>NC_086115.1:57520154-57850266 GCF_963921235.1 Mobula hypostoma
TGTGTGTGTGTGTACGCATGTGGGAGGGGGTTAGCAGTGTAGTGGGAGGGGAATGGATGAATGCCCTGCAGTGTTACAAGTAGACATGAAGCTCGTAGAAACTTGGTTTCAAGTTCCACATACTGAAAGTTAGAGCTGTAGGTGACTATCACAAGTCTCCATGCAGCTAGAGTTGTAAATTTAGTCAGCTCCATCATGGGCACTAGTCTCTGCAGTGTCCAGGACATCTTCAAGGAGCGCTACCTCAAAAAGGCGGTGTCCGTCATTAAGGACCCCCATCATCCCAGGTCATGCCTCGTTCCCATTGCCACCATTGCCAAGGAGGTATAGGAGCCTGAAGGCACACACTCAACAATTCAGGAACAGTTTCTTCCCCTCTGCCATCCAATTTCTGAATAGACATTAAAACCGTAAACACTAGCTCACTACTTTTTTATTTCTATTTTTGTACTACTTATTTAAATTAACTATTTAATATATATATTTACCATAATTCAGCTTTTTCTATTATTATGGACTGCATTGTGCTGCTACCACAAAGACAACAAATTTCATGACATATACTAGTGATATTAGACCTGATTCTGATTCTTTATAATATTACAAAGCCAAAAGTCACAAATGAAAATTCCACTCGGGCAGGGATCATAAAGGCTTGCACCCAAGCCAGTCAACTGTACCAGTTCACAGATTAAATACTGTATGACATGGGAAGACAATGGCATTCTTTCAAGAAAGTTGTTTTTTTCATGTTTGAATGATGGAATCTGTTGATAAGAGAGGGTGTCCATAATAGGTTTAGTAGACAATGTCAATCAGTGCAGTGCAAAGCTCAATTTAACTTAAGAGTATCAACCTTATGTCATGATGTGTGATTTTGGTATTAAATGTAACAGACACCAGGCACTTGGCCTTTGGGGACTGATGGGGTTGTTTGCACACTTCTGGCCTTCTAATGAGATATGTGCGGGTCATATCTATTGTATTACTTTCCGAAGTCCTTGTTTTCCCAAGGAGCTTTCTCAGCACATGCCTGCCACGTATCTAGATCCCGAATAGCAGAAAACAAGTAACAGTCAGACTTTATCAGAGCTTGTTCTTCAGAACAGTTAACAGGAGGTTATTCATTAATCCAAAATTTACCAGTGATCCAGCACATGGTGATCTTATAACCCATGACAGAAACAGTGGTTCAGTAATTCATTCTGAAATAAGTCCTGAATGTGAAGAGGTTTTATTTGTAAACTCTCATTTATCTGTCGAGAAGAAATGAAGAGTATAATTTAAAAAATATGTTGACAAGGTTGTTGGAAAGTTATTGCCGCCAATAACCAGCGGTTATTGTCATCCTCTGCTATCCTTGGCTGATGGAGGTACAAGTGATGCCTTGTACCGTTGTAATCAATGTGGCACAGTCACCCCCTTTAGGCAGGGATTCTGCCTCCATGCCTTGAGTGATGGGAATCTTCGTAGTGCCACATGTGGGTGATGTGTGACTTGGAAGGAAAGTCATGGCCGAAGACGTTCCCATACTTTTGCTGCCCAGGGCAGCCCGATAGCATAGAGGTTAGCATAACGCTTTTCAGTATGGGCAACTTGGGTTCAATTCCCGCCGCTGTTTGCAAGGAGTTCGTACATTCTCCCTGTGACCGTGTGGGTTTCCCCGGTTTCCTCTCACAGTCTAAAGACACAGAGTGGTTGGTTGGTTAACTGGTCATTGTAAATTGTCCTGTGAGTAGGCTCAGGTTAAATCGGGGGATTGCTGGGAGGTGCAGCTCAAAGGACCTATTCCGCGTCGTATCTCAATAAATAAATAAAACCTTTCAGCTTCTCCTGGGGTCAGCTGGGGGAGTGCTTTTGAAGAAATCTGGTGGGTCCCACATGTTTTGTAGCTGTTGTACATTGGAAATGTTTGAGGTGCTGGAAGGAACACAAATTAAGTGAGGTGCTTCGTCTTTTGGTGCCATCAGCCTGCTTAGTTGTGTGATGCCCTGATTGTTAATATTAATAGAGACAAGGCTAACTTTTACACGGCAGAGTGGCTTTTCCTTCAGTATCCAGCTGACGCAGCACAGGTCTCACTGGTGAAGCATAGTTTTATATTTTCAGCAGTAGGGTAAATCAGAATTGCTGAAGGCAAGGAACTGAGCGGACCACTGAGGTGTAGGTGCCAGCTACCAGTGGAAGCAGGGCTGTAGAGCAGAAGACGGTGTGTGTGTGTGTGTGTGTGTGTGTGTGTGTGTGTGTATAATACCAAAACCTTCAAAGCACAAAGCTCGCACATCTCCATTCATCTTCCCTCAACAGCAGCTGAGGATTCTGTGAATTAGCATCACCATCAGATAATGGTAAAGTTTTTGACAAGGCCTCTGGGTCCTGAAACCCAGGCGGGAGAATATTTAGTCTGCTTAAATAAGCTCCTGCTGATTTTCAGGCATTTGTGGTCAGTTGTTTTAAACAAAAGTGGCAAGAGGGAAATTGGAAATTCACAAAGCACCCCACTTTCCCTCGGGCTATTAATGCACAGGTGTATGTGGACTGCTCTGATACTGCTTCCAAGTTTCTGGGAAGTTTAGGTTCCTGGAGCCATCAAAGTCAAAGTACATTTATTATTGAAGTATGTATGAAGAATACAGCTCTGAGATTCATCCTCAGCAATAGTGAAACTGTGTACGTGAGTTTGCAAACCAGCTCGTACTGTTGGTGTCACTGTTCCCTCTAAGCTGCACAGGTGTGTGACTGCACAGTGACTGAAACGTTCCCGCACACATGGCCTCGCTCGCCGTGCAGCTGGAATGTTCTTTCATTAAATTGTCACGTGGTTTTCAGGCTGAGGGAATGTTGATTGTTCTGGCCAAAGTCAAGTTTATTGTTGTAGCACAAGTATATGACTGTACAGGTACAATAAAAACCTTGCACTGGCATCACACGAACATAGCATTAGCATAAGCCATGTGTTCCTAACCTGCGGTCCATGGACCCTTTGCTTAATGGTACCGCAGTATTCCCAAGGTAAACAACCTAAGCATCAACTTTTGCAAGGAAGCACACAATAAAAAAAAAAGTCAATTTTAGTGCAGTGATTAAAGTGGCCGTCATCTTCATTACTGTTTTCTGAACATGTCCTGGCACCTGGAGATAACAGGGTACTTGTACTCCTGATATCATCATCATTATGTGCTGTGTTGATTGACGTGGCCAACCATGGTCTTTCCATGACCGTGACTGTACTTGGAAAATTTTTCTTCAGAGGGACGGAGTGCCTTACACCTCCTTTGGCAGAGGGGCATCTCCACCCCACCGCCCAAAAGTGGTTATCATGCTGCTAATGTCTAGTGATTAGTGTTGCTGCAGTTGCTTCAGAAACTGAACGATTGAAAGGAAGTGGCTGTTCTTGAACCTTGTAAGGGTTCAGGCTTCTACTCCTCCTGCCTAATGGTAATTGTGAGACGGTGGTATGGCCTGGATGGTGGCGATCTTTGATGGCTGATGTTGCCTTTTGAGGTGGCTGATGGTGAATTGAATTGAATGACTTTATTTCTTACACAAACAACAGGAATTCTGCAGATGCTGGAAATTCAAGCAACGCACATCAAAGTTGCTGGTGAACGCAGCAGGCCAGGCAGCATCTGTAGGAAGAGGTGCAGTCGACGTTTCAGGCCGAGACCCTTCGTCAGGACGAAGGGTCGACTGCACCTCTTCCTACAGATGCTGCCTGGCCTGCTGCGTTCACCAGCAACTTTGATGTGTGTTGCTTTATTTCTTACTTCCTTCACATACATGAGGAGTAAAAATCTTTACGTTACGTCTCCAAGTAAATGTGCAACATGCAATCATAGTAATTTATAATAATTTATAATAAATAGAACAGTCAATGTAATATAGAAATACACTCAAATCTGTGTGAGTTAATCAATCTGATGGCCTGGTGGAAGAAGCTGTCCCGGAGCCTGTTGGTCCTGGCTTTTATGCTGTGGTACTGTTTCCTGGATGGTAGCAGCTGGAATAGATTGTGTTTGGGGTGACTTGGGTCCCCAGTGATCCTTTGGGCACTTTTCTCACGCCTGTCTTTGTAAATGTCTTGAATCATGAGAAATTCACAACTACAGATGCGCTGGGCTGTCCGCACCACTTTCTGCAGAGTCCTGCGATTGGGGGAAGTACAGTTCCCATACCAGGCAGTGATGCAGCCAGTCAGGATGCTCTCAATTGTGCCCCTGTAGAAAGTTCATAGGATCTGGGGGCCCATACCAAACTTCCTCAACCGTCTGAGGTGAAAGAACTGCTGTTGTGCCTTTTTCACCACACAGCTAGTGTGTACAGACCACGTGAGGGCCTCGGTAATATGGATGCCGAGGAACTTAAAGCTGTTTACCCTCTCAACCCCAGATCCACTGATGTCAGTAGGGGTTAGCCCATCTCCAATCCTCCTGTAATCCACAACCAGCTCCTTTGTTTTTGCAACATTGAGGGAGAGGTTGTTTTCTTGACACCACTGTGTCAGAGAGATGGCTTCTTCCCTGTAGGCCACCTCATTATTGTTTGAGATTGGGTCAATCAATGTAGTGTCGTCACAATTTTCATTAGCAGATTGGAGCTGTGGGTGGCGACACAGTCACTGGTATAGAGGGAGTAAAGGAGGGGATTTAGTACACAGCCCTGAGGGGAGGTTGGGAGGGATGTGTCTGTGATATATTGGGCGGAATCCACAACACTCTGCAGAGTAGTGTAATCTGAGTTTTGGAGTAAAAAAGAAGAGACTTGTATTTTAAAAACGCAAACAACAGGAATTCTGCAGATGCTGGAAATTCAAGCAACACACATCAAAGTTGTTGGTGAATGCAGCAGGCCAGGCAGCATCTCTAGGAAGAGGTACAGTCAACATTTCAGGCCGGGCCTGAAACGTCGACTGTACCTCTTCCTAGAGATGCTGCCTGGCCTGCTGCGTTCACCAGCAACTTTGATGTGTGAGACTTGTATTTTAATGGGTTATTCCAGAAGCTTGGACTGCCCTTCCTTAGTAGCATTGTTAATGTACACAAGCTTCTATGATTTGTAATGAACTTTTAATAGGAATTTTGATTGAGGGAGGCCACCAAGAAAATCTTTGTTTCAAGCTTGTCCATTGGATCCTTTATGTTCGTCTGAGACCAGACAGGTCCAATTTAACGACAGCACTCCCTCAGTACTGTATAGAAGCATTAGCCTCAATTTTAGTTATTGGGGCTTAGTGTGGCACAGAATGGGCCTGTTGAACATTAGACTAGTTGTGGTTTGCAAGGAAAATGTTTGGCTGACTATGGTATGAATGAGAGTTTACTGGATGAGTGTGGTAGTGTCACAGATGGCAAACAGGGATGATGGATGTATATAAACCGTCTGTAGGTCAGTTTAGTGTTAAACAGAACGTTGAGACTATGCTCTCACACACACGTCTGGATCAAGCAGTGTGACAGAAATAAAGTGGTATCAATGCACTTGGTTCAATATTCCCAGTCAGATATGCATAGCGTTAATTCTGTCCTAGTATCGATGAACCTGACAGTTGTGAAGTTCTGGCCTCTGTCAGAGAAGCCACATATATTATGGTGTCAATTCTTAAATAGAAAGGAGGTACCAATTAGAATTGTCTCAGTAAATTTTTCTTTCGCTGGAAGGAAATGGAGAACATGGAGGTGTAGTGGTTATCATGAGGCTATCGCAGCTTGGGGCATCACAGCTTGGAGTTCAATTCCGGCAACCTCTGCAAGAAAGTTCGTGCATTCTCTCCATGAATGCATAGATTTCCTCTGGGTGCCCTGATTTCCTCCCGCAGCCCAAAGGTGTACTGATTGGTAGGTTAATTGTGTTTAGGCTAGGATTAAATTGTTAGGTTACTGCGTGGCACGGCTTGTGGTGCTGGAAGGGCCGAATCTGCGATGTACCTCAATAAATAATAAATAAAAAAATATTTGGTTATCAAACTATTTACAAAATTATCAAGGAAATCTTTTTCTATGGCTTTCTTTGACAGAGACAGTTCTGGCCACCATCTCTGCCGTGGCAGAACGAGTGAACAGGTGAGAATTAGGAAAGCGGCAATGAATGAGGGTTAGGACCCAGGACGGGTTTACAGATTCCCTCAACCTCGTTCATGGTTTTCATGGACGGACTTGGTTCTTCCTCTGTATCCGGTCTGAACCATGGGAAAGCTGCCTAGAGGGAGGAACTGTGTTGAAATTGTAGTTCTTTCTTCAGGCACTTCAGCTCCCATGTGGTACAGTGACAAGGCAGGCAGGGATAGGATTCAGAAGTCATGAATCAGGATTCAAATTCCTTGCACTTGACTCCATTTGGGAACAAGACCCTGTCTCATTCCTAAATGGAGCTAATATTTCAGATTAACTCGTGGACCTGAAATTACAGTAATGGCCCTCTCCCCATATGTTACTTAATTGAATAAACACAGTCCTAGCCATTACTCAGCAATGCGTTTTACTTCTATTGTTTACTTTTTGCGGTTCGATTCCTTTGCATCTAATCAGGCTCTCAACTTGTTTTCTACCACTTCGGCCGTCTTTGTTTATCCAGTGCGGAGCAGCAGGTGGGTAACTTCCAGTGAGTGAGGCTTATAGGCCCAAAATGGCTGTTTGCAGTTTGAGTATGAGACCCAGTTTGTTCCTTGAATAAGCGACTCTTGTTCTACAGCGTTAGTAAGAAGGCCACCTTCAGGAGCCAATCAACACGGACCACAATTAATTTAAAAGGACGTTCTTAGCCTGGTCTGCTGCTGCATCAGTAAGGTGGTGGTGGTGGTGGGGGGGGGGGTGGGGGCACTGGATCAACTCCTGGAGCCAGGCAGCCTTGCCAAGAATAATTTTCCTGGTCCCTGAGGACCTTCGAGGCCTGGAGCAGACTCCAAGTTTCTCCCAGCTTGGCTGCTCAATTTAAGTTCACTGACAGAGTGCCTGAAAAGGGTCATAGAAACTTAGATAAATACACTTCTTGTTACAGGCTGCTCAAAATAGCCAGACCCCAGAAAAATGATCTCATTCCTGTTTTATTATTACTTTTGCCAGGTTTTTTTTTCCTTCTGCTCGTTGGTATTGGAGCAGAAAAGTAACCACGCAGAGTCTACAGCATCAAAAGTTGCTTTCTCCTCTTCCACTGGCACTGAAAGTGGCACTTAAGTGGGGCTTGCTTGAAATGTTTATCAAAGGTATTTGGCATTGTTTTACCCAATACAGGACAAAACAACTATACAAAAGCACAACTATCCAAATTGGCTCTTGCTTATGTGCCTCAGAAACATTTCCAAGTGATTCATTTTAACAGCAGAGTGGCTTTGTGTAAATAAATTGGCTATTGGAACTCAAATTTCATTAATTTATATCAAATGAGTTATATGTCACAGATGCCTGATTTATCATTCATGAGGTGCAATATTCTGGTAAACAAAATGCATAAGATGTTCTGAGATTAATGCACCCCTCTCCTATGACTGGCGTTCAACTAGAGAACTGTCATGAGTGGTTGCTTTAAGTCTTAACCTGGGGTCCGTGGATAGATTCCAGGGGGCCCGTGAACTTGAATGGGAAAAAAATTGCTTTTTATTTTCGCTGATCTCCAACTGAAATTAAGCATTTCCTTCAATTATGAATGTAGGCACCAAACCACAGTAGTATTAGCAGTACCTGTGACTTTGTCACCAACAGAAATCAACGATATTTTCATATCACTTTACAGTTATTACAAATATCTCAAACTGTCGTTTGCAGCACGCTCCTGACTACTTCAAAATTATGGTAGTTATTAGATCTACTAGATCGACCATGTTTGCAGTCCTGCTGTCTGCAGATACCCATGCACCTTAGCTGGTCAATGATCAGGCAGCCCAGGGAATGGATGTTCAATGAGACATGCCTGTTGCTTTGTCAAAGACCACCCTACTGTTTAATGTCCTTAATCAAGCTAAGCGACAACAGTCTTCACACAGCTATGTCTTTAAAAAATAAAATTTAATTTTAACTTATATTTTAAATGTACAGAGTTGTTACTTAATACATTAATGAAGAACATATATTGCTGTATCGCAAAATTGTTTTAAAAATATTTTGATAGCTGTATTTCAATATAATTGGCAAACACAAGGAAATCTGCAGATGCTGGAAATTCAAGCAACACACACAAAATGCTGGTGGAACGCAGCAGGCCAGGCAGCATCTATAGGAAGAGGTACAGTCGACGTTTTGGGCCGAGACCCTTTGTCAATATAATTGGTTTCTTTTGTAATCCTGTGCATTTTATTTTATATATTTAAACACATTATTCTGAGAAGGGGTCCACAGGCTTCAGCAGACTGACAAAGGGGTCCATGGCATAAAAAGGGTTAAGAATCCCCCGGTCTCCGACATACTTCATCCAGACGCTATCCCCTTCAAAGATACCTTCTCAATATACATCTTTTTAAGAGGGATTTACAATTAGAATGTAGGGATGACAGGGGCATTTTGTTTCCAATTAAACATGTGATGTGCAGTTAACTCCAAATTATATAATGCGGTTGATTCCAGGATCATCCTTTGTAAAGCCTGCTAAAGTTGGAAGTACAAAAATATCTGTGCTCAGATGTCCAGCTTTAGAAGTGGGAGCTCATGGTTAACCATGGAGCAAACAGGATGAATGTTTTTGTTTCTAGTGAACAAGCTTGCTATAAGTATGCTGATGGATGCTGGTTACAGAAGAGGTCAATGCTTGACTGTTAAGTTCCCCTGTGATGAAGCAGGGCATTGATATTTAGTACTGTGTAAAAGTCTTAGGCACGTATATATGACTAGGGTATTTGTCAACGTGGAGCTTGTAAATCCAGTGGGAGCAAAGGATGTTGGGAATGGCGAGGGTGGAGAGCCACAGGTGGGGTGTGGGACAGATGGCATAAGGGGAGTGCAGCAAGACAGGGCTTGGCGCGGGTGCAGACACAGCAGGCAACTCATCTGATTCCATACAACTGGTTTATTGATCATTACAGAATGCCTCTCTGGTGCTTCCTGCTCCCTCCCCTCTCCCTTCCCCCTTTTTCCGACAATGATTTCCTTCTCCCTGCCCCTTTCTCACTCTCAGTCCACAATAGATGCCCATATCAGAATCAGGTTTATCATCACTCACATATGTCATGAAATTTGTTTTTTTTTTGTGGCAGCAGTACAGTGCAATACATAAAATTACTACAGTACTGTGCAAAAACCTTAGGCACCCTAGTGATATATAAGTGCCTAAGACTTTTGCACAATACTGTATATTCCTAAGGCTCATGCAAGTATAGTAACTTCTGTTTGACGTACCAGAAACAGTTCCAAAGTTAAGGATGAGGCCGAAATATCGGGGGAAAACTATTAACATTGATCTAGTAGAAGCTACAGTGAATAATGACTTAAACTGGTATCTTATATGGTCAGGTGTCAATATAATGGGAGGGGGTCAATCTCTTTGACCCCTCTACCATCAGGCAGCAGCTACTGTAACATTAGGACAAGAACTGTGAGGATGGGAAACAACTACTGAATCACGTATGAATCTCATGCGTTCTCATCATGTATGAAGCGCCAGTAGCGTTACACTGTTTACTTTTTAACTTGTAGCGTGTATGCACCTTACTATTTGTTAATTTATTTGGGGTAGTATTACTTCATGAGTTTTGTGTGTGAGTTATACGTACTGTGTAGTGTACTTTGGTCTGGAGGACATTGTTTTGTTTGGCAGTATACATGTGTACGGTTGAATGACAATAAAGTGAAATTGAACTTACAGAATGGAGCAATAATCACACAACAATCTAATGGTTCACTCTTTCAAAAAATTACTTGACTCTTAGAATGGTGAGAACTTGATACTTACAATCTACCGATGCAGAAATGGAAACTTTTAATTGTGTTTAATTAATTAATTAATTTATTGAAAAACAGTGTGGAGTAGGCCTTTCCTGCCCTTCGAGCCACAGAATCCAGCAATCACCCGATTTAACCCTGGACTATTCGCAGGACAATTTAGAATGACCAACTAACCTGCCAACTGGTATGTCTTCGGACTGTGCGAGGGAACTGGAAGACCCAGATGAAACCCACACAGTCACAGGTAGAGCATACAGACTCCTCACAGACAGCAACGGGAGTTGCTGGTACCAGAAAGAGTTGTGCAAACCACTATATTACCGTGCTGTATGACTCCTGCTAAACTACACAAACTGACAGACAACACTTACCTTTCGAGCAATTTATAAAAACGAAGAATGCTAACTGAAGTGGTGGTTGTCCACATTTCTGGCGAAGACAGGAAACCCGTGTGGGAGAGTCTTAACGTGGAAAAGACGTTGTGCTGGGGCAGTTCCACTCTCTCAACCTCAGAAGTCCGGGTGCAGATGTATGAACAAGGGTCACAAACTGGGGTCTTCCTTGGTTGTAATGGATGATCATGAAGTCTTTTGTGGCTTGTCATGTCCTTCATTCTCGACGGAGCATTGCAGTGCAGCCTGCCTGGCCATTGGATCTCACTATAGATCTCATCCACCCTGTCCACCAGAGCCGACTTCACATGGCAGGACAGGCATGTCCCTGATTGTTATTTGAAGTATGGTGTCTATGATCACCCATTCAATGATGCAGCAACTTGATAATGATTTGGATGAATTGTTTACATTTTAGCAGTTGGATTTATGTGTTGGTGCAAGCTTAGGTTTATACATAAAGAGGTTCTTTGCCCTTAAGGCTGCTTGAGGGAGTTAGTGTGTGCTAGGGCAGGGGGTGGAGTGAAGAGGGTGGCAAGTTGAGAAGCTGCATTGGGGCACAACCGGTCCTTTGGGACGCCAGTGACCAAAAGAACAATCAGTGCATCTCTTTTATCAATCAGATTAAAGATCTACAATATACACAAGGAAGAACAGATAGTGGGTGGGTTAGAGTTCAAGAGTAAAAAATCTTTCGTATTGCCACTTTCAAAATTCAAATGTAGCCCACAGTCACAGTTCATAGAAAGATGCATCAAGGAAACAGGGTTTTGTTCCATTGAGTCACACCTGCTGTAATGGGGCCCATCGTTGGTTGGGGTCGACTATGGATGTGGTGTGCTATGCAAGTCGGGGCAGTATGATATGGAGAGCAAGCTGTTGCCCATGCTGCAGGTTCCCCCTCTCCAAGCATCTGATGAACCGAAAGCCACAGCAGAGACTGGTACAGTTTGGCACCGGGAGCATTGCAGGAGTTGCCAGTCAGCGTTGAACTCAGTGTAGCACAGCCTTAGGGACTCCAGCTCCGGATTTTTAGTCGGAGTTTACTCCTGAAGCCTTCCCTATGAGTGGGTATAACCTCAAAGTTTGCCATCAGAGATTTACTTCCCCTAGATGAGTTGCCAGCCATGGCTGACGAGCCCCATCTGCCTGAAGTGACTGGTTTTAAGGCGTCAGTAACCTGCCTTCGTCCCTTCTCCATTCAGTAGAAATAGTTCTTCCAGGTTTAGTAGCAAAGCCACATGTGAAGACCAGGAACTGGACTTGGTTGTCAAGAGGCTTTTTCAGACACACGCCATTGGGAGCATTTAATAGGTAGTGGGAGCTTATCCCCACTCTCTCCCCTGGCTGTGACAATCTTAATGAAGTAGTTGGTTGGACACTGATTTTGATATTAATTTGTAGACCTTGACAACTCATATGGCACAGCACCAGTGAGTAGTGGTTATTGCAATCATTTTACAGCTTGTGTGGGGTGTACGGGGTGTTCATGAAGGGGTAACATCTCTGGTGAAAGAGCTTGTTATATCCATTCTGACCAGCTTATTCTCCTTTGGGACCTGCAGCCTTCACCTGTGGCTCCAAGAAGCCGTTTTCTTGCAACAGCAGTCTCCTCCTGGTACCCAGCTTCGACATGCGGGCTAAACTAGGCGAGGGAAGCCGGCAGGCCTCATACCCCAGTGAAATAGGGGCATGTCTGAACTAGCATGTGAAGTCAGCTCAGACAGACGTGGTGGATGAGATCTGCAGTGAAACCCAATGGCCAGGAAGACGGTACTGCAACGCTCCGTGGGGAGCAAAGGGGATGAGAAGGAACAGAAGAAGTCACTGTAACCAAGGAAGACCTGAGTTCATGATGCTTGTTTGTACCGCTGGACCCGGACTTCCGAGATCGAAAGAGTGGGACAGCCCTAATGTAATGGCTTTTCCACTTTCAATACTCTCCCGCTGAGGTCTCCTGTCATTGTTTGATACGACGGACAATGAGCGTTATGCATTTGTGCACGGCAGGATCCCGTGAACATTCGTGTGATAATGATTAGATAAATATTGATCAGGAAACTGGGAAGAATGTCCCTGCTCTTGGTTGTTTTTAATGTGTAGTTCAAAAACTGCATGCAGGAAATAAACAAATACAGCACAAGGGTTCCTTTACACTTGTAGTGCAGGTCAGTACAGATCCATAGTTCTATGCATCGATGGTGTCAGCACATCCTGTATCCAGAGACAATGCATTCATGTGACCCCCTTTAGGCTCTATCAACATTTCAGTGTCTGAGAGGCTCAATGTCTAAGGGCAGTTCAGCCTGAGACTGCATTTCTTCCCCACCAAACTTCAATGAATCCCTTAATATATACTCCTGCAGTCTACAATGTACCAGTCAGCAGTGTTCCCTGACGAATGTCTCAGTGTAATGGAAAACTAGAACTTTCGTACAGGCCAAAGTGCTTCTTTCATCGAGGTGGTGATGTGTGTGTGTGTGTCACTGCGAACAGCCCACGTAGAAAGTTCTTTTTATACAGTTGCTCAGGGGGAGACTTGAGAAGAACCTTGCTCTCTTGCTTGGGTTATCTAAGGTTCAAAGTTAAACTTTTATCATCAAAGTACATGTATCTCACTTTATGCAATCCTGATTCACTTTCCTGTGGGCACACCCAACAAATCTATAGAATAGTAACCATAACAGAATCAATGACCGGCTGCCCAACGGGGGCTTTCAACCAGAGGCCGAAGACAACAAACTGTGCAAATGCAAAAAGAAGAAACAATAATATAAATAAAAAAAAAATGTAGGAGAAGAATTAGGCCATTTGACCCATCAAGTCTGTCCTGCTATTTCATCATGGCTGATCGATTTTCCCTGTTAGCCCCAATCTCCTGCCTTTTCCCCGTATCACTTAGTGTCCTGACTAATTAAGAATCCATCAACCTCTATCTTAAGTATACATAAAGACTTGGCCTCCACAGTCGCCTGTGGCAACGGATTCCACAGATTCACCACTTTAAATAAATATCAAGAACATGAGATGGAGAAGAGGTGTATTTAAAAAAATTTTTTGAACAATTTTCTGCAGTGCACAGAACATCGCTAATGATCATCAGCACCATCTTGCAATAAACTACATTCACTTGAAAGATCTGAATGAAATAAGGTCCTGTTACTGCTAGTGAGAGACAAATTACCCAGCCGCTTGTGGTGACTCCCAGCACCATGCTGTCCCCTCCTCACTGCAAACTTGCACTTTAATGATGGTACTTTATTGACTCTCCTCTCTTCCTCACCAGATTCTGGGCTATTGTGCATTGGCCATGCCAATGCTAAAGTTATGTCTGGGTCTTTTGAGTGATTGCCTGTCGAAGGTCAACTACTTTGGTGCAAAAAATCACAGGGACAGATTGTCAGTCCACCTCATGAGTTGCTGGGCAAAGCAGCTTGTTGGGCTGGAAGGCCCCTGTCCTGTACTATATCTCTAAATAAATAATAAATTAAATATGCATGAAGATACATTCTCTTTATTAAGTGTACTGTTACACCGGCTTGTTAATACAAATATCTATTCAGCTAATCACGTGGCAGCAACTCAATCCATAAAAGCATGCAGACATGGTCAGGAGGTTCAGACCAAATATCAGAATGAGTAAAAAGTGATCTAAGTGTCTTTGACCGTGGGATGATTGTTGGTGCCAGATGGGGTGGTTTGAGTATTTCAGAAACAGCTGATCTGGAATTTTCACACGCAACTGTCTCTTCAGCAGTCTTTCCCAACATTTATTATGCCATGGACCCCTACCATTAACCAAGGGGCCCATAGATTCCTGCTCTACAGTTTTACAGAGAATGGTGTGAAAAACAACAAAAAAATCCAGTGAGCGGCAGCTCTGTGGGCGAAACTGCCTTGTTAATGAGAGAGGTCGGAGGAGAATGGCCCAAATGGTTCAAGCTGACAGGAAGGCAACAATAACTCGAGTAACCAGGCATCACAACAGTGGTGTGCAGAAGAGTATCTCTGAATGTACAACACGTCAAACCTTAAGTGGATGGGCTACAGCAGCGCAGTGTAACTAATAAAGTGGCCACTGTGCATATGTTCCATGTGGTAACTCAGCACAACTCCTAGTATGGAAAAACACAATGAGGGAACTCTGAAGGGGATGGTGGGGGGGGGGCGGTGATGAGGCAATAGAGCAGAAAAGGTAGAAATAGAAATCACTGAATAATAAACGTAGTCAAGAGTGAATGGGAAGTCTATCTTGATAATGAGGTTAAACCTCATTTAATTTTCAAAAAGATTTTTTTTATGACTACACATCTGTTTTAGTATATTTGTACATTACTTAGCTGTTAATTCTTGCCGTCACCTGGTCCAGGAAATTGGCAACCTCCTCAATTTTCAGAGCTTTGCGAGTTTTCAACTCTCACACTGTGATGCCAAGTCGAGCATTAAAATTGCAGGTGTGCCTTTATAACTGTGAATTAACCATCAAAAATAAATGTTTGAAACAATTGTGTCAAAATTAAAAAACTTCAAACATAACCTGTTTGTTCCTTTATATTGTATCTTGCTCCAGATTTATTTTAATCCTTTAATTTTAATTTCTCATGTAATTAATTTTGCGTGTATTTCTTGCATCTCAACATCTATTTGGTGGAGGGGAGGACATTTGCTAAAAGAGGGCTGCTAAGAGTACTTTTACAGCAAAATCTAGTGTGTGTGGTCTGTTTAAATGGGAATTGGGCTAGACCAGGAGTTCCCAACCTGGGGTCCACGGAACCCTCAGTTAATGATAGGGGTCCGTGGAATAACCAAGGTTGGGAACCCTTGGCCTAGACTCATCTAAATGGAATGGGAGTTGTAATGGGACAGAGGGTGAGAAATAGCATAGGATGGCGCAGTGTAGGAAATAGTAGCTTCCAAGACTTTAGATGTTTTGGCAGAGTCATATCTGGCTGGTGGGTGGAGATACCTCTCTAGGTCACCCTCAGGCAAGGTGTAGCACCTGCTTAACCCTCCGACATGGTCATGAGAAACTATGGCAGCAGGTGGTGGATGGTTGTACGAGCAGTTGGTGCGTATCACAAGTCCTGGTTTTGCGACCACTGACGCCAGGCAGGCAATCTCTGAAGAGTATCGGTAGTGGCTGGGGTCACCCATCTTGTAAAGACTCTGCCCAGAAGTGGTTTGTAGAAAAATTTGTCAAGAACAATCATGGTCACGGAGACTATAATCAACCATGACATACAACACAGAACATAATGATGATGATGATGATGGTGATGATGATGATACCAGGAGGATGAATGAGTCACCTCCTGGGGCCAGAGATCCTTGCAGACACATGTTCAGAAAACAATGCAATTAAATGCTCTGACAGTACTTGTTTGAGAATGCTATGATTGTAGCCACTGTCAAAGTAATTTTTCTGTGTTGCTAATGCCAGGAGTGTACTTGAGTACAATGATCTTTTCGATTAGATTAGCTTTATTTATCAAACTGTACAGTGAAATGCGTTGCTTGTGTCAGTGACCTACACAGTCTGAGTGTCACCATGCTTCCAGCGCGCACATAATATTTACTAACCCTAACCCGTACACCTTCGGAACTGAGAAAACTGGAGAACACTGAGGAAACCCATGCGGTCACAGAGAGAACGTACAAACACTTTACAGACAATCAAACCCCAACTGGTGATCATGGCCATTGTAAAATGATTGTGCTAACCGCTATGTTTCTGTGCTGCACCATATGAATCGCCAATGTCTGCAAATTAATCTCAAAATCAGTATCTGACAAACTGGTTGCTTAAGACTGTCGTAGCCAGGGGAGGTAGTGTGGATAAGGCCCCACTACATATTAAATGCTCCCAAAGGCATAACATCTCAAATAGTCCCTGATAACCAAGTCCAGCCCATGGCCTCACTTCACTTGGCTTAGCTACTAAATCCAGCAGAACCATTTCTATTGACAGGAGAAGGGGCAAAGGTAGATAACTCGCACCTTAAAACCAGTTGCTTTGGGCAGATGGGGCTACTCAGCCGAAGTTGGCAGCTCATAGAACATAGAAATTTACAGCACATTACAGGCTCTTCAGCCTACAATGTTGTGCTGATAACCTTCTCTAGAAACTGCCTAGAATTTCCCTACTGCATAGCCCTCTATTTTTCTAAGCTCCATGTACTTATCTAAGAGGCTCTTAAAAGACCCTATTGTATCCGCTTCCTCCAGCGCCACCAGTAGGGCATTCCACACACCCACCATTCTCTGTATGAGAAACTTATCCCTGACATCCCCAAATGTCCCTATTTCCAAGTACCTTAAAACTGTGCCCCCTCGTTTTAGCCACTTCAGCCCTGGGAAAAAGCCTCTGGCTCTCCACACGGTCAATGCCCCTCATGATCTTATACACCTCTATCAGTCACCTCTCATCTTCTGTTGCTCCAAGGAGAAAAGGCCAAGTACACGCAACCTATTCTCATAAGGTACACCCTCCAATCCAGGCAACATCCTTGTAATTCTCCTCTACGCTCTCTCTATAGTATCCACATCTTTCCTGTAGTGAGGTGACCAGAACTGAAGTGGGGTCTAACCAAGGTCTTATATAGCTGTAACATTACTTCATGGCTCCTGAACTCAGTTCCATGGCTGATGAATGCCAACACACCACATGCTTTCTTAACAATGCTGTCAACCTGCACAGCAGCTTTGAGTGTCCTATCGACCGGACCCCAAGATCTTTCAGATCCTCCACACTGCCAAGAGTCTTACCATTTATATTATATTCTGTCTTCAAATTGGACCTACCAAAATGAACCACTTCACACTTATCTGGGTTGAACTCCATCTGCCACTTCTCAGCCCAGTTCTGCATCCTATCAATGTCCCGCTGTAACCTCTGACAACTCTCCAGATTATCCACACCACCCCCAACTTTTGTGTCATCAGCAAACTTACTAACCCACCCTTCTTCCTCATCCAGGTCATTTATAAAACACAAAGAGGAGGGGGCCCAGAACAGATCCCTGAGGCACACCACTGGTCACCGACCTCCATGCAGAATATGACCTGTCTACAACCACTCTTTGCCTTCTGTGGGCAAGCCAGTTCTGGATCCACAAAGCAGGTCTCCTTGGATCCCATGCCTCCTTACTTTCTGAAGGAGCCTTGCATGGGGAACCTTATCAAATGCCTACTGAAATCCATATATACTACATCCACAGCTCTACATTCATCACCGTGTTTTGTTACGTCCTCAAAGAATTCAATCAGGCTATACCCACCCATGGGGAAGGCTTTGGGAGAAAACCCAAGGAAAACTCCAGAGCTGATGTCCTTAAGTCAGTCCTACACTGAGTTCAAACTGCCTGGCAACTCCTGTGATGCCGCTGTTTCCACACTGTATCCGTCTCTGCCTTTCCTTTGGGTTCATTAGATGAGTGGAGAGTGGGAGCTTGCTCTTCATATTGTACTGTCCTGGCTAGTATATAAACAGCTAGGATGCAACATCCATGGTTGACCCGGATCACAGAGGGGCCTCTGAACCAAAACCTTGGGCATCACATCCCCACTACTCTCCAAAAAAGCAGCAGGCTACGAAAAATGCTGCAGTAGATACTTATTTGGGAGTTAGATTGTCCCAGAAACAACCTGGTTAGGGGATTGCTCAGGAGTTATAATGGCAGTGGCTTCATGGACCACATACCTACTATTCTGATTTTCTCCCATTCATAGGTCAAATTTGAAGGCAGAATGTAGTATAAATGGTAAGACTCCTGGCAGTGTGGAGGATCAGAGCGATCTTGGGGTCCATGTCCATAGACGTTCAAAGTTGCTGCACAGGTTGACAGTGTTGTTAAAAAGTATATGGTGTGTTGGCATTCATCAATCGTGGGACTGAGGTCAAGAGCCGTGAGGTAATGTTACAGCTGTATAAGACCTTAGTTAGACCCCATTTGGAGTACTGTGTTCAGTTCTGGTCACCACTACTGGAAGGATGTGGATACTATAGAAAGAGTGCAGAGGAGATTTACAAGGATTGGAGATGATGCCTTATAAGAATAGGTTGAGTGAACTTGGCCTTTTCTCCTTGCAGCGATGGAGGATAAGAGGTGACCTGATAGAGGTATATAAGATGCTGAGAGGTATTGATTCTGTGGATAACCAGAGACTTTCTCCCAGGTCTGAAACAGCTCATATCAGGGGGCATAGTTTTAAGGTGCTTGGAAGTAGGTACAAAGGGGATGTCAGGCATAAGTTTCTCACGCATGAGAGTGGTGGGTATGTGGAACACACTGCCAGTGATGGTGGTAGAGACAGGTGCAATAGAGTCTTTTAAGAGACTCTTAGACAGGTACATGGAGCTTAGAAAGATAGAGGGCTATGCAGTAGGGTAATTCTAGACAGTGCCTAGGCAGGCAATGGTGCAACCTGCTGCCCGTCAAAGTTATTCTACAAGGCCACTGGAAAAATGGGCTGAAAAGTGGCAGATTAAGTTTAACGCAAGTCAGTATGAGGTGTTGCACTTTGGGGACAAACCAGGGTAGGACTTGCAGGACTCTGAGGAGTGTGGTAGAACAAGAGGATCTGGGAGTACATATCCACAATTCCTTGCAAAGTGGTGTAATAGGTAGATACTGTAAAGTCACGAAGAAAGTTTTTGGCACAATGGCCTTGATAAAATAGAGTACTGAGTAGAGGAGTTAGAATGTTATGTTGAAGTTGCATATGACATCGGCGAGTTCGAATTTGGAGTATTTTGTGTAGTTCTGGCCACCTATCTTAAGGAAATACTGTATAACAATAAGCTTGAAAGAGAACAGAGAACATTTACAAGGATGTTAACAGGACTTTAGTTACAGAGAAAGGTTGAATAAGTTAAGACTTTATCCCCTGAAGCATAGGAGATTGAGGGGAGATTTGCTAACAAAATTATGAAGGGTCCAGAGCGGGTAAGTGCAAGCAGCCTTTTCCACTAAGGTTGGGTGAGGTTAGAACTAGAGGTCATAGGTTAAGGGTGAAGGGTGAAATGTTTAAGGGCAACCTGAGGGGAAACCTCTTCATTCAGAGCATGGTGAAAATGTGAAACAAGTTGCAGTGGAAGTGACACACATCAAAGTTGCTGGTGAACGCAGCAGGCCAGGCAGCATCTCTAGGAAGAGGTACAGTTGACGTTTCGGGCCGAGACCCTTCATCAGGACTAACTGAAGGAAGAGTTAGTAAGGGATTTGAAAGTGGGAGGAGGAGGGGGAGATCCAAAATAATAGGAGAAGAAAGGAGGGGGAGGGATGGAGCCAAGAGCTGGACAGGTGATTGGCAAAAGGGATATGAGAGGATCATGGGGCAAGATGCCTAGGGAGAAAGAAAAGGGGGAGGGGGGAAAACTCAGAGGACGCACAAGGGGTATAGTGAGAGGGACAGAGGGAGAAAAAGGAGAGAGAGAGAAAAAGAATGTGTGTATATAAATAAATAACAGATGGGTACCAGGAGGAGGTGGGGCATTAGCGGAAGTTGGAGAAGTCAATGTACATGCCATCAGGTTAGAGGCTACCCAGACGGAATATAAGGTGTTGTTCCTCCAACCTGAGTGTGGCTTCATCTTTACAGTAGAAGAGGCCGTGGATAGACATGTCAGAATGGGAATGGGATGTGAAATTAAAATGTGTGGCCACTGGGAGATCCTGCTTTCTCTGGCAGACAGAGCGTAGGTGTTCAGCAAAATGATTTCCCAGTCTGCGTCGGGTCTCGCCAATGTATAGAAGGCCACATCAGGAGCACCGGACACAGTATATCACCCCAGCCGACTCACAGGTGAAGTGTTGCCTCACCTGGAAGGACTGTCTGGGGTCCTGAATGGTGATAAGGAAGGAAGTGTAAGGGCATGTGTAGCACTTGTTCCGCTTACAAGGATAAGTGCCAGGAGGGAGATTGGTGGGGAAGGATGGGGGGGGAGGGATGAATGGACAAGGGAGTCGCGTAAGGAGCGATCCCTGCAGAAAGCAGAGGGGGGCAGGAGGGAAAGATGTGCTTAGTGGTGGGATCCCGTTGGAGGTGGCCACACATTTTTGTACCTCTTCTTAGAGATGCTGCCTGGTCTGCTGCGTTCACCAGCAACTTTAATGTGTGTTACTTGAATTTCCAGCATCTGCAGATTTCCTCGTGCAGTGGAGGTGGTGAGTGTTTCCCTTACTCTACCTCGATGTACTGATGTGATGACGTAATCTGTACTGGTGGCATGCAAAACAAATGATTTTCATTGTACCTTGGTATGTGTTTTTATAATAAGCATTTACCACTGATTAGCCATGATCATATCAAATGCCAGGACAGGCTGAAGGGGCAGGGTGAACTATTCCAGCTCCTGTTGTGTAAAGCTGCGGCAAGACTGATGAGAATTTCCTCATGTTTGAGAATTTTCTTTCTTTGTCTTTACATCAGACGTTCTTAACTACTTCTAGTAGTCCTCCAAGAGAAACACAACATTGCCGTGGTTTGCAGGTTTGCGTGCCTCATTGACCCAGAGAGATTTGTTGGCTGAAGTCAAGACATTATGCTTTGGCTCTTGGTAGGGTCACCCATGCCCAAACAAGTCAGAGGATAGAGGCCAGACTAAGAGTGGTCCATGGTCCTCCACGTATGGGGGTTCAGCTCAGCACTAAGAGTCATGAGTGGTAAAATAACATTGTTGGTAAGGGTCTTGGCCCAAAACGTCAACAGTGCTCTTTTCCATAGATGCTGCCTGGCCTGCTGAGTTCCTCCAACATTTTGTGTGTGTTGCTTGGAGTTCCAGCATCTGCAGATTTTCTCTTGTTTATGAAGAATCCTTCTACACCCGGGACCTGCATGACTGGCACTAGTTAAAACTGAGAGGAAGCTACTGACATGATGAAAGAAGCCCTGAATTTCACCAGGGATTGAGGACCTTCATTGCTGTCCTAAACACCAGTGGCGGCACATACATTCACAGTAACATTCGCTGAAGATATCCAGATTCAAGAGATTCTACAGATGCTGGAAATCTGGAGCAACACACACAAAATGGTGCAGGAACTCAGCAGGTCTCAACCTGAAATGTTGACTGTTTATTCTCCCCCAAAGATGCTGCCTGATTTGTTGAGTTCTTCCATCATTTTGTGTGTGTTCCAGACTGTTGTGGACTGGAAGCAACAGCCAGGGGCAAGGAATCAGCAATTAAGCTGTGATTAATAGAGGATCTTTTCAAATACCTCCTTTGTGCTGCTGATTGTATTGTTGAAGTGCTGGACAGATCTCCAAATGGCAACAGAGTTATAAAAATCAGTATTCGATGCAGATTGACACCATGATCTATAAGTTTTGCATTCTTCCTGTAAACATTCAAGTTTATGTTAACCCCTTCAATGACATGAAGATTGGCAGATTCTGCTCAAATGTTTGTGTAAGCGCCATGAATGCCATTTTGGTATCTAAAAGGCTCTCCTGACACACACCAATCACATCACTGATTTGAATTTTATATCATACAGTATATCCTTTGTTTTTGAGCACTGCAGCACTAGAATGATGCAAAGTTTTAGTCATAAGTTTATCTTTGATTATTTTTCACCATCTGAACAATGAAGAGCTTTCAACTTAGATTTTGCAGAAGTTTCTTTGGCTCCGGCATCTTACTCACGTTTCTCCCCTTCAAGCGGCCTCTTGCTTTCACAGCGCTTCTTCTAATTCAGCGCAGGACAGGAGAGGGGACTAGAGAGAAAGATTAGCCAGAGATTCCGCAACTTGATGCCAGTGCTTCTGTCCAGAGTCCACAGGAGGCATACCTTTTAATTTAAAAAAAATTGTTGTGTTGGAACAACTGACTAGTTTGAACCAGTTAACCCCATCCACTCTGTTAGAAAACTGTGGTTGAGCACAGTCAATCTGTATTTCATTAATGCATAGTTTGTGGATGAAAAACATTTTATCAAATTACACCAGTCATGCTGAAATAAACAATAACCTTCGCCTTTAAAAGTCACCTCAATTAACTTTAGACTAAGGTAACAAAGAATCAGTTTATATATTATTTATTTTATAATCATTTCACTTAGAAAAGCAAATGACAAAGTGTCAAATCTAAATGCTGAGAAGAGCAATCGTTTCCAGAAGTTACTTGATATACAAGTACTCACTTTCAAGGACTCTTCATCACATGTTCTCGATAGTTATTGCTTATTGATTGATATATTTATTTATTTGTTGCCTTTTGCACACTGGTCATTTGTCTGTCCCGTTCGTGTGGTTTTTCATTGATTCTATTGTGTTCCTTGTATTTACTGTGAATGCGATACTACGTTCATTCCACACTAACATATGGAAGGAAATGTTGGACAATATCAAAATGAGAGAAGACTCGAAGCTGCAGAAATGCAGTTTTGAGAAGAATGATGAAAATATCATGGAGGGACAGAGAAACAAATGAGGAAGTGTTGTGAAAACCTGGAATAAGAAGAAAGCTGACATCATCAATCAGGGAATGGCAGCTGGAATTTCTGGGATGCGTACTTAAGAAAGAAAAGTTCGAACGTCTTGCAATGACAGGAAGAAATGGTAGAAGAAAAGTTGTGGTCAACAGCATATGGTATTCATCAAGGGATGGACAGGCACACATTTTGAAGGGCTTATTAGAACTTCTCCGACTAAACACAGATGGATAACCATGATCACCCACGTCACGCAACACAGCATATAACAATGATGATGACTGTGAATGCCTACAAGAAAATGAATCTCAGGCGTGTATTTGGTGACATATATGTACTTTGGCAATACGTTTGTAGATTTTGAACATTGAACTTTGAAGGTTGGTACCTCCTGCTTAGGTGCATAATGGACTATAGTAGGCTGCATGATGAATTCATTACACTTGCACTGGGAGATTCTTTCTTTTGCCTTTTGACAAGAAGAGTGTTTTACAAAAGAGATTAATTCTGTTCTGTTGAATTTTGTGACAGCATAACCCAAGTTATTATGAGCAAAATCTAGATAATTCCTGTTAAAGGAAAATAATGACAACTCTGACAGTCTACCCAGCTCCCTGTGGGAAAAAAGATGATGAATATCATCAGTATGTTGCCTGAACCACACGGATCAGTGTCCCAGTCAGGAAAGCAATGGCAATGTGAATATTGGTGCTGAGTGTCCTTTGCCAGATATGCTTTTTTAATAATCTGGTATTGCTGCTGGGTTCCTGAAGTGCTTGCCCTATTCAGCTGGCTGTAAGCCAAATGCAGATCAGCAGGGAATTGATTTGCGAAGGTCGATGGCTTGGAAGACCCAGTGAAAACACTGGCAGCTGGCTCTACTGAGGCAAGGCAGTTTTACAGTTGGCTTGCAGCCAGGTGTGCAAGGCCTGCACTTCGGGACCCTGTTGGTGTTAGCACACATCTACAGAGAAACCACCTCTGCCTGATGCACTGAACTAACTTCACCGAGCCACCAGGCTGTTTCAGCATCGTACAAAACTCTCTCCACTGCCATCTGTGCCCGCCTTTTCCTCAAAGATACTCTTATGTTTTGTAACTTCAAAACATTAAACTAATTCAAAGAAAAACACGGGAGTCTGAAATGCGGGTCTAACTTTGAGTTTACTTTAAGCGAGGCACACCCGTATCACATGGTAGCGTGATGACATACGCAATTCACGTATTTATACATATAACCAAAATGAATTATTTAAATGAACAAGAACGCTTAATCAAATAATATATATACAAGGTTACTCAAATATTATTGAAATATTAATTACACAACAGATACAGATATCACTCTGTGCAAGATACTAACTTTCCAGTGCTGGCCAGGATTGAAAGGTTCTTTAAAAACTGATAATCTTATTCACTGGTTTCAGTGACATGCTGACGCTAGAGCTGGCTGTACAGGTCCCACATGCAGAGCTTTGGCACCATTGTGGGGCTCATCAGATTAGTGGTTCAAATCATTTATCATTTATTTCCAACGGATATAGGTTGCAGACTTTGTTTTAAACCCGCTTACTAAAATACGTAGAGTAAATTCAAATTTATTAACTAAAATGTTCTTGCCTAAGAATTTAGCTCTTTAACAGTACGTTGACAATTGCATTGTCAATTAAGATACTATAAACACAAGAGAATCTGCAGATGTTGATACTGTGCAAGTGTTTTCTTTTGTAACCTCCAAGCATTAAACTCATTCAAAGCAAGATCCGGGACTCTGAGATTACGGGGGTAACTCTGAGTTTACTTCAGAAAGGTGTTCACATCGCACATAATAGTGTGATGATGTAGGCAATTAACATATTTTTACATATAACCTGTAATTAATTATGTAAATGAACAATAAGTGCTTAAGCAACACACATAAAAGTTGCTGGTGAACGCAGCAGGCCAGGCAGCATCTCTAGGAGGAGGTACAGTCGACGTTTCAGGCCGAGACCCTTCGTCAGGACTCAACCGATATACTGTATAAATATATAAGTTGATTAAGCATTCATGTTCGTTTAAATAATTAGTTATGGGTTATTTCGATAATATTTGAGTAATCTATTGAAATATTAAGTATACGACAGCAAGCTCTCTAGTTTTTGTGTCAGAGGTTTACAAGTTGAAATGGGCCCATATGTCATCGCTACATCTTTCGTTGGCATTTGGCACTATGCGATCAGTGGGAGGGTATAGAATTGGCATGGGGTAGGGGTGTCTGTCACAGAATCAGTGCCTCTTCAGTCCTTGGATGAAACCGCAGCCATGGGGAGGTATTGCAGCTCATTGCCTGGAAAGCCCTGCCTGCCAACTGGGGAAGCCCAGGTTCTTGTGGGAAAGGGGTTAGAGAACCAAACTTACTGATTGTCCACTCAATGCAGCCTGCTGGACCATGTTGAGCAGAAATTAGCAGCTATATCAGCCTACATAATACTAATGGTTACATAATAGCTGGAAATTGGTACCCATAAGGTCTTCTGAAATGTTCTGATAATGCGTGTACCTTTTTTCTTTACTTGGGAAAATTAACACTGTTTTGTGTGAAAAAAACGATGCACGAACACTATTTAAGCTTAGAGTTCAAGTAAGTTTATTTTCAAATTACATATATGTCAGCATATTCAACCCTGAGATTTATTTTGTTGCAGGCATTCACAGTAAGTACAAGAAACACAACAGAATCAATGAAAAGCTGCTCCCAACAGGATGGGCAAACAACCAATGATTTTGCAATTGTGCGAAAACAAAAATAAAGATAAATATAACAATAAATGACCAAGAAATATCGAGAACATGAGATGAGGTCCACTTGAAAGTGAGTCCAATGCTTCTGGGAACAGTTCAGTGATGGGGCGAGTGAAGTTATCCCCTTTGGTTCAAGAGACTGATGGTTGTGGGGTAATAGCCCTCAAAGGGTAATAGGCTCAAATGCTCCTAGAGCTTAAATTGTGTGTATTATGCATGTGAACACTTTAAGGTTTTTGCAGAAGCTAATTGCTCCCAGATGCTTCAGTAGGATTCTCCTTGGAGCAACGCTTGACTGGGGAAATAAGCAGAGGTCATTTTGAACTGGACAACCTGACAGGAGAGGGAAAAACAGGAGGAGTTTGGGAAGGAAGGAGAGACCATGACAGCTAAGACAGTTTAACAAGCATCGATGAGGAACAATGTGTGTGAGATCTACACTTTAATAAGAACATCCTCTTGGAAATCTGCCACCTCTGTAATCACAGCAACAATCTGGGAGCAGCTTAACGACTGCTTTGTCAATGGCTGTTAAAGAGCACACTAAGGGCATGACCAAAACTCCTTTCCAGCCTGCAGTTGGAAATATTTACAATATCACAAATTTTATCTTGCATTGCAAAGATAGTGAAGTCCCTGAAAGTCTCTACTGAACAGTTACATTCAGTATTTTTCTTGCCAGGGCCTAGTCAGCTGAGTGAGCACCACTAGTTCAGTAGAAGCCAATGAATACACGTGGATCTTTTTGCAGGCATTATGCAACCTCACATCAGCTCTGTGTCATATGAGAACTGATCAGATTCATACCTGTTGCAAACTATTCAGGTTATTACCCAGTATTGTCACAGAGGTCTTGAGACCATTTCTCTGCACTGCCATTTTCATTTAATCTCCCTTTGTAAACCCAAGGATGGTGAGTGTTTGACAAAAGCTATTTGCAAACCTTTTGGCTGATGGTTCCTGCACACTTACATAGCAGCTTTACGGCGAAATCCAGGTGTATCACAAAACCTGACAGAACAGGCCACTGGCCGCCCCTGGATCATCTCTGAAGGAACCCTGTCACGGTTGGTGGAATGGTTTGGTGGTGGACTGCATATTGCATAGCATCATCATCTTCAGTGGATAACTCTTACCATCATCTGGTATGTGCTGTGTTGTGTTGTATGACATGAGAGATCATGGTCTTTCCATGACCGTGATTGTTCTTGGCAAATTTTTGTACAGAAGTGGTTTTCCATTGCCAACTTCTGGACAGTGTCTTTACAAGACAGGTGACCCCAGCAATACTCTTCAGAGATTGCCTGCCTGCGATTGGTGGTCACATAACCAGGACTTGTGAGATGCACTGGCTGCTCATACGACCACCCACCACCTCCCATGGCTTCACGTGACCCTGATCTGGGGGCTAAGCAGCTGTACACCTTGCCCAAGAGTGACCAGCAGGATAGAGTCATAGGGACGTACAGCACAGAAACAAGCCCTTCAGGCCATCTAGCCCTTGCTGAACTATTTAAGCTGCCTACTCCCATTAACCTGCACCCAGGCAATAGCCCTTCTATCCACGTACTTATCCAAACTTCTCTTAAACATTGAAATCGGGCTCACATGCACCACTTGTGCTGGCAGCTCATTCCACACTCTCACAACCTTCTGAGTGAAAAAGTTGCCCCTCATGTTCCCCTTAAATTGTCACCTTTCAACCTTATCCCAGGACCTCTGCTTGTAGACCCACCCAACCTGAGAGGAAAAAAGCCTGCTTGTATTTCACTATCTATACTCCTCATAATTATGTATAGCTCTATCAAACCTCCTCTCAATCTTCTACTAGCGGAGGGAGGGAGCACCTTATGCTGCTTTTAGTAGAGACGTATCTCCACTAACTCTTATCACCAGAACTTATTGGAGTTGGTGGAGCAAATGAGGAGGATGTGTCAAGAGGAATGGGAGCCACAACCTAGGCAGCCCCCTTCCCACCTGGGCTAGCTGTGAAAAATAATTAATAGTAATTATTAATTATAGTTATAATTCCAATTCCTTCATCACTGGTCCCTATTGTTTCATGCCACTTATAACTGGACTCCTAATTCTGAGTGCAGTAAAGGTCCCAACTTTCAACTGCAGATGCTTCTTTCCAATCAGATCATATACTGAATTTCACCTGAGGAATCCACAGGCTGATTTCATTCGAGGGAAAGATGTCTGTAATAAATTAAAGTCATGTTGTTATTTTTTAAGATTTGCCGAGCAGTTGAGTATATTTAGACATGTTTGAATGGTTTTCTTTCCATATATTTTTAGGTACTTTAGTAACTTTCTCAATTACATTTTTAAGTAATTGGTCACATTTTTCAATAATATTTTAATAGTCTTGGAATGTTTCAGTGGCAGTTTCTGACTATGATAAACATACATTTCGCTTTTACAGCTTTGCTCACGGGCTGAAACTGGCATTGTGGTTTAGCTAATATAAAAACTGAAAATGTAGATCAGGCAGCATCTTGAGAGGGAGAAGCAGAGATGATGTTTCAAGCTTGATGACCTTTCATCACAGTCTGTGATTTAGCCGCCCGGCAAAGAATTCTTCTTGAGCTGCATTGCGGCAGTTTTTGTTCTGGATCTCGGGTGATGGGATTGAAGAGCTGCCACTCGGCAGAGTTTGGCCACCACCTTCCAATGAGTTCCTGGGATAGGATGCAAATAAAGCAAACCAAAACATTCTGGAGGTCAGCAGTGAGTAAGAGGTTGTGTAGATTCACTGCTGATTACATATTCATCGAGTCTGCCCCTGGGTTACACAGGAAAACAATTTTTCTTTTCAAAAGTGTTCCTTCCTCAGAAATTTTTTTTGGTTTATGATAGACTGCTTGAAGCTGAACACAAATATAATTTCAGACTACTGGTATCACGTAGAAATTTGGAGATACAAGAAATTACCTTTTATTGAATATAATGTGTTTAATTGCATAATGGTGCTGATGCTTTGCAATAGTTCAACTCAGCTAAAAATGTTTTGTTGATGATTTTCATTTGTACTCAGTGTCTGAGGCTTCTCGCTTGAGTATCCAACAATAATTAACCAGTATTGTTGGATTCCAGTCGCCGTGATACTGTTTCTCCATGACCACAATGTCCTGGTGAAACCTTTCACCATGCTCATCACTGACAGTGCCAAGATTTGCAGGGAAGAAGTCTAAATGGGATTGTAGAAAATGAATCTTTAGTGACATGTTGCACTTCATGGTCTTGTATGCTTGAAGCGTGTTGTCAATCAGCTATTAAGTGATTGAATCAACTCAACTATTGAGTGATATAGCAGAGAAATAGGCCCTGCAACGTCTAGGCTGCTCACCAGGAGAGGAGAGCTTCAGGAGATGCTGTTCAGGTAGTGCAGTGAATGCAAGCACAAGGGTTCCACCTGCCCTATGACACCAGCTTGCATCCTGCAGTGACTCATTTACCAGTATTTGATCCATTGTCCATTATGCTTTGGCAATTCACTTCATGGTGTTCGAGTGTTCTTGCCATGGTGGACTGAATGATTGTGGAATGGCAGAGTGCATCTCAGGCAAAGATTTCCCCACCACTCAGTACACGTAGTGCTGCCACAAGAAAGCTGCATCCATCATCAAAGACCCCCACCACCCAGGCCATGCTCTCTTCTCACTGCGGCCATCAGGCAGGATGGTCCCATACCACCAGGTTCAGGAACGTTATTATTCTACAACCATTAGGCTCTTGAACCGGTGTGGGTAACTTCAATCACTATCACTCTGAACTGAGTCTAAGACTAACAGACTCACTTCCAAGGGCTCTTTACGACATGTTCAGAGTATTTCTTTTGTTTGCACGATTTATCTTCTTCTGTACCTTGGTGGTTCTCCATTCGTTGTTTATGTATAGCTTCTGTAAAAATCCATTGTATTTTTCCTGTAAATGCCTGAAAGAAAATGAATCTCAAGATAGTATATAGTAACATAGCAACGCACACAATGCCTGAGGAACTCAGCAGGTCAGGCAACTCAGTAAACAGTCGACACTTCTGGCCGAGACGCTTCATCAGGACTGCAAAGGAAGGGGGGAAAATCAGTATGAGAAGGTAAAAGGATAGTTAGAAGGTGATAGGTGAAACCAGGTGGGTGGGAAAGGTCAAGGGCTGGTGAAGAAGGAATCTGACAGGTAAGTGGACCATGGGAGCAAGGGAAGAGGGGACCCAGGGAGAAGTGATAGGCAGGTGAGAAGTGGTAAAATGTCAGATGGGAAGAATGGAGAGGGAGGATATTTTTTTTTAACCACATGAAGAAACTGACCAGATTGGAGGCTACCCAGATGGAATATAAGGTGTTGCTTCTCCACCTTGAGGGTGGCACAAGAGGAGGCATGTCGGATCGACATGTCGGAACAGGAATGGAAATTGAAATTAAAATGTTTGGCCACCAGGAAGTTTCACTTGCAGCAGATGGAGTGGAGGTGCTCAACCAAGCAGTCCCCCAATGTACTCTGATAATGTACTTTTATGTACTTTGATAATAAGTCTACCTTAAGTTTTGATGGTGAGACCACATTGGCTTGTTCAAATTCGAATGTTCGCTGTAAGCATGATGTTCGCCTCTCAAGTGAAGGTAGGGGCTGCCGTGGCACCACATCAGGGAGGCAGATCGTCTCCTATGTTGGTAGATCTGTTCCTGTAGTTGGCAAGGTTGTAAATGCTCGTGGCTCTGGAGATGGGGTGATCGGAGGTTGGTGTCTGAGCAGAAGACCGGTGTGTCATGGGAGATGGAAGACTAAGGCTGTGAGCCCAGAGACCCGAGATATTTGGGCACAGAGCTTGAAAAAGCAATGCAATGGACTTTTAACGTCGTAAACCAGCGAGTTGTTTGTTATGTCTCCCCTCTTGCTGTGTAACAGAGACATCTCTTTCTCCCTTACTAGATAGATTTTTGCATAGCAACGGAATTAAGGGTTATGGGGAAAAGGTAGGAAAAAGCTGAGTCCACGGCCAGATCAGACATGATTTCATTGGGTGGCAGAGTAGGGTCGACCTGCCAGATGGCTGACTCCTGCTCCTATTTCTTGTGCCCAGTTGACCCCAGGTTTCATTTGCCAGGACGATAAAGAAGCTGCAAATGTCACCTCACTACAGGAAGGATGTGGAAATGATAGAAAGGCTGCAGAGGAGATTTACAAGGATGTTGCCTGGATTGGCGAGCATGGTTTATGAGAACAGGTTGAGTGAACTTGTCCTTTTCTTCCTGGAGCGACAGAGGATGAGAGGTGACCTGATAGAGGTGTATAAGATGATGAGAGGCATTGATTGTGTGGATAGTCAGAGGCTTTTTCCCAGGGCTGAAATGGCTAACATGAGAGGGCACAGTTTTAAGATGCTTGGGAGTAGGTACAGAGGAGATGTTAGGGGTAAGTTTTTTACGCAGAGAGTGGTGAGTGCATGGAATGGGTTGCTGGCAATGGTGGTGGAGGTGGATACGACGGGGTATTTTAAGGGGCTTCTGGATAGGTACATGGAGCTTAGAAAAATAGAGGGCTATGGATAACCCTAGGTATCTAAAGTAAGTACATGTACGGCACAGCATTGTGGGCCGAAGGGCCTGTATTGTGCTGTAGGATTTCTGTGATTCTATGTTTCTAAATTCAGGATAAAGAAACTGGAAATATAAACTAGCCAAATCAGAAAAGTGGTGACACAAATTAATAACATTAGAAAAAGAAGCAAGCTGAGAAACGGAATTCATTTCTTGATGCAGAGAGTAATTACACTCAACAATAGAACTTCAGTTAGATTATATCATGGACTCTTACCATTAACCGAGAGGCCCATGGACTCCAGGTGGGGAAACTCTGAGTCTGACCATCCTAGCGTACTGAGCACAGTGTGTATAATGAAGATATTAGAAATACTGAAAATGATGCAAAAATACTTACCTATCCATTCTGGAATATCTACCGATATCTGATACAACTCTGGCTAGGTCTCAGCTTTCTGGAAAACAGACCAATGTTTGTTTATTCAGAGATACAGCGAAGAATTGGCCCTTTTAGCCCTTTTGAGTCTTGCCGCCCCACCAACCCCACAGCACTTATTTAATCCTAACCTAAACACGAGACAGTTTACAATTAACCCTGTGGGAAGAAACGGGAACACGGGGATAATCCATGGATTCCACGGGGAGGATGTTCAGAGACTCCTTACAGAACAGTGCCGGAATTAAACTCTAAACTCTGGAACACCCCAAGCTGTAGTAGCGTCGTATTAACTGTTATAGTCCCGAGGCGTATATGCTATGATGTTGAATGTCTTTATCCTAGGAGAATAAGTGTACAATTGTTGTTGCTGAGTGCCTATGGACGGTTGTCCATAGGGATTTCATGTCAAGATATGGAAGTAGATTGCCAGGCCTTTCTAATGCTGCTGCCCAGGTTGGGACCTGGCCGGATTCGAACTCAAGACCATCCTCCTCAAAGTCCAGTGCTGATGCCACTACACCACCAGCCAGCCCAGTGTACAGTAGTCATTAATAAATCCAATAGGGATTTGAGGAGAAACCGCTTTAGCTGGAGAATAAATAGAAAGTAGAACTACTTACTGGGGAAGTGGTTAAGCTGTGGACCATAAATTCAGAAGGAGACACTCAGTGAAAACTGAGACAGAAGAATTGTTGGGGGTGATGAAAAAGGAAAATTTTAGGCTTACATAGAATGTGAAATGTGGCATGGATTGGTTGGCCAATTTCCTTAATATACATAGTCATAGTCACAGTCATACCTGATTGATCCCGGGGGAAATTGGTTTTCATTTTATACACTCTTTTATACACTGTTTTATACACAAATTTATACACTCTTTATAAATTTGTTTATAGGTTCATTTAAAGCGGGGATTTCCCAGTCTGGGGTCCATGAACCCCTTGCTTGATGGTATTGGTCCATGGTGTAAAAAAGGTTGGGAACCCCTTATTTAACAGTATGTATTGTTCCATCAATTGAATGGTGCACAGTTTTCCCAACTGCAGATGCAGAACCATGTCCACTCCTTTCCAAAGTAGTTCCCATCAGCACAGATACACATTGCCTTGTGCTTCACTGTAGCTGCGCTGAGGTCCCATCTTGCTGTACGTAATTAAATAGTGTGCATTGTGAATGAATTCCATGAGGCAGCAAAAACAGCTTGAATTTATATAGTGCTTTTGAAGTAAAAAAAATCTGCCAAGGGATTTCAGATCGAGAGAAAGAAGAATGGAGTCGAATAAGGAAACAATTAGGAGAATCAAATAGTAAAGGTCATAGAGCTAATGGCAAAGGTCAAGCTTGAATAGCCAGGTGGAGGAAGTCGCATTTCAATCCTGAAATTTAATTTAAGAATTAGCAAAAAAAAAATTAGGATCAAGTAATTTTGGTGGACAAATGATTAGTTTTCAAAGAGTTAAAGTTAAATGACAAATCTCCGCCCATGTCTCACTTGGCCCATTGCAGCGGTTATAATGCAATCAGGATGGTTGAGACTTGGCAGAGTAATCCAAATAATATCAGTATTAATTTGTGTGTGGGTGGGGTGAATGTGGACTTTTAAACAAAGACAAATTGAGTGGGACTGTTGATGATATTCATGAGATTACTGCCAAAGCAAAACTTTGTAGTTCACGGATTTATTTCATAAATCCATTGAAAGCAGCCGTGACCGTGCATACAAATGAAAGGAAATTGGGGGAAGAAAAAGAACAGATAGGATTTGAATGCACTGATCTACAAGTTGCTTGAGTTTGTGCTCAGTTCACAGCTGTAAGCCGGGCACGGAGTCATCAAATATCATGGGCAGCTTGCTTGTGCTTATTCTGCACTGGAATACCATAAGGTCACAAGGCATAGGAGCAGAATTAGGCCATTCAGCCCATTGAGTCTGCTCCGCCTTTCCATCATAGCTGATTTATTAGCCCTTTCAACCCCTTTCCCCTGTAACTTTTGATCCTCTGACTAATCAACCATCGTTTTAAATATACTCAGTGACTTGGCCTCCACAGCCATCTGTGGCAATGAATTCCACAGATTCACCACCCTTTGGCTAAAGAAATCTCTCCATTTCTTTGTGTGAAATGGATGTCCCTCCACTCTCAGGCCATGCTCTCTGGAGCTCCATTCCCCCTCTCAGCTCCAAACTCCTACCTTCTCCACGTACCCCTTCATGCCTTGTCCAAATAAATATCCATAAAGATAGCCTCCACAACTGCCCGTGGCAAAGAATTCAACAGACTCTCCACTCTCTGGCTAAAGAAATTCTTCCTCATCCCCATTCTAAAAGGACACTTCTCTATTCTGAAGCTGTGTCATCCGGTCTTAGGCTCTCCCACCATAGGAAACATTCTCTCTGCATCTAGTCTATCAAGGCCTTTCACCATTCAATAGGTTTCAATAAGGTCACCCTTCGTTCTCTGAATTTTGGTGAATACAGGCCCAGAGCCATGAAACGCTCTTTATATGCCAAGCCATTCAATCCTGGAATCATTTTCGTGAGCCTCTTTTGAACCCTCTCCAGTTCCAGCCCATCATTTTTAAGATGGGGCCCAAAACTGCTCGCAATACTCCAAGTGAGGCCTCACCAGTGCTTTGTAAAGTCTCAACATTATATCCATGCTTTTATATTCTAGTCCTCTTGAAATGAGTGCTGAAATTGCATTTGCCTTTCTCATCACAGACTCAACCAGCAAATTATCCTTCAGGGAATCCTGTGCAAGGATACCAAAGCCCCTTTGCACCTCTGATTTTCACATTTTCTCTCCATTTAGAAAATAGTCAACCCTTTCATTTCTTCTACCAAAGTGCGTGACCATACGCTTCCTGACACTGTATTCCATCTGCCATTTCTTTGCCCATTCTACTAATCTGTCCTTCTGCAGCCTCTCTACTTCTTCAAAACTATCTGCCCCTCCACCTATCTTCATATTGTCTGCAAACTGTGCAAAAAGATCTTCAAATCCATCATCCAAATCATTGACATATAAGGTAAAAATAATTGGTCCCAACACTGTGGAATTACTGTGGAACACTACGAGCAATCGGCAGCCAACCAGAAAAGGCTCTCTTTATTCCCACTCTTTGCCTTCTGCCAATCTGCTGCTACTTTATGCATGCTGGATTCTTTCCTGTAATACCATGGGCTTGTAGTTTGTTAAGCAGCCCCATGTGTGGCATCTTATCAAAGGCTTTCTGAAACTCCGAGTGCACAGCATCAAGTGATTCTCTTTTGTCTATCCTACTTGTTATTTCTTCAAAGAATTCCAACAGATTTGTCAGACAAGATTTTCCCTTGAGGAAACCATGCAGACTATGGTCTATTTTATCATGTGACTCCAAGTACCCCCAGACCGCATCCTTAATAATCGACTCCAACATCTTCCCAATCACTGAGGTCTGGCTGACTGGCCTATAGCTTTCTTTCTTCCACTTCTCTCCTTTTTTGAAGAGTATAGTGACATTTACAATTTTTCAGTCTTCTGGAACCATTCCAGAATCTAGTGATTCTTGAAGGATCATAACTAATGCCTCCATAATCTCTTTAGCTACCTCTTTCAGAACGCTGAGGTGTACACCATTTGGTCCAGGTGACTTATCTACTTGCAGGCCTTTTAGTTTCCCAAGAACCTTCTCCTTAGTAATAGTAACTTCACACACTTCATGACCTCTAACACCTAGAACTTCCACCATACTGGTACTCTCTAACACAGTGAAGACTGATGCAAAATACTCACTCAATTCATCCGTTATTTCCTTATCTCCTATTACTACCAGTCCAGCATCATTTTCCAATGGTTTTATAATTCACATTCACCTCTCTTTTATACTTTATGTATCTGAAAAAAAAGAATATTGCTTGAATTACTTATTATTTTTCTTTTTTCTTTTTACATTTTCCCAGATTGTTGTCTTTTGTACATTGGTTGTTTGTCGGTCCTGTTAGTTGTGGTCTCCCATTGATTCTATTGTGTTTATCGTGCTTACTGTAAATGCCAGCAAAAAAATGAATTTTGGTTTTGTACATGGTGCCATATATTTACTTTAATAATAAATTTACTTTGAACTTTGAGCTTAGAACATTAGCATCACTTTTTTGTTTTGCCTTGATGAAGTAATTTCTATTAAGCTTCCTGCCACTGCCATATTGAGAGAATGGGGATCCTACAATATTGAGAGAATGGGGATCCTACCCAGAATATTTCCTACTTATCTTTCATGAAAGGGAAAGATCAAAAATAGTCACAGGATACCAGTCTGCTTCCTAGTAACCTCCCTGCCATAGGTCCAGGTAGCAGTTAGTATTGACATTTATGCCACTGCCTCAATGTCAGCGGTCAGCCAGATGGAACCTGTCATGAGAACATGTACCATACGAACATCACAGCTAATCCAACTTGAGCTTTCCTTCCTCTAACTCTGGCAGGTCTTCTCTGCTCCTTTGTGGAGAAATTGCCCTGGACCCTTAGCAGGGTTTCCCGCTACGGTCCAGCCATTCTGCCCTGTGGTAGCTATCAATCAAGTTCTGAAAGCACCACCCTTTGCAGTCACATGTCCATGAACAGGCTTCTTCTGCCTATACTTTACTTCAACGACAATTTCGGTGTCTGAACCATGGATTACATATTTCTTGGCTACCAGCGTATATGCCCACTCATAAAAGTCAATTAGCTATTAAGAAACTGAAGCCTTTTAAACTCACACTGCTTTTCCCGAACCTACATTAAGCTATTTATTTACATACTTGGGACTGAGTAAAAGAAGATGTGTATTTTACCTTAGAATGTGGTCTCCACCAACCCGTTGAGGAACGTGGAGCCTCAGGTTTCCACCCACAGTCCAAAGATGTACTAGGTGGTTAATTGTTCATTGTAAATTGTCCCGTGATTAGGTTAGGCGTAAATTGGAGACTGCTGGACTGCGCAGCTCAAAGGCCCAGATGGACTTATTCCATGCTTTAAAAAAAAATGACTGCCTGTTCCACCACTGGCGTTTAGGGCAGCAGTAAAGCTTTTCTTCATTGCTGTTTCTGTGACAATTTTTTCGACTGGTCAGGAGCTGAAACCCCAAACCCAGAGGACTGGCTACCACTCTTACTTTGACCTCTACCCTTTGCCCTGGCTGGCAGGGGTGATCCTATCAAGAGAGAAAGCAGCCAACATAGCTCTCTAGGTCATAGAGAAAAGCAAACCTCCAAACCACAACAAGGCTGTGGTCTGCTTGGAGGGCTCCATGCTCTATCTCTCGATAAATTTTAAAGATAAATAAATCAAAAATTGATGCTGAGATGATGGGAGCAATTAGTTACCAACGATGCAACTCGATTCAAACCATGCACCAAATTTGTGCACCGTGTTCTTCTTGACGTTTATAGTGTCCAAATGCAGTGCGAGCTGCACAGCTAAATGTCTTGATGCATCAGGAGGGAGCCCAACTTTACGAGTGATTGGTAACAGTTCCAGCAAGCTTGCAGTAGGTAACGCTGGTTTGCACCTCTTTAAGGAGCGGTGTATTGAGTTGCAGCAGAATTTGAAAGTAATTGTTGTGATGATTGCAATTTTAGTTCAGATGTTGTCCAGCACGGGGGATCTCGGGCTCCTGTATTTCTGGCTGCACCCAGTTGCTATCTGGCATGGGTTCTGTTGATGGGCCTCTTCACCACTGGAGAGCCAGTGGACCCGACTAAGCTGAACCCTCTGTAGCAGAGAGCAGGATCTGTACAACTTTCTTGGAACAAAGTGCTTCCTTGAACTCTCTTACAAAACTGATGATAGAAAATTGTGAAGTGTTGCTGACAGCTTAAGCTTCCATTGGGCACGGTAGCGTAGTGGTTAGCACAGGGCTTTACAGTGCAGGCGACCTGGGTTCAATTCCTGGCGCTGTCAGTAAGGAGTTTGTACGCTCTCTCCATGATTGTGTGGATTTCCTCTAGATGCTCCGCTTTCCTCACACAGTCCAAAGACGTACCGATTGGGAGGTTAATTAGTCATTGTAAATTGTCCTTTGATTAGGTTAGGGTTAAATCGGGGGATTTCTGGGCAGCACGGCTTGCAGGACCTATTCCGTGCTGAGTCTCATTAAATAAACGAACAGATAACCAATAAATAAATAAGTAAACCTGGTCTGAGAAGGTTCATGACCACAGGGGCTTTAGTGCGTGGCTTTAACACACTAGTACCTCATATCATCTCCTGCACTGCCCCACAACTGTCATTGAGACGGGAACATTTAGAATATTTATGAAGCTATCTCTGGTGATATATAGGTATCCTAGATGCTGATCATCACTCACATGAAGAATTACTCCAGAGAAAGGCTGAGTACTTAACAAAAATCTTCCTCCTTTTCCTACATTCCTGCAGGTATTCCTCTGTAAATGCTCTTTCCTCATCCTCTTGCCAAGCTGTATTCTGAGAGGACCATGTCAGGATCTGCCCACTGTGCGTACATCTGGTGTATAGTATTCATATGACAAAAGGCACAACTGGCTTTCGAAACAGGCATTGGGTGGCGATTAATGCAATTGTTGTGCCTGTGATCTCCGATTGGGGTTTAATTCCCGTAACCGTCTGTAAGGAGTTTGTATGTCCTCCCATGACTATGTGAGTTTCCTCCGGGTGCTCCGGTTTCCTCCCACATTCCATCGACGTGCGGTTAGGGTTAGTAAGTTGCGGACATGCTATGTTGGTGCCAGAAGCATGGCACCACTCGCGGGCTGCCCACACTTGCTGATTTGATTTGAGACAAAACGATGCATTTCACCATACAGTGCTGTACAGAAGTCTTTGGCACCCTAGCTATATATATGTGCCTAAGACTTTTGCACAGTAATGCATGTTGTGGTGTTTTGATCTCCATGTGGCAAATCAATCTAATCTTTAAAAAATTTACTTAGTGGAAAATCTTTAAAGCTGATTGAGTTGCAGGCACACCATAACCCTGCAGACTTTATGACCTCTTAGGAAAAATAGAAGCAAAGTAATGCACTGTTTTCGTTAGAGTTATTAAGCAACAAATCTACATGTAACTGGAATTGCACAAGAGGAGCTGGCTCTCACTGCGGAATGTTTGACCCTTAATGGATGAAGTTAACTGCATCTCAGTACGACACTGCTGGGTTAGCACTGCACGTTGATCTTTGCATTATGCATATTTCTGGGTGGACAAGAATGGCCTATACACACAGCACTGTGCAAAAGTTTTAGGCACCATAGATTTTTTTATATAGTTTCAGGTGGAATGGCCTCCAAAAATGCTTGATCTCAACATCATTGGGGCTGTCTGGGATTACCTGGAGAGACAGAAGCAAGCGAGACAGCCAAAGTCTGCAGAAGAACTGTGGCAAGTTCTCCAAGATGCTTGGAACAATCTACCAGCTGATTTTCTTATAAAACTGCAGGATAGTGTAACTAGTCATAGTCATAGTCATACTTTATTGATCCTGAGGGAAATTGGTTTTCGTTACAGTTGCACCAACCAAGAATAGAGTATAAATAAAGCAATATAAAACCATAAATAATTGAATAGTAATATGTAAATGCCAGGAAATAAGTCCAGGACCAGCCTATTGGCTCAGGGTGTCTGAATCTCCAAGGGAGGAGTTGTAAAGTTTGATGGCCACAGGCAGGAATGACTTCCTTTGACGCTCTGTGTTGCATCTCGGGGGAACGAGTCTCTGGCTGAATGTACTCCTGTGCCCACCCAGTCCATTATGTAGTGGATGGGAGACATTGTCCAAAATGGCATGCAACTTAGACAGCATCCTCTTTTCAGACACCACCGTCAGAGAGTCCAGTTCCATCCCCACAACATCACTGGCCTTACGAATGAGTTTGTTGATTCTGTTGGTGATGCAGTTTTAAAGGTAAAGGTTGGTCACACTACATACTGATTTGATTTAGATTGTTACTTTACGGTTCCTTATAGTAAATTTTTTGAGATGTAGAAACTTTTCATTTTATTATTATTGAATACATCTTCACTTTGCAGTTGTTTTTACATGTGCCTAAACTGTTTGAACAGTACTGTATACATATGACAGATGGTATAACTTATATTCAAACGTGCTTGAGGCAGCAATCTGAAAGCCAAGAGGTACCAGTGATGTGGAAACAACGCTGATTGTCTCCTTCGAGTGAACAAGCTCCAGCGCCTCCTTCCTCCAACCTCTAAGCACCGAGCCGATTGGGAGAGGTTGAGAATGGCGTTGTCGGCAGCGAAATCCATGTCCGAAGCGAATCACTGGGCGGTGTGTACGAGGCTTGGAGCGATTTGCCACGATGAGGCCCAGGTGCTAATGCGAGGTACAATATGTTGTTTGGACAATCTAAACACCGGCCCTGAAAGACCGGGAAGGCAGGGTGTCTAGAGTCGGGCGAGTTTGAATCGCTCTAGGTCCCGAGCTGACTTGGGGAGGTCGAGAACGGCTTCTCCGTCAGCGAAATCTAGGCCTGGAACAATTTGTTGTGGGCGGGGGACCGAGTCCTAGTGAGAGGTTCAGCCAATTTAAGTGCCAGCCCAAACAGACAAGAGGCTCCTCCCTCCGCGACACTAAAGCTGTGAGACTGCTCCTGGCGGCTGTGCTTTGTGTCTTTGCAGTGAACTGAATGTGATGAACTGAATACCGAGGCTTTCGGCCTTCTCCGGGGATTTGGATCTAAGGACTCAGTTTGGTTCAGAATACTGTTGTTGCTGCTCACTTCTGTTGTTTATATGATTTGTTTTGTTTTCTTTTCTCTTTCTCTGTGGGCACTGGAGGTTGGTCTTATTTTCTTTTTAATTGGGTTCTTCCAGGTTCCCTGGCTTGCGAGTGCCAGTAAGCAAACAAAACTCAAGATTATAAAATTTATACATTCTTTGATAATAAATGTACCTTGAGTCTCTATTCCTCACTCTGACCTTTTACCTTTTCTCACCTGCTTATTACTTCCCTCCTCCTTCCCTTTCTCCTATAGTTAGGGTTGCCAACTTTCTCACTCCCAAATAAGGGACGAGAGTAGCAGTCAAATACGGGACACTTGTGTTTACCCTGACAAAGACTACCATGACCATGAAGCCTTGCGGGGGCACGTATGTGCGCGCACATGCTTGTTGTTCGCATACGTGATGTGCGCATGTGTGTCGTTTGCATACGTTTCATTCACATACGTGACGTGCGCATGCGTGTACATGCTAATTTTTTTCTACATATCAGTTTTGGTTTAATCTTCCCGTTTCTGTTAAGTGAAACTACTCCGTACATACATTATTTCTACTTTATATCGGCTATGTATTTATCATATCATTCCTGCTTTTACTATATGTTAGTGTTATTTTAGGATTTATGTGCTATTTGGTATGATTTGGTAGCTTATTTTTTGGGGCTGTGAATGCTCAAAATGTTTTCCCGTATAAATTAATGGTAATTGCTTCTTCACTTTATGCCATTTTGGCTTACGAACGGTTTCATAGGAACGCTCTACCTTAGCGGGGGGAATACGGGGCAAGGGCGGTTCCGTATGGGACAAACCAATTTAGCCCAATATACGGGATGTCCTGGCTAATACGGCAACCCTACCTATTGTTCACTCTCCTCTCCTATCAGATTCTTTCTTCTCCAGCCTTTGACCTTTCCTTCCAGCTAGCCAGTTTTCCCTCCCCACCACCTTTTTATTCTGACATCTTCCCTTTCCTTCTCAGTTCTGATGAAGGGTCTCGGCCTGAAATGTCAGCTATTTATACATTTCCATAGTTGCTGCCTGACCTGCTGAGTTCCTCCGGCATTTTGTGTGTGTTGCTCTGGATTTCCAGCATCTGCGGATTCTCTCGTGTCTGTGGTTGATTATATCATTACATTTTGTTTTTTTCCAGTGTGGCTGCTAGATTTAATGCAGATTGACTGCTAACTGGGCTTGCATTTTATGTTCCACACATGCGCACGTAATGTGGCAAACATCAGTTGAGATACACTTTCCCAATACCCAGTAAAATGTCAATGGCACTTCCACTCTGCCTACGTTTTAGACAATGCTGACATCCTGTTCAACATTTATACTAATATGCTCACACACAGGTAAAACTTCATGATAACAGCATGGTGGTTAGCACAATGCTTTACAGTACCAGCGATCCCAGTTCAATTTCTGCCTCTACCTGTAAGGAGTTTATTACCTTCTGCCCATGACCGCATGGGTTTCCTCTGGATGCTCCAGTGTCCTCCCACAGTCCAAAGACCTACTGGTTGGTAGGTTAATTGGTCATCGTAGATTGTCCCGCGATTGGGTGGCGTGGCTCAAAGGGTCAGAAGGGCTTATGCCATGCTGTAGCCCAAAAGTAAATAAATAAATAACTGTAAATCCAAGATATTATTCAGTTTTTAGATTCAGGTTTTCAGCTGCGAACTGGCCCTGAGCAGAAATAATTGATTATATTGAAACCACAACAAGGAACTATGGTTAATAAAGGTAATTCACTTAACTTTTTGATTAAAGTGTTATGCATATTGCACAAAACGTAAAAATGCAAAAAAAAAAGAATTGGAAAAACCTGGAAACAGCATCGGCAGAAAATGAAACAGTGCTAGCATTTCATGCCAAAGATTCTCTGTTGGGCTCTTGCTCATTCCCCCTTTTGAGATCCCCGTGCTTTGCAAGCACTGCTTGTATTTATTATTTCATTATGCTTAGTTTGCGGTGCATTAAATTTCCGCAAGCTTTTTCCTATTTTGACTAATATTTTTCCTTGGGGGATTGATTAGGTTTCCCTGATATTATATGCCCTGTAATATTAGGAACACTTCATGAAATAAGGATGCAACTTAAACAATTCTAGATTTTATAGGCTTTTGAAATTGACACTTTATTAATTTTTCCTGACATATTAAAACATTGATTGTTGAAACAAAACCTCTTTGTGTCTGGACTGAGGCAACTGATCAATAGACCAATTAGCATCAGCTACGGATCTGCGCTAGTAATCTCATACCCAAGTCCAGCTCTGTAATGGAGGGTGACAGTTAAGGAGCTGAGTTGTTGGAGCTGCTTTCATTCAGCTGAGGCATTGCACTACTCTTTAGTCTGCTCTGGATGAAAAGAATTCAAGGCACTTTTGGACAAAGTTCTCCTGATGCCTTCAATTACCTCACTAAAACAAGACCTCATTGTCTGTACTGAGGCAGCTGATCAGAGGGCCAAAAGCATGTTCTCTTCTCGCTGCTGCCATCAGGAAGGAGGTATGGGAGCCTTCGGTCCCGCACCACTACGTTCAGGGACAGCTATTAACCTTCAACCATCAGGCTCCTGAACCAGCGTGGATAACTTCACTCACCTTAGCATTGAACTGCTTCCACAACCTATTTTCAAGGACTCTACTACTCTTGTGCACAATATTATTTCTTATTTATTTATTTATTATTATTTTTATTTGTTTTAATTTTGCATTTGCACAGCTTGTCTGCTCTTGCACACTGGTTGTCTGCCTTTGTTTGTGAGTAGCTTTTCATCGATTCTATTGTGTTTCTTTGTATCAGAATCAGAATAAGCTTTAATATCACCAGCATTTGTCGTGAAATCTGTTAACTTTGCGGCAGCAGTAAAGTTCAAAGTAAGATTCATTATCAGAGCACATACACGTCACCACCTACAACCCTGAGATTCTTGTTCCTGTGGGCATACTCAGCAAATCTACAGAACAGTAACTGTAAACTGAGCAAATGCAGATATAAGTAAATAGCAATAAACAACAGGTATGAAATAACAATCTAGCAGAGTCCTCAAATGACTGTAGTTATCCCCTTTTGTTCAAGAGCCTGATGGTTGAGGGGTAGTAGCTGTCCTTGTACCTGGTGGTGTGAGTCCTGAGGCTCGTGGACCTTCTATCTGATGGCAGCACTGAGAAAAGCTCATGGCCTGGGTGGTGAGGATCCTTGATGACGGATGCTGCTTTACACAGCATTGTTTCATGTAGATGTGCTCAATGGTTGGGAGGGATTTACCTATGATGTACTAGGCCGAATCCACTACCTTTTGCAGGATTTTCTGCTCAAAGGCGTTGGTGTTCTCATACCAGGCCATAAAACAGCCAGTCAGCACACTTTCCATCAGACATCTACATAAGTTTGCCAAGGTTTTTGATGACGTGTCGAACCTCCGCAGACTCCTGGGGAAGCAGAGGTGCTGCTGTGTTTTCTTCGCAATTATATTTGTCTGATGGGTCCAGGACAGTGCAATACATGATAAGTATATGTATAAATTACAGTAAGTATATATGAAAATAGTTCAAAAATAGAATTTAAAGCAGTGAGGTAGTGTTCATGGGTTTAATGCCCATTCATAAATCAGATGGCAGAGGGAAAAATGCTGTCCCTGAATTGTTGAGTGTGTTCCTTCAGACTCCTGTATCTCTTCCTGATGGTAGCAATGAGAAGAGGGCATGACCTGGAAGATGGGAATCCTTAATGATGGACGCCAATTTTGAGGAATCACTCCTTGGAGATGTCCTGGATGCTACAGAGGCTGGTGCCCATGATGGAGCTGACTAAGTTTACAACTCTCTGCAGCTTACTTTGATCCTGTGTCGTAGCAGCCCCACCCCCCCAGCCATACCAGAAGGCAATGCAGCCAGTTAGAATGCTCATCATGGTAGAACTGTAGAAATTTGCAAATGTATTTGGTGACATTCTGAATCTCCTCAACTCCCAATGAAATATAGCTGCTGTCATGCCTTCTTTGTAGATGCTTCTACTGTGAATGCCTACAAGAAATTACCTCAGGGTAGTATATGGTGACATATACATACTTTGATAATAAATTTACTTTGAACTTTTGAATTAAGTCAACAGTTATCATATGTCAATGCTGTTTGTGAGCTCTTGCTGTATATCAACTGGCTGTCATATTTCCATATCTCTTACGATGCTGACTACAGTTCACAGTCTGTAATATGCTTTGGAATATATTGCTGCAGAAGGTGGTGTCCCATGTTTGGTTTGGCTTATTATTGTCACATGTAACAACATTGAGAGAAAAGCTTGTCTTGCATAATGTCATACTGCTCAAATGATTACACAGTGCATTGAGGTAAAACAAGGTAAAACAATAACAATGCAGAGTAAAGTGAAAAAGGTAGAGAGAAAGTTCAGTGCAGGTAAACAATAATGTGCAAGATCATAACGAGCTGAATTGCAAGGTCAAGAGTCTATTTCAACATGCAAGAAGCCTGTTTGTGAGTCTGATCACAGTGAGATAAAAACAGTTCTTCAGACCAGTGGTACATGCTTTCCTGTTACAGGGTGTATGGGGTGATAAAGTATCTTGAACATTTTCTAAAGATCTGAGAGTAGCAGCATGAATCTGTAAATGTGGCCAATAAACACAAGGTTTCAATTTGAAGAAGTGACTAATATTGGATTGGAGGTGTCTACCGGTCACTTAATGAACAGATTGCTTGATAAGAAATTGTTAACTTGAGTAAGAGTTCATGAAACGGAAGGCAGATTATTGGCGTAGACAGGAAGTTGGCTGTATTGCAGGAGATAGCGTGACGATGATGGCTGGTACTCATTGGCACAATGTGCCCAGTAGTGTCCTCAAGAAAATTTGTAAGTGACTCAGATGATGGGAATGAAAGATTATGTATCCATTGATGAAAAATGATGAGGGGTGGTGGGAATACAACAAAGTATTAATAAGTGAGTTCCATGATTTTCCTTCTTTGTTCCATGGCTGTCAGTGGGAAGACGAATTTCAGGATTGTGCAGCACAGGCATACTTTGGTTCCTTAAGGGTGTTATAGCTGGGGGTGGTAACAGGGAAAAGCTCCCACTACCTATTAAATGCTCCCAATGGTATGCACGTCAAGTAGCGTCTTGCAACCCGCAAGTCCAACTCCTGGCCGCATATGGCTTAGCTACTAAACCTGGTGGAGCCACTTCTACTGACAGGAGAAGAGCAGGGGTGGGGGGGGGGGGTGCGTTATGGCTTCAGGCAGATGGGGGTGCCTCAGCTAAGAGAAGGAAAACTCTGATTTCAAACCTCCGTTGCCTTGCAGCCATACCCATTCATGGGAAAGGCTTCAAGAATAAACCCTGGGGGAAAAATCTGGAGCTGGTGTCCCGAAGGCAGTCCTATGTTGAGTTCAACGCTGATTGGCAACTCCTGTGATGCTGCTGGTACGAAACTCATTCTGTCTCGGCCATTCCTTTGGGTTCATCAGATACGTGGAGAGAGGGAGCTTGTTACATGAGCAACAACTTGCCCCCTACATTGTACTGGCCATTTGCATATCTCGACAGCCAGGAAGCAACATCCCTGGTCGACCCTGACCGACAGAGGCCTCACTCACATACTTTGATAACAAATGTACTTTGAATCTTTGAATCTTTAAAATAAATGAGTGAACAACAGCAGTGGATAATGGATTGCAATGAAGGCAAATGTGACACCATTTCCTTTGGCAGCACCATAGAAGCATCATAGTCTAAAGAGGGGAAGGGGAGGGTGGCGATGTGATCAACTTCAGAGATCTTTAATACCTGATGTCCTGGTAAAGAGGCTGACATAAATCAGCTTTTACAAGCAGAAGACCTGAGTACAGAGGGATAGATATTATTTCTGCAGTTGCACGAAGGCTTGGTTAGACAACAGTTGCGGTAACATAAGCAGTTTTGATCACCACACTTGAGGAAGGGAATATTGGCCAATATGGATTTAACAGTTACATAAACCTGATTCTTGATTCATTCCTCTCTCCAGGAGGCTGCCTGAGCTGCTGGGAATTTTCAGCACTTTTGGTTTACAGTTTTGATATTTGCTTTTATTTGGAATATTTTGTTCGGTTGATAACTACTTTTGAAGGTTGGATTTCACGAAGGCATTACAGAAACCATGTTTGACTTTCATGGAATTCATAAAGTTGAAGATGACTTTAACTATTATACCTCCTGCAGCAGCCACGGTTCCTTGTCTCTCAGAGCTGCTTGGGATTGGACGGAATACACAAGCAAAGGAAGCAAACTGGGGCAAAATGTAGCTTTCAAAATTAAACTTCACAATCCTACGGTTGAACAAAAATCTCTTGACCTGTAATGTGAGAAAAGGCACAGGCAAAGATTGGTTAATGACAAAGCATAAAATAGGAAGCTAGGCTTTTTAATGAGTTGTACAATGCTTTTTAAAATTGTTTTCCTGGATGCAAACCAGACATTTAGGAGCTGTGCCAAGATATATCATTCACAGAGCACAGATGCAGATTAGAAATCACTGCTTTGCTTTTGTTTACAACCAAGAACCATTTTTTTCACAAAATGAGACGGGCTCTCCTGTTTTACAAAGTCATATATGGCAGATTAGTTGTTTTGCTTGGACTTGTTATACGGATTCTAGAGTGACATTCAGAATTTCACAATATTACACCACTACATGAGGTAACTGATAGTCTTCCAATATGTTTAGCCCATGTTTTAAAGTTTCCAAGGTATCTGTCTCACGGGGTGACTCAGAAGATATTGTGCAACAGGATTATGCAAAAATAAAGCTACGTAAATCTTGTTTCCAACCTTTTGGTTGAAGTCCCCACATTCAGGGCAAAGCAAACCTTACCAAAACAGGCTTTATTTTTAGTTAATTAAATATATGAGGCAGTTTCTGAAAGAATCCACCAAGGTTTTCCACTGCTAAGGGATGTTCAGTGTTTCAGAAAAACAAGGCATAAAATGTTTACTGCCTTAATGACACGCGGCTGAATATGTTTAGAAACAGGGCCCTGCAAGACTTGGAACTTAACCAACTCAGATAACAAAGCACAATAGGGCATATATACTGTACCAGTGCCAGAAACAATCAGCAAGGGCCCAAAGCCAAAAATATGGGAATATACTTCAGCTTTCCAAATTTGTTTCAACTGCAAATAAAATTAGTAGCTTCATCCCTTCCTATTTCCTATTCAAACCGAAGGCATCTCCAGTGGTCTACTAAAAATATTTGTGAGGATTAGTGAATAGTTTTCCTTATCTTTTCATGGCTGCATTCCCACTGTTAAAGATGTGAGTTTTGCAGTGAAACTTTTCCTTGCCCTTATTTCATTTGTAAGGATTGGAAGGATGTGTTAAGCAGGTACTATTTTCATGATTTAAAATACCGGGAATCTTGAAGATTCAATTGTCACTATATAAAAACAAGTTAAATGCATCAAAAATCATAACCTATTTATAAATGTTCCAGTAAAAACTTCTTAAAAGGAAATGGTATTTCCAGATCTCTAACTATGGAGACAAGTTATTCTTCCAAAGGGAACAAAGATTGAGATTAAACGGACAGCAATTAGTCAGTTTGGATTAGTTAATTTAAAGCAGGAGAAATCCAACCTGGGCAGGTAGGACCAGCTGATGGCTCTGGGCCTGTACTTGCTGGAATTTTGAAGAATGAGGGAGGATCTTATTGAAACATATCAAATGTTGAAAGGCCTTGATAGAGTGGACGTGGAGACGATGTTTCCAATGGTGGGGGAGTCTAAGACCAGAAGACACAACCTCAGAAGAGAGTGTGTTGCATTTAGAATGGAGATGAGGAGGAATTTGTGGAATTCATTGCCACAGGTGGCAGTAGAGGACAAGCCATTGAGTATATTTAAGGCAGAATTTGATAGATTCTTGATGAGTCAGGGCATGAAGGAATACAGGGAGAAGGCAGGAGACTGGGGCTGAGAGGGAAATAGAACAGCCATAATGAAATGCAGAGCAGGCTTGATGGGTCAAGTGGCCTAATTCTGTTCCTATATCTTATGGTCTTATGATAAAGTCAGTCCTGAAGAGGGGTCTCGGCCTGAAACGTTGACTGTTTTTTCAGTTTCGTGGCTGCCTGATCTGCTGAGTTCCTCCAGCATTGGTGTGAAATCCAACCTGGATATTTGCTCCCAATCAACAAAGCTATGGAAGATGCCATCAACACTTCTATAAAATGATAACAGTTCCTGAAGGGTTGCCAACCTTGCCTAATACTATTGGTCCATAGCATCAAAAGTACCTTCTCATTGATGATCTGTTCACCAATGGAGTTTAGGTTACCCTGGGAACACTTGGCTCTTGATCTTACTGCAGCCTTACACCTAATGTGGATCAAAGAGGCGACGTGAGCGTGACTGTTTTAAATGCCGTTAAGTCTGGGTTCTCAGGTGGTCCGCCTTGAAGAGCATGAAGGGCCTGTCCCCCGATATATTTCTCAATAAATAGAAGGCCAAAGGCAACAGTAATATTTTGATCAGCTGAGTTGGCATCTGTATTTGGGAGAGGAGAAAGAGCTGTCCAGGGATTTTGAAGGTTCAAACATTTCTTAGCCATGACGTAGTTATACCTGGGATACTGTTATTTGTGTATGTTGAATCTCGCAAGACAATAAAACTTTATGGAATTGAAGAGAAAAGAGCAATGACCCCTATTTCCACAACACCTTTCCCAATTTGAAGACCTCACAAAACTCCTCAATGCTAACATAGTATTATTTAATTTATTTATTTATTGAGCTGCAGCGTGAAATCAGCCTTTCCAGCCCTTCGAGGTATGACACCCAGCTACTGCTGATTTAACTCTAGCTTAATCAGGGGACAATTTACAAATCACTAATTGGTACGTCTTTGGACTGTAGGAGGCAGTCAGGGCACCCGGAGGAAACCCGGGTGGTCACGGAGAGAACGTATAGACAGACAGTGGCAGGAATTGAACCCGGGTCGCTGGTACTGTAAAGTGTTGTGCTAACCTTTGTGCTGCCGTGCCACCTCCTTATCTAAAGTGCAGCTAATAATATCATCTAAACAAGACAATAGCCAGAATGCCACATATCAATTTCCTAGAAATGGCAATATGATAAAAACCAGATAAACTGTTTTAAGGATTCGTTTTGACCAAAAATACCTTCCTGTCATTCTTCACACGAGTGAGCATAAAAGCTTTTTGTTTTGACATTTTTTCCAAATTATGTCATCTGACAGAGTAACTGCGGCTGTGAAGAACCATCGGAGGGTTTTATATTCCAGGTGGTGAAGTGGGCCTTGAATGTGAACCTTCTTGCTGAGAGGAGAGAATTCTCAACAATGACCAATGGTGGACAATGAAGGGAGAGTTATAAAAGTAAATAGTTCAGTTCATTGAGTCAGGAGGAACTTAGTCATATTCCCTACCCACTCAACAAACGCATATATTGTTTGCACTTAGTTAGGCATTAATTTACTTCCCTCACTCTCAAAGCACTTTATGGATGCTGTTCCCTGTTTATGTTCAAAAATACTTTTCTTAAAAAGATACTTTCCTTGTCCTTAATTTCTTTGGTGTTGTCTTGAACATTATTTCATCTAGATATTGAATCACTGTCAAATGAGGCAGATATTTTTGCCCATTATTATAAATAAACTCATTATAATGTTGATATGATGGGTATATTTCCTATATGAAAGTTTATTTCTTACTGACTAGTTGAAATATTTATCCATGACTCAGTACATTAAATTAATTAATGTGTTGTTAATGTTTTCCTATTGCATAGAAATCCCTGACAATGGGACATGTATGCAGATATCATTATTTTCTCATCCTGTGAAGCACAATTCTATGTTGGGATCCAGTACTAGGCTAAATTAATTCACTTAGTCAAAAAATGTGAGCATGATTCAGATCCTCTGCCAATTAGGAGTATTCTCCCACAGGAAGGCAACCTAATGAGGTCATGGGATTGAAAGCCTTCTATAAACCTGCCCTGAAGCTCATCTAGAGCTTTGGGGCATTAAAGCACATTCCAAACACCTATCAGTACTGAACGAATCATCAGATGAAGGATTTGGGAAATAAATTGTTACGGCGGAACATAGCCACAAGATCCTTCGATCCTTTAAAAAAAAGATTTAATAGTGTATTTTTTTGATGTAGATTTTAATGAATACCAATTTAGTTTGCAAGATTGGCAGGAAAACAACCAATCACAGTGTACCCTTACATAATGCTCCTTTCATACTTCGCAAGTAGCTAATACATCTCTTAATGGTTATAAATGGTACCTTTTTGTTAATCCAGCTGTTTAGTGTGCAAAACGTAATGGTTATGGAAATTTGCAAATGTCATTTTGATAAATGATAGAAGTCTTTGTGGGTTGTATAGTGTCATTTAGCCTGACATTTTTGGTACCACAAGACATGTCATAAATACGATTGCTGGCGAGGTTGTGAACAAATTATACCTCTTTCAGACTCTGCCTTCACTACTGTGGGAAGCAAGGATTAAATGAAGAGAGTTTTGTAACTTAAAGTAAGTTTTAGAGCAAAGTTGTCAAAAAATTGAATTAAAATTTGTTGGACTCTAGATCATGGTCTCCTTGGGGGCTTTGCTATTGCCTGCATGGTGGGTGGTGGGCAGTTCTTTTGCTAGATCAAGTGCGGGGAAGGTTGATTCTTTAGCTGCTGTTTGAGTGTGGGAAGAGGAGAGTGGGCTTTGGGGTTCTAGCTTTTCCAACATTTTATTCTTTGGGTTTTTTGTTTCTGTTTTGTGGATGTCTGTGAAGAGTAAGAGTTTCAGGTTGTATACTATTTACATTCTCTGATATTAAATTGAACCATTTGAACCTCTGAAAAGATATGTACATGAATTAAAATTCATGGTCAAGATAGTATCTAACATGATCATCATCATCATTATGTGCTGTGCTGTTTTGTATGATGTGGGCAGTCCCGGTCTCATGACTATGATTGTTCTTGGCAAATTTTTCTACAGAATGGCTTTGCCATTGCTTTCACCTGGGCAGTGTCTTTATAAGACGGGTGACCCCAGCCATTATCAATACTCTTCTGAGATTGTCTGTCTGGTGTCAGTGGTTACACCACCATGACTTGTGATATGCACCAGCTGTTCATACAACTATCAGAACCTGCTCCCATGGCTTCATGTGACCGTGATTGGTGATGGGCTAAGCAGGTGCTACACTTGGTCCAAGGGTGACCTACAGACTAGTGGAGGGAAGGTGTGCCTCATACCTCCTTTAGAAGGGGTACAAAAGAGATGGTTGTTGACTTCAGGAGGACACAGAACGACCACTCTCTGCTGAACATCGACGACTTCTCCGTAGAGATCGTTAAGAGCACCAAATTTCTTGGTGTTCACCTGGCAGAGAATCTCACCTGGTCCCTCAACACCAGCTCCATAGCAAAGAAAGCCCTAACAGCGTCTCTACTTTCTGCGAAGGCTGAGAAAAGTCCATCTTCCACCCCCCATCCTCACCACATTCTACAGAGGTTGTATTGAGAGCATCCTGAGCAGCTGCATCACGGCCTGGTTCGGAAATTGCACCATCTCGGATCGCAAGACCCTGCAGCGGATAGTGAGTTCAGCGGAGAAGATCATCGGGGTCTCTCTTCCCGCCATTACAGACATTTACACCACACACTGCATCCGTAAAGCAAACAGCATTATGAAGGACCCCACACACCCCTCATACAAATTCTTCTCCCTCCTGCCATCTGGCAAAAGGCACCGAAGTATTCGGGCTCTCACGACCAGACTATGTGACAGTTTCTTCCCCCAAGTCATCAGACTCCTCAATACCCAGAGCCTGGACTGACACCAACCTACTGCCCTCTACTGTGCCTATTGTCTTGTTTATTATTTATTGTAATGCCTGCGCTGTTTTGTGCACTTTATGCAGTCCTGGGTAGGTCTGTAGTCTAGTGTAGTTTTGTGTTGTTTTATGTAGTTCAGTGTAGTTTTTGTATTGTTTCATGTAGCACCATGGTCCTGAAAAATGTTGTCTTGTTTTTACTGTGTGCTGTACCAGCAGTTATGGTCGAAATGACAATAAAAAGTGACTTGACTTGACTTGACTAGTAGAGACGTATCTCCACCCTGCCATCCAAGTATCTAAAATATTTCAGGGAAAGGTGTCTGAGTTTCCAGGTACCAAGTGTGCAAAGACGATCACAAGAATGATGCCAGGACTCAAGGGCCTGAATTATAGGGGGAAGCCGGGCAGGTTATGAACTTATTCCTTACAATGTAGGAAACCGAGAGATGACTTTAGAGAGATGTCTAAGATAATCAGAGGCACAAATAAGGTAAATGCACACAATTAAAAGAAATCAAGAAGTGTCACAGGGTTTGGTGAGAAGCAAATTGTTTAAAAGGAATTTATTTGGCAACTTCTTTGTACAGAGGTGGTATGTATATGGGATGAGCTGCTGGAGGAAATTCTTGGGGCAGGTACAATAGCGACATTTAAAGGACACTTGGATGGACATGTAGACAGGTAAGATTTAGAGCAGGTGTCCCCAACCCTACTTATGCCATGGACCTCTACTGTTAAGTGGGGCTTGGTAGACCCCAGGGTGGGATGTCCTCGTTCAGAGGGCTATGGGGCGGATACAGGTAAATGAGACAGCTTAGCTGGGCATCATGGGTTGAAGGACCTGTTTCCGTCCCGTATGACTCTGAGGAAATGTCTCTTGATATCAACTTCTAAACTAATCCTTCCCTCAATCCAAATGCAGCTGCGAGGAAGATCACTGACTCGAGCCATCCTGAGGTGTCCCAGGTTCAGCCTCATCAGGACTCACAGCAGAGCTGAGCACTGAGCTTCCCAAATGGAAATCTTGGAAGAGCAGATCAAGGAATCAATATTCTGGAATCTCACATATGAGCACATTGAAGATACCTTCTTGACTATTTGAACTATTTGGTGCTGAGATACACCATAGGACGCACTGGGACACACCATCAGTGATGTAGCCTGCGGTCATCTGGTGTTTTGGGTCTTTCCATACCAGACACTCTCGCCCAGGTGGCCAAGCCAGGGTATGATCAGTCCCCAGTTTGTGTCCCAGCAGCATTGGTTCACAGGTCACACCTTTTGATCAATTGACATCTGGAGACTCGCTCAGCAGCCTCTGTGTCAGCCTTGACGCCTCTTTCCTTTTCGGTCTTTGTATTGCCAAGGAGAGAGTAGGTTCTGCTCAGTGAGCAGCCATCAAAACCTTTACACCCGACTTCTATAGGCTTACATTGTGCCCTCCACCCCTGTCTCTGGCATGGCACTGCTCTACCAGCTCTTGGTATTTGGCTTTCTTATGCTTGAACGCCTCCTCAGTCTGGTCTGCCCAGTTCTAGCATGACCACCTGCTTCGAGGTTTCTGACAGAATGACCATGTCAGGCCTCAGGGATGCCAGCAATCAACACCCTAATGGTTCTGATGAATACCTCTACACATGCTGAAAATACAGCACTTCTCTTCAGCTGAGAAGGCTCTCTGAGTACAGTCAGCTAGTGTGGTCACGTGGGATTGGCTTTATTCCTCCTGAAATGAGTTGAGATTCTGATTGTTTCCCTTGGAGAGCGGGAGCACTAAGATGAAGGCATTGTGGCTATCGTCTGTGTATTGCACAGTGATAAATAGCATCCTCTGATGGTTTGACACACTCTATTTGGACTTTGACAGAGTAGGATTTCTTCCTGCTGAGGAAACCTGCTGAGGGCGGTTTGTGTATTATTGATTGTATCCTGGATCAACCCCTGACAATAAACACGTTCAGACTGTTTCAACTTGTGCACTCCTCTAGATCTTGGCTGCTTCTGAGCTTGATGTATTTTGGCCTAAATTAACCCGTGTAATAATCCCAGGAAAAACAGGAGCCATTCCATTGGAATGTGTCTACTGTAAGTACAATTATAGACAGCAAAAACAAATAGAAGTGAAGTAAATTAAAAAAAAAAGAAATACAAGCAGAAAATGCTGGAAACATTCAGCCCATCAGGCAGCCCTTGTGGAGAAAGTAACAGAGTCAAGATTTCAGTCAGAGACCTTTAGTCAGAACTGGGAAAGCAAGAAAGTCAGTTCATTTTCACCGTCAGAAAAGGTGTGATGGGATAGTAAAACATCTCTGATCGGGTAATACTGAATGAGTTAATATAGCAAGGAGAATCAGAATATTCTGTGTTACGTATTGCTTATAAAAGGCCAGCATATACCAATAGTCTAAGAAACACTAAGTCAATCTTAGTTACTCTTCCTATCTGTATCTGAACTGGCTATTTCTGAAGACTCTCAGGCCTGAGCTGTAGCACTGTTGCTCTTACAGCAGACATTGCCTACCCTGTTGAATCTTTCCAGCGATTCCTCATTCCTGAAGCCTGTCTTCCCATTTAATATGACGATGGGTGATCTACATTGGCCTTATCTCCACTTCTGAGCCAGATCTTTATATCCTGTAATTCCAGGGTTTTTCTAACAGAGGACTGAATGAACCTGGTGCAACTTTTTCCTGGTCTTGCTTCACTTCTCTACTGTCCCCAAGTTGCCTGTGACTTACACCAGTGGTTTCTGCCTTTCACATGAGGGAGAAAGTGTTCTAATCATGAAATGTGACTCCAAAACACAGGCACAATTTAAAGAAAGTACCATTTAACAAAAACAAAATTTGACTTCTTCAATCACCATAAATCAGTATTCCTAATTATAAATAAGGAATTGCAGAATGCAACTGCCCAAAGCATGTCATAAAAATCTTCTGATCCTGAGTAATAAAAAGTGAATTTGACTAGTTCAACCACTGTAAACTTGTGGCCCTGCTATGGTCTGTTCTTTTCATTAAACAGAGTAAGATGGCTAATTTCACATCTCCACCCAACAAATCACAATGCTTAACATTTATGACATTATAATGCCATTCAGCAATTGCATGGTATCACCCCAAGACATTCTGAACAGCTTATCGGAATCCCTACTTTATCAGCTGCTCATAAGGTTTACATTTACACAACCAGTACAGCCCTTAACTTCCAGCATATGGATTTCTGCTGTGTTTCCAAATTGATTTTCAGCAGGCCAGAAGTTAATGTTCCGTAACTAATTTCTTTTACTTATACATAAATATGTATAAAGCAGGATTCGTGAGCAGTTAGAGAGCTTCACCATTTAATCTTAAAAAGAATGTTTCTCTGTCTTTTCTCATTTCTGCTCCTATTGAAAGTTCAGACTTTCAGTAAGAGGAGAAATCTCTCCAAATTCCTACAAGTATTATCTGAAAGATGGATTACGGAGCAATTTTAGTTAATAGTTTTTTCACACAAGTCTCAACTTGCAGATTATGTAACGTAAGACAAAGATAATATACTGCTCTTACCAGATTTAAACACTGGGCAAATAATAGGTCTACATAGTTTAACTGGGATCTAACTCCTATATGGGTAAAACAGTACAGTAAATCTATTTAGAAAATTAATCATTACCATTGTAACCTCTGGCAAGCTCTAATACAGATGCTCAGGTTTACAGAGTTGGAATAAATTTCAAAACAAACAGCTTCTTCCCCTCTGTCATATATACTTACTGTATTTCACTTTCTTTCTATTATTATGTATTGCATTGTACTGCTGCTGCAAATACATCAAATTTCATGACATATGCCGGTGATATTAAACCTGATTCTGATATGTGGAATGTTTGTATTTCCTTATGACATAAACAAGACTGTTCAGCCCAATAAGTCTATGCTAGCTCTCAAAGTTCAAAGTAAATTTATTATCAGAGTATACATACCATATATAATTTTGAGATTTATTTTCTTGCAGGAATCCACAGGAAAGTAAAGATATACAATACCAGGGGTGATTGATAAGTTTGTGGCCTCAGGTAGAAGGAGTCAATTTTAGAAAACCTAGCACATTTATTTTTCAAATGCCCCACCTCCCGCTCGTACCCCATCCGTTATTTATGTATATAAACACATTCTCTCTCTCTCTCTCCTTTTTCTCCCTCTGTCCCTCTGACTATACTCCTTGCCCATCCTCTGGGTTTTTCCCCCCTCTCCCCCTTTTCCTTCTCTCTGGGCCTCCTGTCCCATGATCCTCTCATATCCCTTTTGCCAATCAACTGTCCAGCTCTTGGCTCCATCCCTCCCCCTCCTGTCTTCTCCTATCATTTTGGATCTCCCCCTCCTCCTCCTCCCACTTTCAAGCCTCTTACTAGCTCTTCCTTCAGTTAGTCCTGACGAAGGGTCTCGGCCTGAAACGTCGACTGTACCTCTTCCTAGAGATGCTGCCTGGCCTGCTGCGTTCACCAGCAACTTTGATGTGTGTTACATTTATTTTTCCTACATTTACACACTTAGTCCAGCGGTCATGGAGCATACGGATCCCTTCTTTGTAGAAGTCGGCGTCTTGGACCTCCAGAAGTGGTCCACAGCAGGGGTGATTGATATGTTCGTGGTCTAAGGTAGAAAGAGACGAGTTATTAACTTCAAACTTTCTGCATTTTCACTCGAAGAGTTGAACTGCATGTGCATGTAACGAGAGCCGTATAACTCATCTCCTTCTACCTTAGGCCATGAATTTATCAATCACCCCTGCTGTGGACCACTTCTACAAAGAAGGGATCCATATGCTCCATGACGGCTGGACTAAGTGTGTACACGTAGGAGGGGACTATGTTGAAAACTAAATGTGCTAGGTTTTCTAAAATTGACTCCTTCTATCTTAGGCCACAAACTTATCAATCACCCCTCATAGAATCAATGAAAAGCCACGCATAGCAAAGGCTGACAAATGTCCAATGTGTAAAAGAGGACAAATTGTGCTCATAATTTAAAAAAGTAAATAAATGATATTGAGCTGCAGAGTCTCTGAGAATGAGTGCATGGGGACGTGGTGTTGGTTCAGTGATGAGATGGGTGAAGCCGTCTATCCCGGTCCAGGAGCCCGATGGTTGTAGGGCAATAACTGTTCCTGAACCTGGTGGTGTGGGACCCAAGACCCCTGCACCTCCTACCCAATGATAGTAATGAGAAGGGACAGAACAATCAGAGCAACCTATCAATGCCATTTCTCTCAACACACATCGAAGTTGCTGGTGAACGCAGCAGGCCAGGCAGCATCTCTAGGAAGAGGTACAGTCGACGTTTCAGGCCAAGACCCTTTGTCAGGACTAACTGAAGGAAGAGTTAGTAAGAGATTTGAAAGCTGGAGGGGGAGGGGGAGATCCGAAATGATAGGAGAAGACAGGAGGGGGAGGGATGGAGCCAAGAGCTGGACAGGTGATAGGCAAAGGGGATATGAGAGGATCATGGGACAGGAGGCCCAGGGAGAAAGAAAAAGGGGAGGGGGGAAGCCCAGAGGATGGGCAAGGGGTATAGTCAGAGGGACAGAGGGAGAGAAAGGAGAGAGAGAAAAATAAAGTGTGTATATAAATAAATAAATAACGGATGGGGTATGAGGGGGAGGTGGGGCATTAGCGGAAGTTTGAGAAGTCAATGTTCATGCCATCAGGTCGGAGGCTACCCAGACGGAATATAAGGTGTTGTTCCTCCAACCTGAGTGTGGCTTCATCTTTACAGTAGAGGAGGCTGTGGATAGACATATCAGAATGGGAATGGGATGTGGAATTAAAATGTGTGGCCACTGGGAGATCCTGCTTTCTCTGGCGGACAGAGTGCAGGTGTTCAGCAAAACGGTCTCCCAGTCTGCCTCGGGTCTCGCCAATATATAGAAGGCCGCATCGGGAGCACCGGACGCAGTATATCACCCCAACCGACTCACAGGTGAAGTGTTGCCTCACCTGGAAGGACTGTCTGGGGCCCTGAATGGTGGTGAAGGAGGAAGTGTAAGGGCATGTGTAGCACTTGTTCTGCTTACAAGGCTAAGTGCCAGGAGGGAGATCGGTGGATGAATGGACAAGGGAGTCGCATAGGGAGCGATCCCTGTGGAAAGCGGGGGGGGGTGGGGCGGGAGGGAAAGATGTGCTTAGTGGTGGGATCCCGTTGGAGGTGGCGGAAGTTACGGAGAATTATATGTTGCCACTTCTCTGCTGTTCCCATCAGGTTTATGCTGATTCTCCTGTGATCCCTGCACTGTGGGCTATGGGAGGAAACTGGAGTGCTCTAACATAACCCACAGGATTAGATTAGATTAGATTAGATTCAACTTTATTGTCAACGTGCCAAGTACAGATACAAAGCCAATGAAATGCAGTTAGCATCTGACCAGAAATGCAAAGAATAATGTTATTTGCAGAATAACTGCGAATAAAAAGTAAGTGCTACAGCACACAAATATAAAAGTACTGAGACAGTACAATATGGGTGCAGTACTACTTAGCGCTGTGATGTGAGGTTCAGCAGGGTTACAGCCTCGGGGAAGAAGCTCTTCCTGTGCCTTCTGGTGCGGGAGTGGAGGCTCCTGTGGCGCCTACTGGATGGGAGGAGAGTAAAAAGTCCATGGTTAGGGTGAGATGCATCCTTGATAATGCTTTTCGCCCTGCACAGGCAGCGTTTATGGTAGATGTTCTCAATGGTGGGCAATTGGGTGCTGATAATCCGCTGGGCAGTTTTCACCACACGCTGGAGTGCTTTGCAGTCCGATACGGGACAATTGCCATACCACACTGAGATGCAGTTGGTGAGTATGCTCTCAATGGTACAGCGGTAAAAGTCAGTCAGTATCCTAGGACAGAGGTGAGCTTTCAAGTCAAGTCAAGTCAAGTCAAGTCACTTTTTATTTTCATTTCAACCATAACTGCTGGTGCAGAACATAATAAAAATGAGACAATGTTTTCCAGGACCATGGTGCTACATGAAACAATACAAAAACTACACTGAACTATGTAAGAAAAAACACAAAAACTACACTAGACTACAGACCTACCCAGGACTGCATAAAGTGCACAAAACAGTGCAGGCATTACAATAAATAATAAACAAGACAATAGGCATGGTAGAGGGCAGCAGGTTGGTGTCAGTCCAGGCTCTGGGTATTGAGGAGTCTGATGCCTTGGGGGAAGAAACTGTTACATAGTCTGGTCGTGAGAGCCCGAATGCTTCGGTGCCTTTTTCCAGATGGCAGGAGGGAGAAGAGTTTATATGAGGGGTGTATGGGGTCCTTCAAAATGCTGTTTTCTTTGCGGATGCAGCGTGTGGTGTAAATGTCTGTATTGGCGGGAAGAGAGACCCCGATGATCTTCTCAGCTGACCTCACTATCTGCTGCAGGGTCTTGCGATCTGAGATGGTGAAATTTTCGAACCAGGCAGTGATGCATACAACCTCTGTAGAATGTGGTGAGGATGGGGGGGTGGGAGATGGATTTTTCTCAACCTTCGCAGAAAGTAGAGACGCTGCTGGGCTTTCTTTGCTATGGAGCTGGTGGTGAAGGACCAGGTGATATTCTCCGCCAGGTGAACACCAAGAAATTTGGTGCTCTTAACAATCTCTATGCTATCTTGATGCTCCACAGGAAATAGAGGCACTGTTGTGCCTTTTTGATCAGGATGGAGGAGTTCAGGGACCAAGTGAGATCCTTGGAAATGTGGACACCAAGGAATTTGAAGCTTGATACACGCTTCACTACAGCTCCATTGATGTAGATGAGGACGTGAGTGTGGCTCCTAACATGCCTGAAGTCCACAATGATCTCCTTGGTCTTCTGGGTGTTACAGAGTGTGTGGAAAAAATTCGCAAAGGGCCCCAGAGGTTAGTATTGAGCCTGGGTCACTGATGCTGAGATAGATTTTTCATACAATATTCCCTTCAGCTGTTCAGTCAAATTGTTTATCACAAAGGGGGTGATTTTATTCTGGTGGACAACGTGACCAGACATTGAAAAGGGGGAGATTTTTTACTGAAGGTCAATGTGACCAGATACTGATGTGGGGGTGATTTTTATACTCGCAAACACGATGAAATCTTCAGATGCTGGAATTTCAAGCAACACACATTAAAATTGCTGGTGAACGCAGCAGGCCAGGCAGGTTTTTAACGTGACCAGATACTGAAATGAGGGTGATTTTTATACTGGTTGTCAATGTGATCAGATACTGAAATGGGGGTGATTTTTATACTGGTTGTCAATGTGATCAGATACTGAAATGGGGGTGATTTTTATACTGGTTGTCAATGTGATCAGATACTGAAATGGGGGTGATTTTTATACTGGTTGTCAATGTGATCAGATACTGAAGTGGGGGTGATTTTTATACTGGTTGTCAATGTGACCGGACATTGAAAAGAGGCTGGATCAGTTTTTGCAGAACAACTAGGATTGCTAATTTCCAAAACTCAAGAGATTCTGCAGTTACTGGAAACCTTGAGAAACACACACAACATGCTGGAGGAACTCAATCAGGCAGCTTCTATGGAGGAGAATACACAGTCGATATTTTGGGCTGAGAACAGATCTGTCTGATGAAGTGCCCTGATGACAGATCCCGACCTGAAACATTGACTGTTTGTTTCCCACCATAGATGCTGACTGACCTACTGAGTTTCTCCAGCATTCTGAGTGTGTGTTGTTAATTTACCTCCCTATCCACAGCACAGGAGACTGGACAACCTGGTAGGCTACTGCACCAATCCTTGGCTTCTCAGGGACTGCCAAGGTTTCTTAGGTTTTCAAGAAACAAGAGCTCGACTCGCTTCTCGGGCTAGTGTGCAAAAAGTGTTATTACTCAATATTCCCCACTTGTTCTCAAGCCGACTGATAATGGGGCTATTGGGTGGTTACTGTACACGAGAACTCTTTTAAATTCCAGTTAACATGTTAGAAGGTTAGGGGGACATTTGGCATAAAATGCTGGCTGAATGCTCTGTGAAGCTTTATTTATTTATGGAGATACAATGTGGAACAGGCCCTTCTGGCCTTTTGAGCCACACCACCCAGCGATCCCCGGATGAATCCTGGGAGCAAGAGTCCAACAAAACATCTTTGGCATGGAATGCTAGCACTTTTTCACTTTCCGCCAATGCTGTTTAATGCTGTGTTTCCAGCATCTCTAATTTTTTTTTTTTTTTGCATTTTGCAGTGAAGCACAGAAGATTTAAAAGGTCATAAATCCTGATTTGGGTTTAATTTGGAGAAGGAAGTCCGAGAATCGGAGCAGGAGTGAGGCGGAAGCCATCTTGAATTTTTTGTTTTTTCATTGGAGTTAAGAGAGGCGGGACTGCGCAGGCATGTGACGTCGGGCAGTGAAGAGCGGAAGATTTAAAAGGAACACAGCCTTATACAGCGGGCAGCGGAGTGAGCTGGGAGCAAAGTGAAGGCCTAAGGGCTTTGGCTCAACGGGCTTAGGCAGAAACGGGCGAGGCGAAGAAGCTTTGGTTTTCAATTTTTCCTATTATTTGAGGAAAGGGGGGAAGTATGAGTGTGAGGGCAGCTTGTTGTTCTCGGTGTCGGATGTGGGAGGCCCTGGAGTCTCCCAGCCTCCTGAATGTCCACATTTTCCCCGGGTGCGTTGAGCTGCAGCGCCTGAGGGACCGTGTTAGGGAACTGGAGCTGCAGCTCGATGACCTTCGTCTGGTCAGGGAGAGTGAGGAGTTGATAGAGAGGAGTTATAGGCAGGTGGTCACACCAGGGCCACGGGAGGAAGACAAGTGGGTCACGGTTAGGAAGGGGAAGGAGAAGGGTCAGGTACTAGAGAGTACCCTAGTGGCTGTGCCCCTTGACAATAAGTACTCCTGTTTGAGTACTGTTGGGGGGACAGCTTACCTGGGGGCAGCGACAGTGGCCGTCCCTCCGGCACAGGATCCGGCCCTGTAGCTCAGAAGGGTAGGGAAAGGAAGAGGAGGGCAGTACTAATAGGGGACTCTATAGTTAGGGGGTCAGATAGGCGATTCTGTGGACGCAGTCAGGAGACCCGGATGTTAGTTTGCCTCCCTGGTGCCAGGGTCCGGGATGTTTCTGATCGCGTCCAAGATATCCTGAAGTGGGAGGGTGAGGAGCCAGAGGTCGTGGTACATATAAGTATCAATGACATAGGTAGGACAAGGGAAGAGGTCCTGAAAGGAGAATATAGGGAGTTAAGAAGGGAGTTGAGAAGAAGGACTGCAAAGGTAGTAATCTCGGGATTACTGCCTGTGCCACGCGACAGTGAGAGTAGGAATGCGATGAGGTGGAGGATAAATGCGTGACTGAGGGATTGGAGCAGGGGGCAGGGATTCAAGTTTTTGGATCATTGGGACCCCTTTTGGGGCAGGTGTGACCTGTACAAAAAGGACAGGTTACACTTGAATCCTAGGGGGACCAATATCCTGGCGGGGAGATTTGCGAAGGCTACTGAGGAGACTTTAAACTAGAATAGTTGGGGAGTAGGAATCAAATTGAAGAGACTAGGAGAGAGGAGGTTAGTTCACAAATCGAGAAAGCTAGTAGACAGTGTATGAGGGAGGATAGGCAGGGGACAGAGAACGGGAGCGCTCAGACCGAAGATGTAGGGGAGAAGGAAGAAAAAGATAACAAAGTTGTTTGCTCCATTAGGGATAAACAGAGAGTAAGAGGTGAAGAGTTTCTTAAATGCATCTATTTTAATGCTAGGAGCATTGTAAGATAGGTGGATGAGCTTAGAGCATGGATTGATACCTGGAAATATGATGTTGTAGCTATTAGTGAAACATAGTTGCAGGAGGGGTGTGATTGGCAACTAAATATTCCTGGATTTCGTTGCTTCAGGTGTGATAGAATCAGAGGAGCAAGAGGGGGAGGTGTTGCATTGCCTGTCAGAGAAAATATTACAGCAGTGCTTTGGCAGGATAGATTAGAGGACTCGTCTAGGGAGGCTATTTGGGTGGAATTGAGGAATGGGAAAGGTGTAGTGATGCTTGTAGGAGTGTATTATAGACCACCTAATGGGAAGCGAGAATTGGAGGAGCAAATTTGTAAGGAGATAGCAGATATTTGTAGTAAGCACAAGGTTGTGATTGTGGGAGATTTTAATTTTCCACATATAGACTGGGAAGACCATTCTGTAAAAGGGCTGGATGGTTTGGATTTTGTAAAATGTGTGCAGGATAGTTTTTTGCAGCAATACATAGAGGTACCAATTAGAGAAGGGGCAGTGTTGGATCTCCTGTTAGAGAATGAGACAGGGCAGGTGACGGAGGTATGTGTTGGGGAGCACTTTGGGTCCAGTGATCACAATACCATTAGTTTCAATATAATTATGAAGAAGGATAAGACTGGACCCAGGGTTGAGATTTTTGATTGGAGAAAGGCTAACTTTGAGGAGATGCGAAAGGATTTAGAAGGAGTGGATTGGGACAATTTGTTTTATGGGAAGGATGTAGCAGAGAAATGGAGGTCATTTAAAGGTGAAATTTTGAAGGCACAGGATCTTTATGTTCCTGTTAGGTTGAAAGGAAAGGTTAAAAGCTTGAGAGAGCCATGGTCTTCAAGGGATATTGGAAACTTGGTTCGGAAAAAGAGAGAGATCTACAATAAATATAGGCAACTTGAAGTAAATGAGGTGCTTGAGGAATAAAAAGAATGTAAAAAGAATCTTAAGAAAGAAATTAGAAAAGCTGAAAGAAGATATGAGGCTGTTATGGCAAGTAAGGTGAAAATAAATCCAAAGGGTTTCTACAGTTATAGTAATAGAAAAAGGATAGTGAAGGATAAAATTGGTCCCTTAGAGACTCAGAGTGGACGGCTATATATGGAACCAAAAGAGATGGGGGAGATTTTGAACAATTTCTTTTCTTCGGTATTCACTAAGGAGAAGGATATTGAATTGTGTAAGGTAAGGGAAACCAGTAGGGTAGTTATGGAAAGAATGATGATTAAAGAAGAGGAAGTACTGGCGCTTTTAAGGAATATAAAAGTGGACAAGTCTCCGGGTCCAGACAGGATATTCCCTAGGACCTTGAGGGAAGTTAGTGTGGAAATAGCAGGGGCTCTGACAGAAATATTTCAAATGTCATTAGAAACAAGGATGGTGCCGGAGGATTGTCATATTGCTCATGTTGTTCCATTGTTTAAAAAGGTTTCTAAGAGTAAACCTAGCAATTATCGGCCTGTGAGTTTGACACCAGTGGTGGGTAAATTGATGGAAAGTATTCTTAGAGATGGTATATATAATTATCTGAACAGACAGGGTCTGATTAGGAACAGTCAACATGGATTTGTGCGTGCAAGGTCATGTTTGACAAATCTTATTGATTTTTTGATGAGGTTACTAGGAAAGTTGACAAGGGTAAAACGGTGGATGTTGTCTATATGGACTTCAGTAAGACCTTTGACAAGGTTCCACATGGAACGTTAGTTAGGAAGGTTCAATTGTTAGGTATTAATATCAAAGTAGTAAAATTGATTCAGCAATGGCTGGATGGGAGACGCCAGAGAGTAGTGGTGGATAACTGTTTGTCACATTGGAGGACGGTGTCTAGTAGTGTGCCTCAGGGATCTGTACTGGGTCCAATGTTGTTTGTCATATATATTAATGATCTGGATGATGGAGTGGTAAATTGGATTAGTAAGTATGCAGATGATACTAAATAGGTCAAGTTGTGGATAATGAAGTAGGTTTTCAAAGCTTGCAGAGAGATTTAGACCACTTAGAAGAGTGGGCTGAAAGATGGCAGATGGAGTTTAATGCTGATAAATATGAGGTGCTACATTTTGGTAGGACTAATCAAAATAGGGCATACATGGTAAATGGTAGGGCATTGAAGAATGCAGTAGAACAGAGGGATCTAGGAATAATGGTGCATAGTTCCCTGAAGGTGGAATCTCATGTAGATAGGGTAGTGAAGAAAGCTTTTGGTATGCTGGCCTTTGTGAATCAGAGCATTGAGTATAGGAGTTGGGATGTAATTTTGAAATTGTATAAGGCATTGGTAAGGCCAAATTTGGAGTATTGTGTGCAGTTCTGGTCACTGAATTATAGGAAAGATGTCAATAAAATTGAGAGGGTACAGAGGAGATTTAGTCATAGTAGTCATAGTCATACTTTATTGATCCTGAGGGAAATTGGTTTTCGTTACAGTTGTGCCATAAATAATTAAATAGTAATAAAACCATAAATAATTAAATAGTAATATGTAAATTATGCCAGGAAATAAGTCCAGGACCAGCCTATTGGCTCAGGGTGTCTGACCCTCCAAGGGAGGAGTTGTAAAGTTTGATGGCCACAGGCAGGCATGACTGCCTACGACACTCTGTGTTGCATCTCGGTGGAATGAGTCTCTGGCTGAATGTACTCCTGTAGTGTACTGAATGTACATTATGTAGTGGATGGGAGACATTGTCCAAGATGGCATGCAACTTGGGCAGCATCATCTTTTCAGACACCGCCGTCCAAGAGTCCAGTTCCATCCCCACAACATCACTGGCCTTACGAATGAGTTTGTTGATTCTGTTGGTGTCTGCTATCCTCAGCCTGCTGCCCCAGCACACAACAGCAAACATGGTAGCACTGGCCACCACAGACTCGTAGAACATCCTCAGCATTGTCCGGCAGATGTTAAAGGACCTTAGTCTCCTCAGGAAATAGAGACAGCTCTGACCCTTCTTGTGGACAGCCTCAGTGTTCTTTGCCCAGTCTAGTTTATTGTCAGTTCGTATCCCCAGGTATTTGTAATCCTTCACATTTACTAGAATGTTGCCTGGGTTTCATCTCCTAAGTTACAGAGAAAGGTTGAACAAGTTGGGTCTTTATTCTTTGGAGCGTAGAAGGTTGAGGGGGGACTTGACAGAGGACTTTAAAATTATGAGGGGGATAGATAGAGTTGACGTGGATAGGCTTTTTCCATTGAGATTGGGGGAGATCCAAACAAGAGGACATGAGTTGAGAGTTAAAGGGCAAAAGTTTAGGGGTAACATGAGGGGGAACTTCTTTACTCAGAGAGTGGTAGCTGTGTGGAACGAGCTTCCAGCAGAAGTGGTTGAGGCAGGTTCGATGTTGTCGTTTAACGTTAAATTGGATAGATATATGGACAGGAAAGGAATGGAGGGTTATGGGCTGAGTGCAGGTCAGTGGGACTAGGCGAGAGTAAGAGTTCGGCACGGACTAGAAGGGCCGAGATGGCCTGTTTCCGTGCTGTAATTGTTGTATATGGTTATATATTTTCACATTTCTGTGCAATAATCCTTTAATCACAATCTTAATTGAATTACCTTTATTAACCATACTTGCACGTAATGGACTTTCAATATAATTATTTATTTCTTCACAGAGCTAGTTTGCAGCTTAAAATGAGCCTAAAAACGGAATAATGTCTTGGATTTATATTTATTCATTTATTAGTTTATTTATTGAGCTACAGTGCGGTAGAAGCCCTTCCAGCCTTTTGTGTCTCGCTGCCCAGCAATCCACTGATGTAATCCCAGCCTATTCATGGGACAATTTACAATGATCAATTAACCCACCAACTGGTGGGTCTTTGAACTGTGGGAGGAAACCTGAGCACCCGGAGGAAACCCGAGCACCCGGAGGAAACCCACACAGTCACGGGGAGAATGTACAAACTTCTTACTGGCAGCAGCGGGAATTGAACCCCGGTCGCTTGTACTGTAAGGCGTTGTTGTGCTAACCACTACACCACTGTGCCACCTCATGAATATGTAACTGTTGCATTGTTAACAGTATAAATACACAAAAAACTGTCATCAAACATTCATTAAAAATCACAGATAACACAGGTAGAAATAAACATGACTATGATAATTATAAGTCCTGCAATATCAAATGTATAACATAAATCTAACCATTAGCATTGCTACTCATGTGGATGAGCCTCTATTAACTGCTGAGTAACAACAAAGCAAGCCATTCTGCTTTAAAGTAGACTTGAAGGGGTTTTAAATATATATTGTTTGACCTATGACATATATTTCTTTCTTGAACTGGATCCACAATATATATTTGTGCAAAGCCTGATTGTCAGCAATCAATTAGACATCTGTGGCAGTAATTAGGGGTTGTGGTTCAATTAGAAAATGAATGCTTTAATGAAAACAAGTACTGAAGTGTCCTTCTGCAATACAGATACAAAGCTCTTACTGATTTTCATTAACACCATTGAAATACACAAATTTTTAAATATATTAAACAAAATTAAAACTCTCTGATTCACAAAACATTCTGCATACCAAAAACTAGAGTTACCTTGGCTTTCATTGACTTCTATTTCATGAGAAAGATGAGATGGTTCCAATACGACAGCTTTGTCTGCTTTGGACTGGATTTTGGTGAATGACATGTGCCCTAGACAAATATTTTAACTTCAGTCAGCTCCTCTAAAGTATATTCTCTGCTCTTTTCATGTTGCTCTTTGATGGAGCTTGCTGTGAGTAAACTGGCCGGCTCATTCCCTCTGCTCTATGTTTGTGAGATGGCATATTCTTTCTGCAAGTTATGAAAGACCTCTTTCTACTCACTGTGGATGAGCTCCGTGTTCTCTACATCGTTGAAACAGACTTGCCACTTCACCGCGTTTAAGCTGATAATCATTTATTAATTAATTTATCTATTTATTTACAATCTTTATCTATTTATATTATCTATCTATCTATCTAGAAAGTTTGTGAACCCTGTAGAATTTTTCCTATTCCTGCATGTACGACCTAAGACGTGATCAGATCTTCTCATAAGTCCTAAAATCAGATAAAGAGAACACACTTAAATAAATAACACAAAAACATTATACTTGTTCTTTTACTTATTGCAAAAAAGATCCAATATTGTATGTATTTGTTTGAAAAAGTGTGTGGACCTCTGGGGTAATGCCTTCTATGAAAGCTATTTAGAGTCAGGTGTTCCAGTCAATGAGATGAGATTGGAGGTGTGGGTTGTAGAGGTGTCCTGTCCTATAAAAAAGACATACAAATTTCCGTCAGATGACTGACAGAGCCTGCTCTTCTTAAGAAAGATCTGCTTATGTGTACCATGCCTCTATCAAAACAACTTTCAGAGGACCTTAGAAGAAGAATTGTAGAGATGCATCAAGCTGGAAAAGGCTACAAAAGCATTTCTAAAGCCTGAGTGTTCATCAGTCCACAGTATGAGAAATTGTCTACAAATGGTACTGTTGCTACTCTCCCTAAGAGTGGGCATCCTGCAGAGATCACACCAAGAACACAACGTGCAATGTTGAAGAAGGTGAAAAAGAACCCAAGGGTAACAGCAAAAGGCCTGCAGAAATCTCTAGAACTTGCTAAAGTCTCTGTTCATGTGTCCACTATAAAAAAAACACTGAAGAAGAATGGTGTTCATGGAAGGAAACCACAGAGGAAACCAACGCTCTCCAAAAATAAAATATTACTGCGTATCTCAAGTTTGCAGAAGACCACCTGGATGTTCTACAATACTTCTGGGACAATGTTTTGTGGACAGATGAGACAAAAGTTGAACTTTTTGGCAGAAATGCATGTTGCTATGTTTGGAGGAAAAAGGGTATTGCGTACCAACACCAAAACTTCACCCCAACTGTGAAGCATGGTGAAAAGAGCATCATGGTTTGGGGCGGCTTTGCTGCCTCAGGGTCTGGACAGCTGGCAATCGTTGAGGGAACAATGAATTCAAAATTGTATTAAGACGTTTTACAGGAGAATGTCAGGGTAGCAGTCCATCACCTGAAGCTTAATAGAAATTGAATAATGCAACAAGACAATGATCTGAAGGGCAAGAGTAAACCAACAACAGAATGTTTTAAAAATAATAAAATTCCTGTTTTGGAATGGCTGAGTCAAAGTCCTGACCTTAATCCTATAGAAATGTTGGGGGAGGACCTGAAGCAAGCAGTTCATGCAAGGAAGCCCACCAACATCCCAGAGCTGAAGCAGTTTTGTACAGAGGAATGGTCTGAAGTTTCTCCAAGCTGATGTGCAGGACTGATTAACTATAACCGGAAACGTTTGGTTGAAGTTATTCCTGTAGAAGGTGGGGGTCACACCAGTTACTGAAAGCAAAGGTTCACATACTTTTTCCAATAAGTGCATGCAATATTGGATCATTTTTCTCAATAAATAAATGAACAAGTATAATGTATTTTTTTGTGATATTTACTTAATTGGAATTTCTCTATCTAGTTTTAGGACTTACTTGCATGAAGATCTGATCACATTTTAGATCATATTTATGCAGAAATACAGATAATTCTCCATGGTTCACAAACTTTCCAGCTCCACTGTATCTAGAGATACAGAGGGAGTAGGCCCTTCTGGCCCTTTGAGGCATGCTATCCCAGTAAACCCACAACCCTAATTAACCCTGACCTAATCACGGACAACTTACAATGACCAATTAACCTACCCGGCCTTTGGACTGTGGGGGAAACTGGAGCACCCGGGGAAAGGCCATGCATTCCATGGGAGGTCGTGCAGAGACTCTTTACAGATCTAATCAACTCTCCCCATTACTATGACTCACCTACCATGTAGGGCAATTTACGGTGCTGAATTTTTCTACCAATGTTGGCCTGGAAGAGGCCTCTTTCTGTGGATTTGGAGGATTTATTACATCAGTCCGGTGTCTTAAAGTGATTGTTGTAGAGTACAGAGCAAATGCAAGTTCTGAATTCCCCAATCATCTGCCGGATCCACCTTCAACACTTCCCTCCGTCTCTCCCCTCTGTCTTTCAGTGCAGATGAAGGGTTTCAATCCAATACCTTGTCCATTTCCCTCTGCTATCCACCACAGGTAAAGCCATCCCTAGCACTGAGCACATCTACATGGAGCGCTGTCGCAAGAGAATGGCATCCATCCTCAAAGCTACCCATCACCCAGGCCATGCTCTCTTCTAGCTGCTCCCTTCAGGAAGGAAGTACAGGAGCCTCAGGACCCACACCACCAGATTCAGGAACAGTTATTACCCCTCAACCCACAGGCTCCTGAACCAGAGGGGATGGCTTCACTCACTCCAACACCCCAACCTGCTGAAGGGTCAACTGTACTCCTTTCCATAGACTCTGCCCGACCTCCTGAGTTCCTCCAGCATTTTGTGTGTGTTACCCCAGCTGAAAGATTCATGTTCAAGGACCCTTCATCTCATGTTCTCAATATTTATTGCTTATTTATTATTATTTTGTTTCTTCTTGTTTTTGTATTTGCAGTTTGTTGTCTTTTGCACCTTGCTTGTTTGTTTGTCCTTTTGGGTATGATCTTTCATTGATTCTATTGTGTTTCTTTGTACTTACTGTAAATGCCTGCAAGAAAACAGATCTCAGGGTTGTATATGATGACATATATGTGGTTTGAAAATAAAGTTAATTTTGAATTATTGTGACTGATTCACTAGTTCCTCCAGCATCTTTTAAGTTACTCCAGATTCTAACACCTGCAGTCTCTTGTGACTACACTTTTGGTTCTATCATTCATAAAGTAACTTTTTGTACTTTTTTGTAATTAAAAGTACAAATTAACAATGAAATATTATTTAAAATATATATATTTTTTCCTTGTCAAACTGGTACTGCTTCTTACTCTTATTTACTTACTTAATGCCTGTTACAGCTCTGGTATTTAGGGCAGCGATGAAGGCTTCCATCTCTGACAGTGTTCATCGTGCTAGTAGCTCCTTCATAGTTTTCTCTACTGCCAGTCATGCAAGTCCCGGGTGGAGACTCAGGAATACCGTCACACCCAGATGTAGAAGGGTTCTTCATTGCTGAACCCTGGAACCTGGAGGACCGGTGGGCCACTCAGTCTGTCTTCTACCCTTTGACCTGTTTGGCATGGCTGACCCTACCAAGAGCAAAAGCATAAAGCCCTGACCCCGGCCAGCATAGCTCTCTGTGTCATTCAGGAACGCAAGCCTCCAAACCCTACGACAAGCTACTACTTTTTAAAGTCAATTTAATAATTAAAGGTACCAATTAACAATGAAATATTATTTTAAAAAATCTTCTTTCCTTGTCAAAGTGGTAATGTTCCTTACATTTATTAGAACACATTAAATATTTTCCAGTGGTTATGAGTTTTATTGTGCAAATGAACAACCTTAACCCAAAATGCAAAAGGTAGTCTTGGGCTAATAACATTCAGATTCAAGGAATGCTTTGCTCTGGCACTGCTCGTTTGACAGTGGATTATAACATTGTTGATTGAGTATAATGGCATGCAGATTTTAACCTGACAGGAGCTGTGTGCAGTTCAGTGGTGCAGTATAGATCTAGGAATGAAGCTTGCCTTGACTGACAGCAGAGACTGGACTGATTACATTTCTCTTATGGTTCAGACGAGGTCAAGTCATGCTGCTTGGCCCCAGCAACTCTGGCATTGTTTTCACCTGTTTCTCGCTATTGCTTCATTGTTGCTGCTAAACTTCTTCAATTTGCACTGCAGGAGACATAATGATGGATTGAGGACTGAATGCAGAATCCTTCCCTAGCCAACCTCCATAGAATGCTACAAAGCCTCTTCGAGTGATGCCACATAATTCCTCTCCACCCAATGGCCACTGAGATGGGCGTAACGTGTTTCAACAGATGGCGACTGTGTTGGAGATTTCAGGAGAGGCAGGGGTGGTATTGTTGGTGAAGGAGGCCAAGCAGGCCAGTGTAACGCCAGTCTGGACGAGTTGTATGACTCTTTGACACTTAGGGGCTTGTGCACAAATACGTGGGTGGGAGAATAGAGAAATTTAGATCATTTGAGTCCTTGGAGTCAGGGCTGAAGGGTAAAGGTCTGGACAGATTAAGGCCTCCAGCTGGAGACGTCAAGATGGAAGTGCATGAAAAGAAATCAAGATTATTGGAAGGTTCAGTGTCCAGACCGCCGAGGGCTGGTGGTGGGGGGCGGGGGTGTTGGTTGTTGAGAAATGAGAAGAGATAAACTGTTTGGGCTGTAGTAGGGAGTAGGGACAAGAGGATCTTGAAAGCAGCTTGGGTGGCACGGTAGCATAGTGATGACCACAAAGCTTTACAGTACAGGTGACTCGGGTACATCTCCTGTCATTGCCTGTAAGGAGTTCGTACGTTCTCCCCTGTGAACGCATGGGTTTTCTCCAGGTGCTCCGGTTTGTTCCCACAGGCTAAAGACGTACTGGTTGTTAGGCTAATTGGTCTTTGGAAATTGTCCTGTGATTAGGGAATTGCTGACTGGCGTGGCTCAGAGAGCCGAACGGGTCTATTCTGCACTGTATCTCAATAAATAAATAAATGGGTCTGTAGTTGGAATAGCAATGAGGTAAGATTTATTGTGTGAGCGTGCAGGTTGATGGAGAGGAGTTTGGATGTTGGGGGATGGGTCAAAAAGTCAGAGTTTGGTCTTGTGGGGTTGCATGCAAGATCAGTGAGTCAGACACAGGCGATGATGCCATTGAAGTTGGTGGGGAGAGAACCTCAACTTCCTGATAAATGTTCTGGTTAGGGCTTGTTCTGTAGTGGTACCTGTCCAGAAGCACAATACAGGCCCCATTTTATCCAGGCTATTAAAGCATGGTTTCCCCAGGCATGTCCCTTGTTTCTGAACAAACTTAATCACAGTTCGCTAGTAATTTTCCAAAAAAGACTATTACATAGAGCAGGAGTTCCCAACCTTTTTTATGCCAGGGGCCAAACCCATTAAACAAGTGGTCTGTGGACCCCAGGCTTAGAAAATTATATCTTCTCTCTATTATAACTGATATGAATATTGTGTCAGTCATGCAAGGGACACACAAAGCTGGTCACGTCCAGTTGAATGATTGCAGGGATGGTTGCTATGATCTTTTACCAGGAAAATCAGTTTTTAATTACTTAACCGAATTGTGAAGAAGTTTTCAAGCAAATACACTTCAGAACATAGAAACATAGAAAATAGGTGCAGGAGTAGGCCATTCGGCCCTTCGAGCCTGCGCCGCCATTCAGTATGATCATGGCTGATCATCCAACTCAGAACCGTGTACCAGCCTTCCCTCCATACCCCCGATCCCTTTAGCCAGAAGGGCCATATCTAACTCCCTCTTAAATATAGCCAATGAACTGGCCTCAACTGTTTCCTGTGGCAGAGAATTCCACAGATTCACCACTCTCTGTGTGAAGAAGTTCTTCCTAATCTCGGTCCTAAAAGGCTTCCCCTTTATCCTCAAACTGTGACCCCTCGTTCTGGACTTCCCCAAAATCAGGAACAATCTTCCTGCATCTAGCCTTTCCAATCCCTTTAGGATTTTATACGTTTCAATCAGATCCCCCCTCAATCTTCTAAATTCCAACGAGTATAAGCCTAGTTCATCCAGTCTTTCTTCATATGAAAGTCCTGCCATCCCAGGAATCAATCTGGTGAACCTTCTTTGTACTCCCTCTATAGCAAGGATGTCTTTCCTCAGATTAGGGGACCAAAACTGCACACAATACTCCAGGTGTGGTCTCACCAAGGCCTTGTACAACTGCAGTAGTACCTCCCTGGTCCTGTACTCGAATCCTCTTGCTATAAATGCCAGCATACCATTCGCCTTTTTCACCGCCTGCTGTACCTGCATGCCCACTTTCAATGACTGGTGTATAATGACACCCAGGTCTCGTTGCACCTCCCCTTTTCCTAATCGGCCACCATTCAGATAATAATCTGTTTTACACTTTTGCTTCTTGGCGAACTCATCTCACCAGGTTCAGGAACTATCCCTCAACCATCAGGGTCTTGAACCAAGGGGGAAAACTCCACTCAACTTCACTTGCCCCATCATTCAAATGTTCCCACAACCTATGGACTCACTTTCAGGGACTCTTCTTCTCATGTTCTCAATATTTATTGCTTAATTATCTATTACAATTATTTTGATCTTTCTTACATTTCCATAGTTTGTTGGCTTCTGCACTCTGGTTGAACATCCAAGTTGGACAGTTTTTCATTGATTCTGTTATAGTTGTTATTTTTTAGATTTACTGAGTATGCCCGCAAGAAAACAAATCTTCGTGTTGTATATGGTGACATATAACATATGTACTTTGTTAGTAAGTTTACTTAGAACTTTGGTTTTATTCTTATTTTTCTTTTCTTTTCTTAATCCATATTTTCTTTTCCTCTTTATTTTTTTCTTTCACGAACGGAACTCAAATTCACCTACCTTTCTTGTTTCCTTTCAGTCCTTCAGTAACTATTGTTTACTGAGGCTCTGATGGCATTGAATATCAAAGTACTTCAGATGCTGGAAAATCTGAAATAAAAATAGAAGTTCCAGTAAATTAGATTGCAAAACAGTTTTGAGATATTTGATACAGAAATATGTCAAAATAATATGAAATGCCTTGTTACATCAAGATTCATCCATTACAGTTCATAGACTTGTGTCTCAAAGAAGAATTTTTTACTTCTGCTGATCTTGTTAATAATTGTTTTGCATGACTCCATCACAACATTTACAAGTTTCGTAATGCTTGTTTGGTCAGTACTATCTGCCCTAAGTAAAAATTATTTTAATTATTTGCAACATTTGGGCTAAAAACACAGATTACTGCTGAGGTAAAACCCTAAACGGAATGATTGGATTCCTGTTTTAGTTCTCAGCAGAAACAGTATGGGGTGTCCAGGGAGAGGTAGCTCCTCTTGTGAAGGAGCTTGTTATTTCCATTCTGCAGCAGCTCACTCACCTTTGGTCCCCAACGGACACTCAACTCTTACCTGTGTCTCCAAGTAGCTGTTTGCATGTGACAATGGCTGCATTCGGCAACTTTGAAAGGTGGGATAAACCAGGTGAGAGTAACTGGTGGGCTCATACTCAGGTGAGAAAGGGACATACCTGTCCTGCCATACGGTCAGCTCCGCTAGACTAGGTAGATGAGATCTACAGTGAGATCCAATGGCTAGGAAAGCGGTACTGCGACACTCCATGAAGAGCGAAGAGTATGACAAGGCATAGAAGACGTCATGGTCATCCACCCTGACTAAGGAAGACCCCAGTTTGTGATGCTTGTTTGTACCACAGGACCCGGACTACTGAGGTCGACAGAGTGGAGCTGTCCCAGTGCAATGACTTTTCCACTTAAAATCTCTCCCGTACAGGTTTTCTGTCATCGTCAGACCCAATGACCAACCACCAGGAGAACCAGCCACTTGCCAATAGATTAAGGCTTGACTCTGTGAAGACCCTGTTATATCTAGAGTAGTACAGCTAACCCAGATTAAAACAAACCGTGCAGAAACAACTCTAGTTCTACAATATGAAGTTCAACGTCCGAATGTCAGAAATTGGTAATTGGTTTATTGTTGTCACATATACCATGATTCAGTGAAAGGCTTGTGTCTGCATTTTACCCAGGCAGAACATTCCATACACAAAACATCGAGGTAGTACAAGAGGACATAAAAAGTAGAATTTAGAACATAGTGTAAAAGTTACAGAAAAAGTACAGTGCAGGTAGACAAGTAAAGCACATGAGTCATGACAAAGTAGACTGAGAGATCAAGAATTCGTCTTTATCATACAAGAGATCCATCAAGAGTCTTATAACAGTGGGTTGGGGGCTGTCCTTGAGCCTGGTGGTACATGTTGGCAAACTTATGTGTCTTCTGTGCAATGGAAGATGGGAGAAGAGAGAATGACAGGGGCAGAAGGGGTCCTTGTTTATGTTGGTTGTTTTCTTAAGGCAGCAGGAAGTGCAGGCAGAGTTTATGGAGGAGAGGTTGGTTTTCATTAAAGTTTGTGTTGTGTTCGCAACTCTCTGCAACTTCTTGCCATCTTGGACAGAGCAGTTGCCACACCAAGCTGTGATGTGCTGGATAGGATGTTTTCAATGGTGCATCTGTAAAAATTGGTGAAGGTCATCAGAGACATGCTGAATTTCCTTAGCCTTTTGAGGAAGCGGAGGTGCAGATCCACTTTATTGGCCACAGCATCTACATGGCTTGGCAAGGACAAATTATTGGTGATATTTACATGTGGAGACTTGAAGATCTCAATTATCTCCAACTCAGCACCATTGATCCATGCGGAGGTGTGTATTCTGCCTCAGTTCCTGGAGTCTAACCAACTCTTTTGTTTTGCCATCTTTGAGAGGGAGTTTGTTATCCTGACACCATGCCCCAAGGTACTCTATCTCCTTCTTGTACTCTGTCTTGATGTTAGAGATCCAGTCCATTATGGTGATGTCATCTGCAAACTTGTAAATCAGGAGTTTCCAACCTTCCAAACTTCTTGATGGTAGCAATGTTCTCATCAGAAGGGAGGTACAGAAGCCTAAAGGCACACTCTGAATGATTCAGGAACAGTTCCTTCCCCTCTTCCATCCAATTTCTGAATGGATTGATCTCACTACTTTTTTTTACTTCTATTTCTATTTTTACCACTGGTTTTCATACTTCTTTCGAATAATATGTATTGCATTGTACTGCTGCCACAAAGACAAGAAATTTCACTACATTTGCCAGTGATATTAACTCTGATTCTGATTTTTTTAATGCAATGAACCAATACCATTTAGCAAGGGGTCCGTGGACCTTGGGATTGGAGCCACTGTTTTAAATGGAATTTGAGCAGAATCAGGTCACACGGTCATGGGCAGTAAAATATGCGGCTGATACACAGCCCTGTGGGGCACCAGTGTTGAGGATAATTGTGCTGGAAGTTCTGCTGCTTATTCTTACAGCTGGAAATCAGGAGGAGAGAGAACAGCGCACTGCGCGTGCACAGCCCTCCGGTGAAAAATGATATCGTGTCTGTTAAATAGGGGCCATGGACAATTCTGAGTTGTTGGAGAGGGATGTGAAAGTACAGAGGAACATCTGGAGAAAGTTTTGAAACGCTGGTTCGCTGCTCTCGTTACTGCGTGGTTGGGAATCTCTCGGAGGGTAGGCCTCAAAATCCTCGGCTTTGCCTGCTGTTGGTGACCGACATGGAGGTCGAATCGTTCGGATAGAGATGGCGCTCAGTATTTGGTGTCAGAGAGCTGATCAGAGTTCGAAGTTTTCAAATGACTCAGAGTCGGACTGTGGTCGGGCATGGCAGGGAGAGTTTTTCTTCCTTCTCCAGTCTGCATGAGATGTGGGACATTTGAGAGACTTTGAACTTTTACTGTGCTCATGGACTTCTTCATCAAGTTATGGTATTGTTGCACTATTGTAAATATATGTTATAATTATGTGGTTTTGTCAGTTTTTCCAGTCTTGGTCTGTCCTGTGTTTTGTGATATCACACTGGAGGAAATATTGTATCATTTCTTAATGCATACATTACTAAATGACAATAAAAGAGGACTGTGTGTATTCATAATCTAAAATCTAAAGTCAAGGATCTGGTTGCAGAAGGGGGTGCCAGTTCTCGTTCTAGGAGCTTGAAGATGAATTTGTTCGGGATGACAGTATGTTATTGAAGTTGGAGATATAGTCAATAAGTAAGAGTCTGATGAAGATACCTCAGTTACTCAGATGTTTCAGAGATGATTCTAGGTCCAGGGAGATGGCATCTGCCTTAAATCTGTTCCATTGCTTGGTGAATTATAATGGGAGTCTAGGAAGATGGAGTTAATATGTGTCATGTAGAAGCTACTTGAGAAACAAACCAGAACTGCTGAGCAACTGAGTGAAGGAATCAACACAGTGTGACGCACTTCCAAGTAATTGAGATCCAGGTCAATAAAAGTACGTTTGATCCTTTGTGGCGAAGCCGGCACTGATGAGTGACAAAGACGAATGATCAAAAATAGCAATAGAGACTAATGAAGCTAGCGTAGCGATAGCAAAATTAGCATAATTGGGGTTCAACAGGAAGTATCCATTCCCTACTCTACTAAAGTACTAGTAGAAAGGGTGACTATGTGACTATACTCATTTACATCTACCACACCCAAACCCATGTGATAAATTACCGTACCCCATAATAAAGCACACAGACAGACATAAAATAGATACATAGCTCCTATATGCCTCTTGAGCACTTCATGATGGCCGAGTATTTAAGGATTTGATGAATTAATTAATAAAGAATTCATTAACGAAGTTTGTTTTTCTTTGGGAGCAGGATGATGGCTGCTCTTGATAAAGCAGATGCGAACCACAGCGAGGGGTTAAAGATGTCTGCGAGCAGTCTTGCCAGCTGATCGACACAGGATCCAGTGACACACACCATCTGGGCCAATGACTTTCTGTGGGTTCAGTCTTTCCCCATCATTGTTCCCACAACTAATGACCTCACTTTAAGGACTCTTTATCACATTATCTCATGTTCTTGTTATCTATTGCTATTTATTTATATTTTCTTTTGCACATTTTGTTGTCTACTGCACTCCAATTGACCTTTCATTGATCCTGTTGTAGTTACTATTTCACAGATTTGCTGAGTACACCCGCAGGAAGGTGAATCTCAGGGTTATATATATACTTTGACAATAACGTTCACGTTGAACTTGAACTTTGAACTTTAGAAAGACTGTTCTTTGACAGTGGCAGTGGGTACAAGTGCATTGAGGACTGTCAGGGTGGAGAGTGTCTTTTCATTAACCTGAGGGAGAGGAGGTGAATGTGTTGTTGTCTCTAGCACTGCCTGACTTTGTTTCGTAGCTCATTATAGCATGCAAGCCCTGTCACAATTGAAGGTGATCTGTGACTTGAGTTTGGTCTGGTATTGTTGCTGGGCATCCCTGGTAGCTTTATGAAGGCCATTTCCTGCCTGAGTCATCAGATATGGAAAGCCTCAGACCTGGGCATCAGTCGGGTGTTGATCTTTCAGTCCATTCATGGTTTCCAACTGAGGAACTCTTGCATTGACCAGAGGTCAAGTGGTCCTCTGCACACTTGCTGATGAAGTCTGTGGCGTCAGTGACATACTTATTTACATTGGCCACTGAGTCTTTGAATATGGACCAGTTCACTGACTCAAAGCAGTCACGTGGAAGCTCACCTATTTCCTCAGGTTATCCCTCACTGACTTTCTGCACTGGATCCTCTTGTTTCAGCTTTTGTAAGGTGCACAGCCACATGGTCTGGTGTGATTTTCCAAAATGCAGGCAGAGGGTGGGGCAGTAGTAAACTCGAATGATTGTGGCAACACACACAAAAAGTGCTGTTGATGCAGCAGGCCAGGTAGCATCTCTAGGAAGAGGTACAGTCGATGTTTCGGACCGGGACCCTTCATCAGGACTAACTGAAAGAAGAGCTAGTAAGAGATTTGAAAGTGGGAGGGGGAGGGGGAGGGGGAGATCTGAAATGATAGGAAAAGACAGGAGGGGGAGGGATGGAGCCAAGAGCTGGACAGGTGATTGGCAAAAGGGATACGAGAGGATCATGGGACGGGAAGCCTGGCGAGAGAGAGAAGGGAGGAGGGGGGCCCGGAGGGTGGAGAGCAGGCAAGGAGTTATAGTGAGAGGGACAGAGGGAGAAAAAGAGAGAGAGAGAGAGAGAAAAAAAAAGGGGGGAAAATAAAATATATATAAAAATATATTAAATAAATAAATAAATAAATAAATAAGGGATGGGGTGTAAAGAGGAGGAGGAGCATTAACGGAAGTTAGAGAATTCCACGTCCCATTCCCATTCTGATATGTCTATCCACGACCTCCTCTACTGTCAAGATGAAGCCACACTCAGGTTGGAGGAACAACACCTTATATTCCATCTGGGTAGCCTCCAACCTGATGGCATGAATATTGACTTCTCTAACTTCTGTTAACTTTCCAGCTCTTAGATCCACCCCTCCCCTCCTGTCTTCTCCTATCATTTTGGATCTCCCCCTCCCCCTCCCCCTCCCCCTCCCCCTCCCACTTTCAAATCTCTTACTATCTCTTCTTTCAGTTACATCTGACAAAGGGTCCTGGCCCGAAACGTTGACTGTACCTCTTCCTAGAGATGCTACCTGGCCTGCTGCGTTCACCAGCATTTTTTGTGTGTGTTGCTTGAATTTTCCGCATCTGCAGATTTCCTCGTGTTTGAATGGTTGTGGAACAGTGATCGAGGATGTTATCAAGATTTGGTGGAGTAGGTTTAGGACAGAGATGAGAAGTAACTGCTTTGCTCAGAGAGTAATAAATCTGTGGAATTCTCTGCTTGGGGAAGCAGTGGAGGATACTTAGTTAAATACATTCAGCGGCTCCTTTATTAGGTGCACCTGAGTGTTCATTAATGCAAATATCTAATTAGCTAATCATCTGGCAGCAACTCTCTGTATAAAATCAAGAGGATCAAGAGGTTCACTTGTTGTTCAGACCAGATCTCAAAATGGGAAATGCATTGTTAATGAGGGAGGCCAGAGGAGAAAGGCCATGTTGGTTCAGGCTGACAGGAAGGCGACAGTAACTCAAATAACCATGCATTACAACAGTGATGTGCAGAAGTACATCTCTGATGCACAGCTCATTGAACCTTGAAGAGGATGGACTATGAACGTACACTCAGTGGCTACTCCATTAGCTGCAGGAGGTACACGCCTTATTGAATGGCAGTGCAGACTCAGTGGCCAGAGGGCCTATTCCTGCTCCTAGTTCTTGTGTCCTTATGTTTTGATTCAGAAAAGGCTTGCCTGTAGAAGACAGAGAGTGGGGTAAAATGCTGATATCCCTTTGGAGGTCCGTGGCATTCTGCAAAGATCTGTGCCAGGACCTCTGGTGTTTCTGTTATACATCACTGGTTTGGATGAAAATGTCATCAGATGGATTAGCAGATTTGCAGATGACACCAAGGTGGGTGGAGTTGGAGGGGGAGGAAATTACTATCAAAGAGTACAGTGGAATATAGATCAGTTACAGATAAGGGTAGATATGGAAGATGGAATTTAATGGGCCATTGTGAGATATTGCACTGTGAGAGATGAAGGGAAAAGAAAAAATGTACAGGTAATGGAAGATCCCCTAATAGTATTGAGGAACTGAGCGATTTTGGGGTCTATACTTCACTGAAAATGGATAACGAGGTAGAGGTGGTGTATGGCTAACCTTCCTTCATTGATCGGGACGTTGAGTTTACAAGTAAGGAGGACACGCTGGAGCTCTATAGAACTTCAGATCAGATCGCACTTGGGGTATTGTGTGAAATTCTGGCTGTTCAGTTATTTATTTACTTATTTATTTTTAAAATTTTGATTTATTTAGGAGATAAAGCAGAGTGACAGGCCCTTCTGGCCAAAGAGTCCATGCTGTCCAATTACATCCATGTGACCAATTGACACATTAACCCGTACATCTTTGGAATGTGGGAGGAAACTGGATTGCTCGGAGGAAACCTACGTGGTCATGGCGAAAATGTATGAGCTCCTTACAGACGGCATTGGCAATTGAACCCGGGTCACTGACGCTGTAATAGCATTATGCACATCACAATGCATTCGAGCTGCCCCCAGGTATACAGTAGTCCTAGGCACATAAATATAGCTAGGGTGCTAAGTATTTTGTATAGTACTGTAGTACTTTTATTTATTGCACTGTACTGCTGCTACAAAAAAAATCAAATTCCATGACAAATATGAGTGATGTAATGATAAACCTGATTCTGATATGGGTTTCTATCATGGATTGAGAGTGGGAAGAGGACAAGGAGAGGGGAATCATAGCTGGGAAAAAGGGAAAGAGCAGGAAGCACCAGAAAGACGCTCTATAATAATCAAATAACCAATTGTTTGGAATCAAATGACTTTGCTTGGTGTGTCTGTACCCGCACGCCTGGCACTTCTTCTCTGCCACCTGTCCCACACCCCTCCTGTGGCACTCCACCCTCACCATCCTCTACATCCATTGCTCCCACCAGATTTACAAACTCCCTCTCTGTTCCACATTGACAAATACAGAACTGTGCAAATGTCTTAGGTGTCCTAGCTACGTATATACAAGTATATATGTGCCCAAGGCTTTTGCATGGTACTGTAGGAAGGATGTGGAAACTGTGAAGTGGATGCAGAAGAGGATTGCTAGGATGCTGCCTGGATTAGAGGATATGGTAATAGGGACACATTGGACAAACGTGAGTGGTTCTCCCTTGAGGGTCAGAGACTGAGGGGAGACCTGATGGAGGTTTCTTAAATTATGAGAGGTATGGATAGGGTAAGCAGTCCAAATCTTTCTTTCAGGGTAGAAATATTGAACATTAGAGGGCATGTTTTTAAGGTTAGTGGGGGAAATTTAAAAGCTGCGTTAGAAAAGTTTTTTTTTGTGCAGAGGCTAATAGGTATTGGGGCCATAGTGGAAGCAGGCAGTTTGGTGGAGTTTGAGGTCGGCGGTCACATAACCGGAACTTGTGAGATGCACCAGCTGCTCATACGACCATCCACCACCTGCTGCCGTGGCTTCATGTGACCCTGACTGGTTGGCTAAGCAGATGCTACACCTTGCCCAAGGGTGATCTGCAGGCTAGTGGAAGGGGTGCTTTATACCTCCTTTGGTAGAAACATATCTCCACCCCAATATTTAGGGTATGCAGTCACAAGTCCTGATTATAGAACCACTGACACTAGGCAATCTCTGAAGAGTATTGATAATGGCTGGGGTCATCCATCTTGTAAAGACACTGCCCAGAAGAAGGCAATGAGAAAACACTTCTGTAGAAAAATTTGCCAAGAACAATCATGGTTATGGAAAGACCAGGATCGCTTATGTGATACGACATGGCACTTATCAAATGAATGAAGCAGTCAAAATCTTTCTCCCAGGGAAGAAATATCAAACCTAGATTCAAGGTCAGAGTGGGGAAGTTTAAAGGCACAGAGAGAGAAAGGTGCTTGGAATAGGTTACTGGGGTATTAGTGGAATCAGGCAGCTAGGTGGAGTTTAACAGGCTTTTAGATAGATACGTGACTAGGAAGGGAATGGAGGGATACGAATGATACACTGGGGGAGGATATTAGGGTAAATGAACATGAAGATCATCACAACGTTGTGGACCAATTGCTCTGTCCAGTGCTACCCTACTCTATGTTCTATATTTGAATTAGTGCTCTTTCTTTGGAGGCAGAAGAGCTGGAATCTGGAACAAACATCAGGACATTGGAAGAACCCATTGGATCAGGCAGGATGCTGCACGGTGCTCGACGAGCTCATCGGCTGAAGCAGTGTCGGTGGAGGCAAAAGGTACAAGTTTCAATGTTTCGGCTCGAGACCCTGTATCAAGATTCTATTTACTTTGATTGTTGTAGCGTATTTGACATTCTTAGTGAGAAACTGTTTCTCATTTCTAGTGAGGAGTGTGATAGATATTGGAGGGAAAAAAACACTCTGCTGAAAAGCGAAACAACTTGTACCATGGCAATAGTCATAAATATGGAGTTTAAATTTTCCTCTTTTCACTTTCTGGTGTAGTTTGTGACAGCAAAGATGCTTAGGTTATGATGTAATGACTGTAGAGCAATGAATCCCAGAGCCACAACTCCACCTACATGTTGAATGTTCCACCCACACACTGACCAACAGCGGGCTGAATGGAAAATGTTCCTTTTGAATCATGCTTGTCTACACGCAGCTTGCAAACAGGGAACAATAATTGATGGTGGTCCTGGCGTATTTCCCTGCTTAGAAGAAGAAATTTCTTGCATTAGAGACATCCTTGGTAGAAGCTGGATGGTACTTGACGGGACCCAAGGCTCACAGTCAATATGAGCACTCACGTCTGCAGGGTGGGACTGTCATTCAGTGGAGGCTCTGGTGTTTATTACGCTAGAAGCATTATGTCATAGGATAAGCATTCGCAGTGTCAAGATATGTACTGAGAGTGTGAAGAGGAGAGAATCTAAAACGTCTTATTAACTCCTACTTCCCATTGTAGAGTAAAGTTCATCCTGCACAATATACTGTTTGCATGCTAACAATGCTGGCTGAAATCCAAAAGCTAATCCAATCCAGAATTAATCAACAGGACTGATTCATAAAGCATCTTATCACACAGAAATGGTTGATAGCTCTTCACATAAGATGGAGAGCCTTGAGTGAGAGGAATATTGACCAGTCCCCTCCTTTGTTGATGAGTGACATTAGAACTTCAATGTTTACTGGAGTCGGAGGGCATCCATTCGATGTCACGTGAGGGTAGAATTGAAAATCAGCCCTGATTATGTATTCTAATCCTGGGTAAATTGCTTGAACTGGGGGCACAAGTCAGGAAAATGACGGATGGTGAATGATGCCGCTCCAAAGTCATTCAAGGAGCTTGACACCATTCAGGACAAAGTAATTTGCTTGATTAGAACCTAGACAACAAATCCTGCCACCATTAGCATGCCAGTGCCGAAGTGAACAGTCATATCTGTCCCAATTGTTGTATTGGTGCCAAGATCATTCAGACACAATATTGTAATGCTCCATGAAAGTAGATGATTAGAACTTCTCTGGAGTGAAGGAGAGTGAAAGGTGACTTGATAGAGATGTATAAACTGATAAGAGGAATAGGTAGAACGGAATAGAACTTTATTGTCGTTGCTCAAGACAACGAGATTGCGATGCTACTCTAGTCCATGCAAAACAGTTGTTTACAATACATGTGGTATGGGTTAATTTAAAACTAAATGCTCATATTTACATGCAACAAGTTGCTTTGATAGTTCATGACAGTCAAGGGCGTTGGCAAGCCGGGATGTAGCATTATTCAACTGCACGACAGCACTTGGGAAGAAGTTGTTTTTCAGTCTTGCTGTCTTGGCTAAGATGTTTCTGTCTGTCCTACCAGATGGCAGGAGATTGAACAGACAGTGTCTGGGATTGGATGGGTCTTTAATGATGTTATGAGCATCGAGAGTTGTAGATTGTCTTCAGGTCTGGTGGTTGGGTCCCATTGATGCTGTGAGCTGTCCTAATCACCCACTAGAGTGCTTTGAGATCTGTCTTACTGTAGCTAGATAGACAATGACTCTTTTTTTCCCCCAGAGCGTTCCCCGAGTGGGTGGTTCACATCCCGAAAATTTACTGGGGAGGTGGAATGGCTGATACAAGATGGCATAATTTTAAGGTGGTTGTAGGAAAATGTAGAGGGATGTCAGAGGTAAGGTTTTTACTCAGAGAGTGGTGGGTGAATGGAATGCACTGCCAGTGGGGTGGTAGTAGAGACAAATACATTGGGTATTTAAGAGACTCAGATGGGCACATAGATGAAAGAAAAATGTAGAACTGTATTGGAGAGAGGGTTAGATTGGCCTTGGAGTGGGTTAGAAGGGTGGCACAGCATCTTGGGCCAAAGGGTCTGTACTGTGCTGTACTGATCGATGTTCTTAAAAAAAAGCTGTAGATGCTGGAAATATGAAAAAACAGAAAATGCCAGAAACACTCAACAGGTAAGGCAGCATCCGCAGAAAGAGGATCTGACCTCGAAAAATTTCTTGCAAAAGAAAACTCAAACTCTGTTTCTCTTTCCATCGGTGCTGCCAGAGCTGCTGAATGTTTCAGCTTTTCTCTTTTGATGGGAGAATAAATGCATCCTTTTGTCACGGCAGAGTACCTTTGCTTTTGTTCTTGGGCACGACTCCCGCATTACGGCAGGGGTTTTCAGATGCTTCAATCAATTACGCAGAGAAGGAGCAGAACAAAATGCGCATGTCAGCTCTCCCAGCAAATGTACGGGCAACCAATTATTAATTAGAAACAGAAACTGAGAGTTCAGCAGAACTTGGTCCCCTATTAGGACTGCAGAATGCATGGGGTGCGGGCAGTTGGGGTGGAGAGCATATTCGTGGGAAACAACAACCTGTCTCAGTCAGGGAGCGAGCGCGTAGAAAGCATGCAGTGAAACGGCAGAAGGAAGAAGGCAGCTGTGAGATTTTCTAATCCTTTTCCTCACTGTGTAATCTTTCAGCACCTGTGCTTCTTCCTGTAAGAGCTGACAGTGAGATTAACTGAGGTGGGTGGTTCACATCCACAACATTTACAGGGAGGTGGAATGCTTTATACAGTTCCATTTGTCTTGAGTTAGTTGCAGCTTCCATTATTTATTTTGAATTGCTGCAGTTGCTCAGTGCTGATTTATTTTCCATAGGTTCTAGGCTACCCCAGTCCATCCCCTGTTCAGCTTACTATGATGCAGTGGACATACTTGAGTAAATATTTCTTCCCTATACAGAAAAGGACCCTGAAATTCCATAGAGGCTCTCTGTTCCCTACACTAATACCAGTGGTAGGTTGGCAAAGTTTCAAGCGTAGTGATGTATCTGGATGAAAGTGGCCCTTCACAGCATGTCTGGTGGTTTCTAGAGAGCCTTGTCCAAGTGACGGTGGTTCAGAATTTCCAACAATCCAGTTGAAATCAATGCCAGTCAATGGATTGGAGGAGGGTGGGTGGAGCATAAAGCAAACAACAGTCAATTCTATGGAGAACAAATCATTTTACTCAGAAAATATTGCTGATTTGAAAGGTGGAAGCAATAGAAACATTGCATCCTTCCGAAAAGGCAAGGCAATCTCCTCAGAAGGTAGTTACATATAAATCATGGGCAGAAAGTCAATCTTGCTCACCGAGAGGTGTGTGGTCACCGCACTTGACTGACAGGGGATTTACTCTGGCTGGCTGTAGTATTATCAAAACATGCAGCCGTTTCTTGTTACTCTTCTTGTTTAGCTATTTTTAGTGCCAGACCTGGCTTTGTGCCTGAGCCTTTCTAATCCACCAGGTGCTTGTCAACGTGGCCCAACTCAAGCTTACAAACAATTGTGACAGTGGTTGATTATTCCCACTCCCCTTCCTCATCTCCAGCCCGATTTCAGTGCAATGTTCTTGCTTTGTCCCCCTACTATCCTTCCAGGGGCATCTCCTCCTGCTCAGGCACCATTTCCCAGGATTCTTTGTAGGATCTTCCTCTGATCCTATTCTCGCATTAACAGGATGGTCTCCAGTGATGCCAACACTCAGTGGAAGTAGGCTCCGTGCCAGAGGCTGACTCCCAGTTTTTTTATCCTGTCCCACCCACTCCAGATGTGGATACCATTCATGTGCGAGCTGTAAGATAGATACCACCCAAAATGACAGGCAAGCACAACTCCAACTAGACGGAGTCAAACCGCAAACTCATGATATTCAGTGGATGATACTATCAGCTCATGTCCAACATCCTGTGAGTCAGTATTGATCTTGGACTTCCCGCATTAATTCACTGGTTGCAAACGGAGGCCAGTAGTTTCTGGAGTGACACACCTCTAGACACTTTAAAGCCTTTTCACAGGGTCCATGGCACGTCAAAAATGTGACGGAATGCACTCTGCTTGCCTAGGTGAGTGCAGCTCCAACGACCTTCAAGAAGCATGAAGTAGCCTGATTGACCAAAAACCCCCTTTGATTACTTTAATCATGCATCTATTCCTTTATAGATGCACTACAGCCTCTAACTGTGGTTGCAGTCGGCATTAACTACCAAGCATAGTTCTGTTATTTGCCCACACTTCCCATCAGCATCTACAAACCCCTAACCTCTGCCACCAAGAACAAGATCATGTTAACACCATGTGATTTCCAAGGCGCACCCTATTCTGATTTGGAAATACCACCCACTTCTCTCGCTGCTGCTGGGATTCTCTACACTTTGAGTTTGCCAAGTTTGCATGTTGGCTAATAAAGTTCAAAGTACATTTATTAACAAAGTACGTATATCATATACAAACTTGAGATTCATTTTGCAGGCAGCCACAAAACAAAGAAACACAGTAGAATTCATGAAAAACCCCACGCTGCAAAGACATTCGCACATCTGCTGTGTGAAAACAAAAGAACAAATCATGCAAACAAACAATCCACAGAACATGAATCCTCAAAAGTAAGTTCACAGCCCTGAAGCCAGTTCAGTGCTGCAGGCCACAGCTGTGGAGCTGGTTTCAATGCTGATGGCTGCTGCTGCAGGATTAGTTCAGTGCTGAGGCGAGTAAAGCCTCCCAGAATAATGAGTTGAACACTGGTTCATCCTCTGACTTTGGCCTTAACACTTTCATCTTTTTAATCTAGCTCGAAGTTGAAATCAGCCAAACATCGATCTGTTATCCGCTCTCGGGCACAGGCCCTGCTGCTTCAGTCAGGCCCCAAGTACACTCCAACAATTGTCGCCGTGGCTGTGCCTGTTTTCTCGGGAATCCAGTTCCCTGAATATTTCAGGATATCACAAAAACACCAGGTGATACAGATGGTTCAAAAGCACACCTCCCAGCAGGAAATTATAGGCTGTGGAACACAGTGATCATAGTCCTGAAAATATAAATTTAGTAGAATTGTTAGTAGTTCTATTTGCTACCTGCAATGCATTGCCTTGTCTCAACAGTGCCATCTTCGACAAGAGATCAAATTATGTTTGTTTGCTCATACACATGTAAAACTTCATGATAATAACAATTCAAAATGCAGAAATCGAAGTGCTGAGCAAGCCAGTTGAAGTTGAAGTCAATTTGACCTGACATTTTCAAGTTCAATAAATGTGCTGAGTTAGACCTTTGGTGCTGGTGAAAATTTCACTTATTTCCAAGATTTCTCAGGCTGGGTCAACTCTGAGTATCTCAACCTAATAAAGGAATCTGAATTGGCATGATGACTTTATGCATGCATGTATGGTCTTGTTGTGTTTGCTAAGTCAAATTACTTCCTTTAATAAGTACCAAATTCACATTCTGAAACGGATCTGCTGCGTATGAAATGTTTACTTGGGCAGAGTGGACCTGATTTTAACTGTGGGTCAGTTTGGGGCTGGCAAATTTCCCTTTCAGTTTAAAAGCCTTTTGTTTTTGCCAATTACAACTCTGGGGTATTTGGGATCTGACCATAAACCTGCCAGTTCAAGGGGCAACTTCTCAGGGATCAACTAGAGGAATGTATTTCTTAAAAGGAGGTTGCATTCTTTTTCCTCGTTGCATTTCCTTTCCAAGAAATCTTGTGAAGAGAATCAATGAGTTTCTTGTCTTCTGTACTCTGCTGCTCTCACCCACCTCTCTCCGAAATCTCCAGGGATCAGCCTTGGGGGTTCTTCCGTAGTGCTGGTTCCATGGGCTGCATTGATTGTTGCCCGGTACAGGAAGGAATATGGACACGGCTACAAACTCCACAGCCCTTTCCTTCCAGGAGGCACAAGAGGCCACAGTTGCTGGAGTCTAGAGCAACAAACGATCTACTGGAGGAACTCAACGGGTCGAGCAGCATCTGTGGGAGGAAAGGAATTGTCAACATTTCGAGTTGAAACCCCCCATTAGGACCTGATGCAGGGTTTTGATCTGAAATGTCGACAGTTCCTTTCCTCTCACAGATTGCTGCCCAACCTGGTGAATTCCTCCAGCAGGCTGCTTGTTGTTCCTTTCCCTCTAAGTACATTTACTGCAGTGCACTGATTGCCCATGGTTAAGAGGACTGGACATTTCGGCTGGGGAGTGTGATTGTTAGCAAGGCTGCAGCACGTGGTGAAAAGGTTTAGAGTGGTGGGCTTAGCCATCGGTTGGGGGAAACCAGTTACAGACGCGAGTGCAGGCATCTGCTCCTTCCATCAACCCTGACTTTATGTGTTTGCTAGCTCTGGCAAACCACCTATCAGTCATTTACCTTTTGTAGCCAACTGCTGACACTGAATGTGTTTTTATTGTGATGAAAACACCGAGGGCCACTGGCCTGGCAGGAAGCTGCAGATGTCACCTATCAGCTGATGAGACAGCCCCAGTCTCTGAAGCAATGTCTTCGGTGTGGTCAAAGAGCATTGATCTGTCTACTGTTAGGTGGGTGGTAATTTCTGGGGCCTTGCATCTTCCCTGTGACCCCACTCTCACCGTCCTTCATCTTATGCCCTTTCCATTCTCAATCACTGTTCCTTCTAAGCTGCGCAGGTGTGTGGCCATGCAGTAACTGAAATGCTCCCACGCACATAGCCTTTGTTGCCATGCAGCTGGAATAAAGACAAACAAGAAAAAGTTTATGAAGCATGGAAGATTTTCTTTGCTCTACAGTATTTAATTATATCCTTCAATTAATAAATAAAATCCCAAGGATGTGATTTTTCAATTTTCATTCTAAGTATTCATAATATGTATATGATAATAAAACACATTTAAAGTGCTGAGCAGTTTTCAGGCCGTGTAAAAATTTCCGGTTCAGAGCAATGGTTGGTCCATGCAACTGTAATAAAAGTCGAGGGAACATTGATTTCTAATACCAAGAAGATAGCTACCTCAAAGTAGCCGAACCATCTCCACGTCAGACATGCCACACATGTCTCTCTCCCACTGGAAATGAGAAATGTGATTATGTGATTCCAGACCTTCATGCTGCTTCACAAGGAGCTGCCCAATCATAGCCCTGTCCATTTCCAAATCATAGGAACCCCATTCAAATCATCCTAAAAATTTCCAATCAGTCTGAAAGTGAGAGAGGGGATAATTCTAAGAAAAATGCTAAACTCCCTTAAAACACGAATTTGGAAAGAAGTTCTGAGTTTGTGAAATTTTAACCTATCTGCCAATTGTGTATTTTATCAATCCTTTTGTCATTTTTCTATAAAAGAACGTTGGTGAAATCTATCCTACTATTAGCTATCACCTCCTAGCTCCACTGTAACGCGTGATCCTTTAGCTGATGTTTATCTGCTGACCGAAAGTGCATTCTGATCTCGAGCACGGAGTGGTAGCCCAGTCCATAATTGGCTTAAAGATGGGCAAATTCTCAGCTACTGAGCCAAGAGTTGTTCCGGAAGGATATCCATACAGGAATATGTTTTAGTCAATTGCTCTTTAACTTAGCCTATCGCTGACATTGGCGAAAGGAATCAGTGCTTTCTTGCAGCATGTGGTGTTGAGTTTCTACAATGGTTAAGCCTCAAGTAAAATGTCTAGGAAAGAGATTATTTTACAAAGTATATAGTTTCAAGTTAATTATGGAAAGATATTTTTGCTTATATGTTTTTTTCTTTGCTTTTGCATTATTCAGCGCTCAGTTGGTCAGGGGAATCCAACTGGTAAAGGCTGGGGAAAGGAATTTTTTAAACTTATTCTCCCAACCCTAATTATTTAACCAAGACCAAGAACAGAGCATGGCTGTGATTTTTTTTTAATTTCAAGATACAGTGAGGAATAGGCACTTCAAGCTGCACCACCCAGCAGTTCCCCCAGTTTAATACTAGCCTAATTGCAGGAGAATTTACAATGCCCAATTAACCAACCTGAATGTCCTTGGACTGTGGGAGGAAACTGGAGCACCTGGAGGAAACTCACGTGGTCATGAGGGGGATCGTACAAACTCCTTACAGGTAACAGTGGGGGTCGAGCCCACCTCGCTGGTACTCTAGTGCGCTGTGCTAACCACCACGCTACCGTGCTACCCGTGATGGCGACTAAAGTAGCTGCTTGTAGTCAGACTTGGATTTTCCGCTGAGAGTAACCTTGGAGGGAGTTGAGGTGAGGGAGTGGTTAGCCAGTGCTGGGAAGGAAACTGACCCTGGGCTTGCTTCTATAACATCGAATCAATGTTGCTGGAATCATCATTTGTTTGAATTATATTAGAATCCCTGAAATATTATCCCCTCCCTCCCCTATGAAGTGTGTCAAAATATTTTTGTGGGCAAAGATTTCCAGAAAACGACGAGGCAAATTTCAGACTGAATCCTCTTGCCTGTGAAGGACATATGATTCAATATTTACTTGTAAAAGCCTTGCAATGTTATTCCATGAGATAAAGGTTCATGAGCCAATACATATATTACAAAATATTTCTGGTTAAGCAGTAAGTTTTAGTTTTATTCTGGCTGTTTATTTTTTCCTCACAGAATATCAAATATTTAGATTGATTTAATGAAGTCAATCATTTTACATTGCCAGTACTGGTAATGCTATTTCAGCCAGCCAGCAGGAGTTACAGGTTCTGTGGCAAGACAGTGGTAGGTTAACAGTTCTGTCAAAACGTGTTACATTTGGGTGAATCTTATGTTCTAACTGAACCCCTTCCTTTCACAGAGTTAACATTATGTGGAGGTGTACATCATCATTATATGGCCTGTAGCTGGTAATACGATGTTCTAAAGAAGATGGTGCCTGCAAACAACATGTAGTTCATGTTCTGATATGTTTCAGGATTCTAATTACTCCTTTTTTATTGAAATGTTGTGCAATTTTGATCAGTGCACACTGAGTCTGTGGCCTACAGTAAACAAATGATACAGCACTAAATTGATCTGAACTAACCTAAACTGAACATTTCTAGTCTGCGTCAATGACCCTGTGGTTTGATGCTTTATATTCTGTTTTCTGTTTGCTTGTTTTTTGTTATTTGTGCGATTTGTTCTTCTTTTCTGCATTGGGTGTCTGATGTTTTCTTTGATCATATTCCATGATGTATTTGTTTTGTGGCTGTCTGTGGGAAGATGAATGTTAGGGTTGTATATTGCATACCTTCTTTGATAAAAACTGTACTTTGAATCTTTGATTCCATCTTCAAGAACAATCTGAACTATCAATGTATGCGCTAATTTTAACAAAAGCTCAAAGTAAAATTTATCATCAAAGTACATCTACGTCACCTTATACAACCCTGAGATTCATTTTCTTGTAGGCCTACTCAATAAATCCATAACTAAATAATAGCCATAACAGAATCAATGAAAACCGCACCAAGTGGGTCGTCAACCAATGTGCACAAGGCAACAAACTGTGCAAATACAAAATTAAATTAATATTGATAATAATAATAAATATTGAGAAAATGAGATGATGAGTCCCTGAAAGTTTCAGGTAGCAAATTTATATCCTGTTATTGAAGACAACCCCCCTGGGTGTTCTTTTTTCCAAGGTATTCTTGATTTTCTCTTCTTAGGCAGCAGTAGAAGTGAAGCCTACATAAAGCAGCTGGGTCCAGTTGATTAGCATGGGCCTTTATTACTTGGCCACCAGGTACCCCATTTGAGCTGGAAGCTTTCTGTGGGTTCACCCTCCTGAAGACTGCCCGTACATCACCGTTGAGGACTGAAATCACCAGAGCATCGAGGGCTGTGGCAGTTTGTAATGGTTCCTCTATGTTTTGACTGTCATAGAAGACATCGAGCTTATCTGGAAGTGAAGCCCTGTTGTCACCTATGTCGCCTGATTTTACTTTATAAGCGGTGACAGCATTCAAGCCCTGCCACAGCTCTCAAGCACTCTGCATTGATTTAACGGGGCCAAAGGTCTGGAAGAGTTGTGTAGGCGGAACAGTGTTTACAATTTTGTTGCTGATGTGTAATCTCGCATTTTGAACTGCAATAATTTTATGTTAAAGTACACAAAGGAAATTCTGTTTTATGGAAGGACAATTCAGTTTCCTCCAAAGATGGTAGTTCTAATTTTAGCTCTTCCTGCCTTTTGAGAATGGCATGAGTGATTGTTAAATTTGCACCTATGTTGTAGGTGTAAGATGGGGTGTGTGAGAAATCAGCAAAAGGTAGTGTGCGGGAGTAAGGTGAGGAAGGAATTGTTTGGGGATCAATAGTTGGGCTAGGATTAGTGTATGAGAGAGGAATGGAAACTGTGGGCACTGTGAGGATCTGATGGAAACCAGGAGTTAAAGAGGCCCAGGCATAAGATATAGGAGCAGAATAGGCCATTTGGTCCATTGAGTATGCTCTGCTATTCTATCATGGACTGATCCAATTCTTCCAGTCATCCCAACACCCCTGCCTTCTCTCCGTACCCTTTGATGCCCTGGCTAATCAAGAACCTTAATATACACCCAATGTCTTGGCCTCCATGGCCGCTCGTGGCAACAAATTCAACAGATTTACCATCCTCTGACTAAAGTAATTTCTCCGCATCTCAGTTCTAAATGGATGTCCTTCAATCCTAAAGTCGTGCCCTCTTGTCCTAGACTCCCTACCATGGGAAATAACTTTGCCATATCTAATCTGTTCAGGCTTTTTAACATTCGGAATGTTTCTATGAGATCCCCCCTCATTCTCCTGAACTCCAGGGAATACAGCACAAGAGCTGCCAGACGTTCCTCATACGGTAACCCTTTCATTCCTGCAATCATTATTGTGAATCTTTTCTGAACCCTCTCCAATGACAGCCCCTCCTTTCCTTTGGCTGCAGCTGGAGGAACTTTCAGCTTAGCCCACCACTCTCCCCTCCAATTTAAAGTAAGGTCTTCAACAATGTTTATAATCTATAACTAATAATTACATTTGTATATGATAAGTAACTACAAAATAGGTAAATGATTTTTACTTCATAAAATTAAAATAAAATATCCAACACTTTAAAGCTGTTTGCAAATTAAGACAATATTTTTGAATTATCTGCTTGCCATATTTGAAGAAAGAAAAAATGTAGTACATTTCACAATCTGAAGAGGCTTAAAAGGTGAAACACTCATCTTGACCAATAGTAATTGTCATGATACAGGAAATATGGCTGCCAGTTTGTTTATAGTGAATTCTTAGACACAGCACTATGCAAATATCCAGATATTTTCTTTCAGTAATGTTGACAAATGGAAAAATATTTGTGATAAATTTCTTGACCTTCTTTAAAATGATGGCAGGGAACTTATATTACTGACCTGAGAGTATCAACATGACTCTATTTTAATGTCTGATCAAAAGGTCAACAAAATCAACACCTCTGACTACAAAGTGCTCCTCAGTACTGCACTGGTCTGTTCAAATCAATTTATTTTTATAGTAAGTCAATGTGATTATAAATTCTATTTAACTTAGTCGAAGACTCAAGTTCCGATTCAGATTCATTTATTTATCATTTAACATTGAAACGTAGTGAAATGCCGTGTTTGCTTTAACAACCAGCACAACCTGCAGATGTGCTGGGGGCAGCCCACAGATGTCGTCACACATTGCGCTGCCAACAGCGCGTGCCCACAATGCTTGGCAGAACAACACAGAACACAACAAGCAATGAAACAACAACAGAAAAACAAGCCCCTTTTCTCCCAACCACCACACACTCACACAGGCTGTCCTCTGACTCCAGGACAGACCTCCAGGCCTCCAGCAGGCTTCACACTTCCACAGTGACATAGACCCAGGACTCAGCTTCCGGACTTCTGATTGACCCTCATGCAAGTTATTTGAAAATTGGGAAAACATAATTTTTTGAGGTAAAATATAATCAAACTCCATTCATAACATAAAAGCAACACAAATATAATAATGATAAATCTCTGGCTTTGAGAATTTCAGAGAATCATTTGACAAAATTCATTTTCTGTGGCTTTTAATGTCATATAACTGTCTTAAATTGTATTAACTGTAATTGTGTTAAGGCTCTTTGGAGATCTAGTAAAATCTGGATTGCACTATATACAAAGAAAAGAAAATTAATGAAAATATTTGCGTAACAGCAAGGTTAGACCACCTGTCGAGAAAGAGTATGTGCATTTATATTTTAATTCTGTGGACAGTGAGTACATCAGTAGGAGTTCAAACAAAGTAACTTTATATCGAACAGCACTCTCTAAGGACGAGCATATGATTATACATAAAAATGAAAGTATCCTGCTTTTCCAGAGGCATACGTTTTGGTCTTTTGATGTTCTTTTACATTTCTCATGTAGAAGCCTAATTGCAGGAACAATCAATAAAGCATTACCACTGGCAAACATCAGAATAAAAAACTATGGATTTCTGAGCTGCACAATGCTATTAATTAGTCTTGCACAGAGATTTGGATTTGTTTATGGTCTTTTAATGAGCAAATTAAACATTTAGAAACAGGAATAGAAATGGAATCTCACGGCACACGAGGCCATTCATCCCACTATGCCCACTGACTCCTTGAAAGAGCTGTCAAATTTAGTCCTATCTTTTCACCATACCTCTGAAAGATAGTTATTACAAAATAGACACTAAATTGCTTTTGAAAGTTGTTGAGAAAGGGACTGTTGCCTCTCTTAATGTGCCCCAGAACATGACCATTGGAAAGTAGGATTCTTTCAAAGTTCAAATTAAATTTATTATCAAAATACATATATATCACCACATACAAACACAAGATTCCTTTTCTTGACGGCAGTCAGAGTAAATTAAAAAAACACTATAGAATCAATGAAAGACCACACCCAACAGGGCAGACAACAGCCAATGTGGGGAAGAAAAACAAAGTGTGCAAATACAAAAAGAAAGAGAAAAAAGAAATGATAATAATACATAAATAAGCAACAAATATTGAGAACGTGAGATGAAGAGTCCTTGAAAGTGAGTCAGTAGGTTGTGGGAACAGTTCAGTGATGAAGTGAAGTTGAGTGAAGATTCCAATTTGGTTAAGAGCCTGGTAGTTGAGGGATAATAACTATTTCTGATGATGGCTGTTGCTTTCCTGCAACAGCAGTCCTTGTAGAAGTGCTCAATGGTGGGGAGTACTTTACTCGTGATGGACTGGGCTGTATCCATTATTTTTTCTAGGCTTTTCCGTATGAGGGCATCAGTGTTTCCATACCAGGCTGTGATGCAACCACTGAATATACTCTCCACCACATTAATAGAAGTTTGTCAAAGCTTGAGACGACATGTCAAATCTTCACAAACTTCAGGAAAGTAGAGGCACAGCTGTGCTTTCTTCATAATGGCATCTTCCTCTGAGATGATAGCACCGAGCAATTTACAGTTGCTGACCCTCTCCAGCTCTGATCTTCTGATGAGGACTGGCTCAAGGACCTCTGGTTTCCCTCTCCTGAAGTCAATAATCATCTCCTTAGTCTTGCTGACATTGAGTGAGAGGTTTTTAATCTCCCTCCTATTTGCTGATTCATCACCAATGACAGTGGCCAATCAGTTTTATGTATATCTTCCCTCAGAAAACTGAGCTTATTTCAAAGTTACGTTCTTTGAATTTTCCACAGAATTAAAATATTTATGAGATGTGAGCAAACCTCTCCTCTAGTTCCTCTGACAATTACTTTGATTCTGTGATCTCCTGCTACTTACCTCCTTGTTTTTGCTGACCTCTGCTTAACCTCCACTGATTTGAAGAGAACCATCCCAGCTTCTGCACACTCTGCACTTAGCAAACCTTGCTCACCCAGGCCTCATCCAGGCCTCACCCAGGCCTCATCCAGGTTACACCCTTTTTGCCCCCCCTCCTGCAGTTAATACTTAAGTCTGTCTTTCCTAAAATCCACTGCCCAGGATTGGGCAAGGTACTGCCAGTGATTTGTGTAGATTTTCCCTGACTTACACATTGCTTTTGTAACATGTGTTGATGGTATTTACACTTCCCAACTACAGAATCTTACAAATTCCGCGAATCATGTTAACATACATCTTGCATGTTTGGTAACCAGGGGTTTCATGGTTCCATAAGATTGCCATAGCTGGGTGTAGGAGTGGGGGTAGCTCCCACTACCTACTAAATGGTCCCAAGGGCATGTGCCTCAGATAGCCTCTGACAGCCAAGCCCAACGTGTGGCTTAGCTACTAAGCCTGGCGGAACTGTTTCTATTGACAGGAGAAAGGGCAAATTTAGGTTACTGGTATCTTAAAACTAGTCACCTCAGGCTTCATTGATTGTTGAGTCTTTTCCATGGATGCTGCCTGACCTGCTGAGTTCCTCCAGTACTTTTTGTGTGTTGCTTTGGATTTCCAGCATCTGCAAATTTTCTTGTGTTTCTGTTTCTGATCTGTTGGTCAATCTTATATTCACCAGACTGAGATATGTTGCTGCTGACAATTATATAGTTGCTTATGGCTGTGTTTTGAAGCATTTTTGGTTAAATCCATTCATCTATCTATCTATCTATTTGTGGTGGAGTGGAGATAAGTCTCTACCAAAGGAGATGTAAGACACTCCTTCTCTCCAGCAAGTCACCCTTGGGCAAGGTGTAGCACCTCCCTGGTCAGGGTAATGTAAAGTCATGGGAGCAGGAGGTGATGGTCATATGAGCAGCTGGTGCATATCACAAATCCTGGTTATGCGACCACTGATGCCAGGCAGACAATCTCTGAAGAGTTTTGATAATAGCTGGAGTCACCCGTCTTGTAAAACCGCTGCCCAGAAGAAGGCAATGGCAAAACACTTCTGTAGAAAAATTTGCCAAGACCAATCATGGTCAAGGCCATGATCATGTACATCATACAACAAGGCATATAATGAATAAATTTATTTATTTATTTGGGGATACACCATAGAACAGGTTCCTCTGGACTATGCAGTAAACCACCTATTTAATCCTAGCATTACAGGACAATTCACAATGATTAATTAATCTACTAACCAGTATATCTTTGGACAGTAGGAGAGATTAAGCTTTTGGACAAATACAAGCAGGTCTTGTTTTACTCTGCATGACTAACCTTGAGTATCTCGGAAATTTTCTATTTCCCATCTCTTTCTGTCCCCTGTAAAATAGGTGACTAATTATTTATATATATATATAAATACACAAATAATGCAGCTTCTTGGAAAAGATCAGCCAGATGTACGTGATCACTTTTGCTAGAAATAGAAACTCAGGGTAAACCAATCACATCTATAATAAAGCAAGAAGGATTTTTCTGGAATGTCATTATTTCTGTCAGATGAATCATGCCACATGCCTGAAAATTTCCAGTATACTGCTACTGTAAGAATTTAAACAAGTTATTTAATACTAAAACCATCATTCATAAACCAGACTAAAGTGAAGGCTGATAGATCCTTGATTAATAAGGATGTCAAAGGTTATGGGGAGAAGACAGAGAATAGATTGATCTCACTTTAAGGAATCTTTATCTCATTATCCCATGTTCCTGTTAGTTATTGCTATTTATTTATATTCACATTTGCACTGTTTGTTGTCTTCAGAACTCTGGTTGATCTTTGTTGATCTTGTTACTGTTCTATAGATCTGCTGCGTATGCCCACAAGAAAATGAATGTCAGTGTTGTATATGGTGACATATATGTATTTTGATAATAAATTTATTTTGAACTTTGAACTTTAGAATGGTTCAGAAGCATAATAAAACAGCCACGATGGAATGGTGGAGCAGACTTAATGGAGTGAATGGCCCAATTCTTCTCCTATATCTTATGGTCTTGTTTTCAGTATTATTGCATTTTAATATTATTAATTCAGTTGACCTAACTGAAGATTATTGATCTTTGGTTGTATTATCTCAGTTATTTTCCAATATGTTTGAAACTGGGTTTTGGCAATTGTAAGTTTTCATCACCATCACACTTGCTTTAGTGGAAATGTACTTTCTGCATTGCTGGGAAAATAAAATCTGTATAAATTCTTCCACTGAGAAACGTTAATGCTTTCCCCTGTGCTGTCTCCACCGAGATGCGATGATTTCTGCATATTTATCAGGGTCTGTTTACCTGCATGGCTCGTAAAGGGGCAAATCAAATCCAAACCACCTGGCCTCTGGATATGTCACGTCAGACAAGTTGTACCTCGAAGAACGAAGTTGCAAACAGCCATGACCATTCCTGAGCTTCATGATGTTTAAACTCATGGGAGAGAAAATCTCAAACTCTCTGCATGCTTATGTGAGAGGTGAAGTGGTCTTGTGTTTTATCATTCAGTACACTCGGACCATTTACACTGTGGTTCTATTGCTGCCCGGATGATTGTAGGACCCATCTCAAGGGTCATCCCCCCTCCATGCTGCTTCCCAGTTAAATGAAAACTCTCCTTGTGTTATTCCATGTCCTCCAGATCTCAACTAAATGTATTTTCCAAACCTGAATAAGGATCTAGTGTTACGTCAGAGGAGAGATGAGGAATGGGACCACAGGAAGCGCTTTTCTTACGGCGGGTGTACTTGAGTACCCTTCTCCCTGAGTGTGACAGATGCAATGATTCAGTGTAAATACATTCAATATGTGATGACGCAGTTGCAGTTATGAAATCTCCAAAGGAGATATAAAGGTTACTTTTAAAATGTTCTGCCAAAATATCTGCTTGAAGCAGACACGCCAACTAAATGCAGCACTTACTTGTAAATTGATCAGTTACCTCTATCATCCATCACTCACTGCTAACCTCATCAGTGAACAAGCCCATTAGTAATCTTTGTTACATCCCAAAGATTATTGTTTTCTAGTCCGCCCGTACAGACAGGATTTCTTTTTTTGTGGCAACTTTTAAGCAGAGTATTTGCCAACAAAAGAAAACCTCACCTGGCACGTGCCAGGGAAATACAATAAAGCCCAGTCTTCTAAATCTGCAAATGATAACACTGGACAACAATGATTTTGCTTCCTGAATACACTTGGGCATATCTTATGGAACTTCACCACGAAATTTACCTGTCATGCACCATTTTTGAAAATCGCCTATGTTTGTTATTTCATTTCATAATTCAAGTCAAAATAACTGATGCCAAGATTAAAGAAGGCATTTTTGTTAGTTACATGTCAAACACATCATCAATGACAGGTAATTCAAAGAACTTCTAGTGGGACCTGAGAAAACTGCATGGAAGGCATTCAAGGATGTTGTTGAAATTTTTCTTGACAACTACAGAGCACCAAACTATAACAACATGCTTCAAGCACACAAAATCACGAAGTGCAACATATCACTAAAGATTCATTTTCTGCATTCCCATTTTGACTTCTACCCTGACAATCTTCATGCTGTCAATAATGAGCATGGTGAAAAGTTTCACCAGGACATTGCAGTCATAGAGAAACGGTGTCACGGCAACTGGAATCTATCAATGCGGGCTGATTATTGTTGAACACTTAAGCGAGAGGCCTCAGACACTGAGTACAAATGAAAATCATCAACACAACATTTTTAGCTGAGTTGAACTATTGTAAAGCATCAGCACCATTATGCAATTAAGTGCATTATATTCAATAAAAGTTAATTTCTTGTTTCTCTTGTGATACAAGTAGTCTGAAATTATATTTGTGTTCAGCTTCAAGCGATCTATCAAAAATAAAAAAAAATTCTGAGAAAGCAACAGTTTCGAAAACATTTGTTGTCCAGTGTAATAGGGGCACAGACTGAATTGCTATCATGAATAGCTTGCCATCCTTTGGTTTATATCCCTTTGCTAATTTGTGTTTACTCATATTTTGCTCTATCACTGAAGTGATCTCTGGCCATCTCATTTTGGAGTGCCTACAGGACAAAACATTGTGATTGGTTCGAATCAGCTAATTAGTCACATTGTGCTAAAACCACTGTTACCTTACAAGCAACTATCAAACAGCTTATCGAGTCTCCAACTCTCCCTTCCAATGGGATTTTATTGATTTTCAATCTTCGAAGGAAATGGCCCTAAACCTTAATTTAAGCCGCGCAAAATACTTCACAACTTGAATCGTTCTGGAAAAGAAATTGAAATTGCTGATAAAGTTAGGGTTTGAGGAAAAGGGCAAGGAGATGGTGATGAGAGTGTGGCTGAAGGCAAAAAAGCCCGTAGTCCCCTTATGGGATTGGTGAAGAAAGTGGAAAGCCGATCTAGCTGTTTCAAGTTTTCAGTGATTTCTTTGCAAACTAGTCCTGCATCTCCTGGGCCACCACTGGGAATTTGAGGTAAGTTAACTGGCTGGACCTAAATGCAATGAGAAATCTTCAGCTTCATTTGCCTTTTCCTGTTTATTCTGCTTCATTCAGGGAGGTCCTTGGAACTCCAGGATGACTCTGAGAATTCTGCCCAGTTTTTTTTAAATCTAATTAGGCCAGCCACATCCACGCCCACTCATGCAACTCAGGAAGTTCTCATGTATATGGGAACTGGAGGTAATTGATTGCACAGGCTGCCATTTTGCTCTTGGAGAAAAATTAAAATTCTGATGAAACTAGAATAGGATAAATTGTCCCTCGGCCTCTGCATTCTGCTATTATACAATCTGGTATCTCCTGTGTCCAATATCTGGGCCACTGACTGTATGTTCATGGTGTTTTGCTGTAGTAGCCCATCCACTTCAAGGTTTGATGTGTTGTGCATTCAGAGATGCTGCTCTTCTGCACACCACTGTTGTAACCTGTGGTTATTTGAGTCACTGTCATCTTCCTGTCAGCCTGAACCAATCTGGCCATTCTCCTCTGACCTCTCTCATTAACAAGGCATTTTCACCCTCAGAACTGACACTCCCTGGAATTTTTTTTTGTTTTTCGCACCGTTGTCTGTAAACTCTAGAGACAGTTGTACGGGAAAATCCCAGGAGGTCAGCAGTTTCTGGGATTCTCACCGCCTGGCACCAACAAATATTCCATGGTCAAAGTCACTTGGATCATATTTCTTCCCAATTATGATGTTTGGTCTGAACAACAACTGAAACTTTTGATGATATCTGCATGCTTTAATGCATTGAGTTGCTGCCACGTGATTGGCTGCATAGATACCTACATTAACGAGTGGGTGCACTGGTGTACCAAGTAAAGTGGCCACTGAGTGTATTTTCAATAGAAACACACGGCTGGATGATATTAGGGTGGGTTGAATTTGTGGAATGCCGGGTTTTGGGCAAAATCCCAGCAGTCCAGATTACCCTAGTTGGCAGTATTTAACTCTAAGGTGTGAGTATTCTGTCACCAAAGTGTTCCTAGCAGCGAAAAACCCAAAACAACACACCCAAAAAGCAGGAGGAACTCAGCAGGTCAGGCAGCATATATGGAAATGAATAAAGAGTTGAGGTTTTGGGCTGAGACAAGCTGGTATTCTGGCGAGGCCAATATTGGCTTAAGGGGACAGGGTTTAATTTTATCCTAGGAAGGGTCGAATCCCAACCACAGAAGATTTCTGTTTACTGAGGCTTAGATACCTGATCTAGTGAGGACTTGTTTCATGAAATTGAACGAGTCTGATTCTGTGAAGTGATCTAACCCCTAATCCTAGGGTTGGAGGGGGCAGGAGGGGAGAGATGACCTTAGTACCCGTTGCCTTCCTCCAGAAGAAGTACGATGTGAGGGAACCACCTGTCCTTCCTGGCCCACAAGTAGTTTTTTCCAATGCTCCCTTCATTGGCTGGGCTGGACTGGGAGTATGGGAAAGTCAGCTGTTCTCTGAAGCGCAAGTTAAACTAAAGGCTGCTAAAGTCATTAAAAGCTCCCAGGAGGAGGTCAACTATCTACAGCTTGACTTGTTTCTGATGAACACAGGAGTGGGCGGATCTTCAACTGGGATTGAGATTTTCTTTGTAAACATAAATTCAGCCTCACACCTTTAACACGCAACACCCACCCCACCCCCTACCCCACCATTATCAGTTATTAAAACCTTGTCCCGGGATTACTGATGGAAATTATCTCTTATCAAATTTCATGTAAGTTATAGCAAAGCAATAAGTCTTAATTCCAGTTATGAAACCTATATCTTACGCTTTTCCAGGCATGCCAATACTCTTTGGAGATTGCAGTTTCTCACCAAGAACTTTTCATACAAGGACATCTAAATCAAAGTTGCTCCTTGGAGTCCAAGTTCATGTTGTCAGTATTATTTATTTTTTATTTTTATTTTAATTTGCACAATTTGTCTTTTTTTGCACATCGGTTGATTGTCAGTCTTTGTTTATGTATAGTTTTTCATAAATTCTATTGTATTTTGTTATTTTCATGTAAATGCCTGCAAGAAAATGAAGCTCAAGGTAATATATGGTGATGTGCAGTATTGTGTATAAGTCTTCGGCACAAACAGATAGCTAGAGTGTCGAAGATGTTTGCACAAGTACTGCAGTAATCTTATGTATTGTGCTGTACTGGTGCCATAAAAAAACAAATTTCATGATGTATGTGAGTGATGATAAACCTGATTCTGATCTGGGGTCTCTATTGTGGACTGAGAGTGGGAAGGGGGCAGAGAGAAGGGCCTCATGGTTGGGAAAAGGGGAAGGGAGGGTGGAGGGAGCAGGAAGCACTAAAGAGACATTCTGTAATGATCAATAAACCAATTGTTTGGAATCAAATGACCTTGCCTGGTGGCTCAGGTCTGGGTGTGTCTGCACCCGCATCAACCTCACACCTGACTCTCCTTCTCTGCTGACTGTCTCACACGCTCCTGCAGCACTCTACCCTCACCATTCCCAACATCCTTTGCTCCTGCCAGATAACAAGCAAGCCCCTCCGCTCCACGTTACGCACCCTAGCTATATATATATATATATATACACACACACATGCACCTGAGACTTCTGCACAGTACTCTATGTATACTTTGATAATAAATTAACTTTGACTTTGACTTTTGAGAGATGTTCCAAATCCTCAACGGACATTTGATGGTTCAAATTCTGAGAGACTCAGTGCACGTTCATCTCCAGGTTTTACTTGTCTCTCCAAGAAGTCCATCTTCCAGTCAACACTGCCAGGGCGTAATCAAATGCAAATTTCTGCCAAGTTGAGATGGAAGAAATCAGGGAAAATTACTTTTACAGTGCTACATGCCAATGAAAAGAAATCCTCTCTTTTTGTCAAGTGGTGCAAGCTGAATTATCTGAAGCTCTACATGAGTAAGACAAAGAAGATGGTGATGGGCTTTAGAAAGACTAAACCAGCACTGCTCCCTGTTACTATCGATGATGAGGACGTGAATGTGGTGAGGACCTACAAGTACCTGGCGGTACACTTGGATGACAGACTTGAGTGGAGCACCAACACCGAGGCTGTATACAAGAAGAGCCAGAGTCTACTTCCTAAGGAGACTGAAGTCCTTTAGATTATGTAGGCCTCTCCTACCAATCTGTAGCTGCCAGTGCAGTCTTTTATGTGGTGGTGTGCTGGGGCAATGGCATCAACGTTGGATATGCCAGCAGGCTCAATAAACTGATTAGAAAGGCTGGCTCTGTTATAGGAGTCAAACTGGACACACTGAAGGCTGTGGTAGAATAAAGGACCCCACGGAAAATCCTGGCAATTCTGGACAAGGTTTCTCACCCTCTGCGTGCCACCTTGGCTGAACAGAGGAGCACTTTCGGTTATAGACTAAGGCAACTGCGCTGCTCCAAGGGTGCTATATGAGGTCATTCTGCCATTAGGCTCTATAATGAGTCAACCTGTAGCCGGGGAGGTGATGCACCCTCCCCTGTTATACTGTTTGAGGTAACATTTTTTCTTCTTTCTTACTTCTCTTCTAATATTCGTATATTTATATCTGTGCACTTGTAATGCTATTGTGACACAGTAATTCCTTTTGGGATCAATGAGGTATCAATTTATCTATCTATCTATTTTCCATTCAAGCTGTAACACTGATTTCGTTGAAGGTAAAATCTGGATTGGTTTAGAACGAGTGAAACAGAACAAATTTTGGATTTCCTTGGTTCTTTGGCTCAGCTCCAAGTGAAAATATTCAGTTGCTGATTCTTTGGCAGAACAAATCACGACATTTTTTTCCCAGATTCCTCCTATTCCTCAGTCATCATTTTAACCTGGACTGTGAAGCTGTTGTTTGTAAGGACATGTGGCTATTGTTTGTCTTCGTTAAATGAAGCCTAATCATGTCTCTCTTTTTCTGAGAGATGGATTGGTAACGATTGTTATTCCTTCTTCCAGTTTCAAGAGACTCTGCTCTAAATATGTGATTGTGTAATTAAAAAGGCAAGCGGACTGTAAAAATATTTATGGGTCAAAAGTTTAATGAGATTTGTTCCACTGCTTTTACATTCATGCTCAGGATTTATTCCAATGTCCCTACTTATTATGAATAACTAAATGTAACCAAGTTTCACCACTCCAATCATATGATGTAGTAGATATTCAAAACCCAGAGGTCACCTGCTGGTGGGACTGCTTTGGGTGGCTTGGAATGAGATCTGCTCACTTTGGACACAAGTAGTAGGATGTCAGTCAGTGTTTAAGAGAAGGAGGTTGAGACTGATTTCAATAGAACCAAATTTCAGGAGTGGGATACAATGCCCTAACAATTGTGGAGAAATCTCCCCCTTAACACCCTCAGCTTGGTTCACCTGGAGTATGTTGCACGTCGATGACACATGTCAAGATCTACTCTACTTAACTCCTTTGCAAATTATTGATACATCCAGACTGAAGAAGGAAAAGTTACAAACATCTAACGATCACTGTTGTGTCCTGCGTCTTGACAGTGATCACTTGCCAATATAAGGAAATACTGAGTCACAGCCCTGCCCTTCCTTTCAGGGTGGGGACGTCTCTCTGTTCAGGTGTGTTGATGGAGATATGCAATCACTTCAACTATTTGTCAAATCTGATGCAAGGAATCAAAATAAGGAATGTCATGGAAAGGTTTTAACATTATTTGATACTGTGGAGGACATTCTAACTAAATATATATATATTTACTGGTAATTCACAGATTTTTCTCTATTATGATGTATCGCAATGTACTGTTGCCACAAAGGCAACAAAATACACGATGTATGCCAGTGATATTAAACCTGATTCTGAAATTGCACTTTACCATTAATATACTTTGCACTTCTTCAGTAGATTTTACACTTTATTCTGCATTGTTATTCTTTTAACTTTTTCTAGTTCTGTGCACTGTGTAATGATTCGGTTTATATAAATAGTATCAAGACAAACTTTCCACTATATTTTGGTACATGTGATAATAATAAAACAGTAAGTGTTCCCCAAATCATGTCATTCTTTAATGAACTAATTGGTGTTGGGTATTTTGTGTGCAATATTGGGGACAGATCGTCTGTCAAGATCGACTCGGATCTGCAGGAAGCCTGCATCTGGGTCATTTGCAAACAGAGGCTGAAGCACACACGGTCCTTTATTGGGCAGAGCAGAGTCCTTGGGACACCTGCACTGGACCATTGGGCTTCCTTTGGAAAAATAACAGGGCAGTGCTATGTCCTGCATACTTCCCAGCTACCGAGCAAAAGCAAATACAGTAGAGCTTTTTATTTGATTTATTAAGATTTATTAACTATTTTAATTGTTTTAAAATACATATGTGTGTATGTGTGCGCACATGTGCGAGTAAATTTAGTCTTTTCATTTAAAAAGTATTTTCAAGATTTTTAACCTTATTTTTATTTTTTAACAGGCCCCAAATGCTGTTGCATTGACACTCACAATACTGAATACCAGCAATGAATTTGACAACCAACTACCCAGGGGGCAGGGCTTAACCGGTTGTCAAAACCATTCTGTCAGTGCAACCCACCTCTTATATTTGGGAAGGAACTACCCTTCCCTTAGAGTAGAGAGGGCCCTGTGAATGAATGGGGAAATTCTGTTGTTCAGGGAAAGAGCAGGCAGAGATTTTTATTTGGTTTAATTAAGTTGGTTTCAATTTATTAAATTGCTTTTACATGTATATGTTTGAATGTCTGTGTGTGATTTCAGACAGGGCAATATAAAATTATTTCTAAAAATTGCCACTTTGACACCTTTCACCTGCTTATGGCCATGAGGTTACAGAGCTGCTGAGACAATGAACCAACAGCTTGTTAATGTTATGGCATTCATAAGGAGATTTAAGTTGTGGGGGGTAGTGGAAATCCACTCGCTTTTCATTATATTTTTTTTATGAGACTCAGTGCATCCCATGCCTGAAAGCTGAACTCAAATTGCACCCATATGTACAGGCAAATCATGGGAAACTCATGGCCAAAAACGCAGATGTGCATGGACAGATTGTGGATACACCCGTGACAGTGGAAAATGTTACCCCAAGAGTATGCTCTAGTTATTGGCACAGTTACACTGAAATTCTTTCTTCTATGAAATTCTGGCACCCTTCTGCCTTTGCAGCCACTACATTAGCCCTTCGCTCTTCAGTGAATTCACCTGACACTCTAATTACTACAGAGTTCTGATATTTTCTCAAGAACCTAGTGTTTTAAGCTTTATATGTAAAGAAACGTTAAGTTCAATTAAATCCAATAAAAATTTACAAATATTATTCCACTATGCTATCATGTATCAAATCATGTAACAAGGATTGGAAATTGAATTGTTGTGTACTTAGATTAAGGAACCTATTATAAACTGCAATTTTTTTCTTAGCCTGGTTCTTGCCTGCAGGTGTTGAAGTGGCAGCTGCATCGGACTTTGGGCGAATGGTCCCGAGTTCAAATCCGGCCAGCTCCCTACATGCTTTCCATCCATGCCGGGTTGAGCATCAAGTTAGCAACTTGACCTCATAAAAAAACAGACAACTGCTAAAGAAACAGCAAGGTTGCCACCCGATGCGCCACAAGGCACGGAGAAGAACAACAGCACAAAATCTTAGATTTCATGCACAAGTCCGTGACTTTCCTAGAAGCTGGCGTGTACAGAGGAAACCCGGCAGGTCATCTGCACATAATTCCATTTAGTCCTATAGACTACTGGAGCTATTGGAATGAACTTAGCAACAAGGTAGAAGCAATGGATTCTTGTTTCTCTCTGTCTTGTAGGGGCAATGAAGTGAGAGGCAAGTCAGATACACTACCAGATGTAAAGAAAAAAAAATACACGCGTTTGGCTAAAGCTATCTCAACATATTGATTCTTGATCATGCCCAGGGGAAATGTTGAACAGACTCATTCTTGAAAACTGCAGTTTATATTAATGGATCTGCTGTAAGATTACATATTTGGCATATAAACAAATTGGATTTAGTGAACTTGGAAAATCTTTTCTATGTAGTTGCATATTCTTTCCAAGATTGTTTAACTCAAGCATTAAAGACTGTGCTCAAAACCAGCATGATGTGCAACATCCTATTTTGACTGATGATGTTAAGTTGTTTGTTGCCTGGACTAAACGACCTGAAGTTTGATTGGTTTATATCATGTTGGATTGAAGTAAAACTAGTCAAATGGTGATATGCTAGCTTTATCATTTTCTTGGCTTTTTACCATGTGCAAGGAACAAATAATTGACATCGTGTTGATTTTCAATAACGATTTTTTAATTTTTAATTTTTGAGATACAGCATGGAACAGGCCCCTGTGGCGCTTTGAACGTTTCATCAGTACTGTAAAGGAAGGAGGAAGAACCCAGAAAAGGGAGTGTGGGAAGGGAAAGAGTACAAGCTGGCAGCTGATAGGTGAGACCAAGAGAGGAGGCAGGTGGATGAATGGATGGGGGAGGAGGCAGATGAAGAAAGAAGTTAGACTTCTTCCCTGTTCCTTTCCTGTCCAGGCCCAAAACATCGACTGTTTATTCCCCTCCAATAAATACCGTCTGACCTGCTGAGTTCCTCAAGCACATTGCGTGTTACTCAAGATTTCCAGCATCTGTAGAATCTCTAGTGCTTATGGTATTGAACTTAGTTTGATGTGAAACATGTGGGATATTTTATTATAATAAAAGGTCTACTAAAATACAAGTCAGTGTTGTAGCCCCTGATGCCATGTATAGCAGTCCCAGGCTGTGCAATAAACTTCGAGAGGAGAACAAAGTCATCAGCATGACAGTGTTGTGAAGAAGCAGCTTGTTCATGTGAAGGTTAAACAATAGACACTCATATTTTTCATAAACAAGCAATTTATATTCAAACTTACTGGCCAAATTGTTCAGACACTGAATCAGAATCAGAATCAGGTTTTATATATAAAGTTAAATTAAATATGTAGTGCAGGTAATGCAAAAAGAGAACAAAATCTAGTGAGGTAGTATTCATGGGTTCAATGTTCATACAGAAATGTGATGGCAGAGCTGTCCCTGAATTGTTGAATGTGTGCTGTCAGGCTTCTGTACCTCCTTCCTGATGGTAGCAATGAGAGCAAGGCACAACCTGGGTGATGGAGGTCCTTAATGATGGATGCCACATTTTTGAGGCACTGCTCCTTGAAGATGTCTTGGATGCTGGGGAGGCTGGTGCCCATGATGGAGTTGACTGAGTTACAACTTTCTGCAACTTATTTCAAACCTGTGCAGAGTCCCCCACCACCCATACCAGCTAGTGATATAGGCATCTGCTAGTCTTGCGAGACCATGGATCTGTGCCTGGAAAGTCTTCACTCTTCAGGGCGCAGGCCTGGACAAGGTTGTATGGAAGACCAGCAGTTGCCCATGCTGCAAGTCTCCCCTCTCCACGACACCAATGTTGTCTGAGTGAAGGGCATTAGGACCCATACAGCTTGGCACCAGTGTCGTCGCAGAGCAATGTGTGATTAAGTGCCTTGCTCAAGGACACAACAGGTTGCCTCAGCCAAGGCTCGCACTCATGACCTTCAGGTCGCTAGTCCAATGCCTTAACCACTTGGCCACGTGCCCACCAGCTGATGATACAGCTAGTTAAAATACTCTGCATGGTACATCTGTAGAAATTTGTGCGTGTACTCACTGGCATACCAAATCTCCTTAATCTCCTAATGAAATATAGCCACTGTTGTGCCTTCCTTGATGATGTAAAGCACAAAAAATATAATATAAAAGCAATCCTATAAAACACAATATACAGGTAGCTGGGTGTGGCTGTATATACATACATAAGATAGCACCTCTACTTCCTTAGGCATCTGCAGAGATTCAACATGACATCACAAACTTCTATAGATGTATTGACTGGTGACATCATGGCCTGGTATGGAAACACCAGTGCCTTTGAGGGGAAAATCCTACAAAAGGCAGAGGATTCAGCTCAGTACATCACGGCTAAAACCCTCCCAATCATTGAGCACATTTTCATGAAACGCTGTCGTAGGAAAGCTGTTTCCATCATCAGAGGTCCCCACCACCCAGGCCATGCTGATTTTTTTTGCTGTTGCTATCAGGAAGAAGGTACAAGAGCCTCAGGACTCACACCACCAAGGTGAAGAACAGTTACTATCCCACAACCTTCAGGCTCCTGAACATATGTGAATAATTGCATTCACTTGCCCATCCGTTGAGATGTTCCCACAGCCAATGGTCTCATTTTAAGGACACTTTATCTCTTTTATTTCTTATTCTCATTATTTATATTTGCATTTGCACAGTTTCTTGTCTTCAGCACTTCTGGTTGATCGTTCACTGATCCTGTTATAGTTACTACTCTATAGATTTGCTGAGTGTGCCTGCAGGAAAATGAACCTTAGGGTTATATTTGGTGACATATTTGTACAGTACTCTGAAAATAACATTCACATTGAATTTTTGAACTTTGAACTGTGGTTGTATGTACACTAAGTGATGCTAAGTGCAGGAGACTCCGGACATAGGGTGACTCTGAGAGAAAATGATAAAGTGGCAGTGTGTCTGTTGGCAAGAGGAATTCTTCTCAGCAGCAGCAGGCCATATGAAAACACAATAGGACAGTGACGGTATCAGGACTTTAACACTGATCATTTCTTCAATACATCGGGACCAATGATCAGTGTAGTAGTTACACAGAGCAGCAGTCTCATTTCTTCTGCATGTTAATTGTGTTTCTGTGACAGCAGCGATACGATTCTATTTATTTAGTGCCATTGATACGGCAAAAACACTTGAAGCTCCACTTAAAAGCAACATCTAACAAGAAAAATTGACACCAAGCCATGTGAGGAGATATTAGGGCAGAGGGCCAAAAGCTTGTTCCAAGCAGTGCGTCTTAAAGAGGAAAGAAAAGTGGAGGGAATTCCAGGGCCGAAGACTTTGCCAACAAAAGGGACAGCTGCACCTGGAGGAGGGCTTTCACTGACTCACTCTTTTCACTGGACTGACCAGTGAAAACTGGGACGCCATGGTGGACCAGTAGTTAGCCTGATGCTGTTATAGCTCGGGGCATTCTGGAGTTTGGAGTTCAATTCCAGTGCTGATCTGTAAGGAGTCTCCGTACGTCCTCTCCATGGAATGCATGTGTTTTCCCTGGTTTCCTCCCTCTGTCTGAAGACTTACAGGGAAGGTTAACTGGACACTGTAAGTTGTCTCGTGATTAAGTTAATGTTAATTGGGTTGTGTGGTTGGTGAGGTGGCATGGCTCAAAGAGCCAGAATGGCCTCCTCAGTATTGTATCACTAAATATATAAAACAAATTTGTTTCTATATGCCTATTAATTCAATATTTGATGTAATTCCTGTATTAACCACTCACACATGGATAACCTATCTTGTCTGACAAATATATTGGAATTCTTTGAAGGAATAACAAGCAGGGTAGACAAAGGAGAATGGGTTGATGTTGTGCACTTGGATTTTCAGAAGGTCTTTGACAAGGTGCCACACATGAAGCTGCTTAACGAGGTACGAACCCGTAGTATTATAGGGATGCCAGTGACTTGTGCTGTTCCACAGGGGTCTCTGTTGGAACGATTTATTTTTTTGTTATATGCCGATGGTTTGAATGATGGAATTGATGGCTTTGTTGCAAAGTTTGCAGAAGCTTTTAAGATAGGTGGGGGGGGGCAGGTAGTTTTCAGGAAGTAGAGAGGCTACAGAAGGACTTAGACAGATCAAGAGAATGGACAAAGAAACGGCAGATAGAACACAGTGTCGGGAAGTGTATGGTCATAGACTTCGGTAGAAGAAATGAAAGGGTTGACTATTTTATAAATGGAGAGAATATACAAAAAAAAGCTGAAGTGCAAAGGAACTTAGGAGTCCTTGTGCAGGATTCCCTAAAGGTTAGTTTGCAGGTTGAGTCAGTGGTGAGGAAGGCAAATGCAATGTTAGCATTCATTTCAAGATCACTAGAATCTAAAAGCAAGGATGTAATGTTGAGACTTCATAAAGCACGTGAGGCCTCACTTGGAGTATTGTGAGCAGTTTTGGGTTCCTTATCTATGAACGGGTGTGCTGAAACTGGAGAGGGTTCAAAGGAAGTTTACGAAAACGATTCCAGGATAGAATGGCTTGTCATGTGAAGAGTGTTTGATGGCTCTGGGTCTGTATTCACTAGAATTCAGAAGAATGAGGGGTGACCTCATAGAAACCTTTTGAATGGTTAAAAGCATTGATAGAGTGGATGCTTAGAGGGTATTTCCTATGGTGGAAGAGTCTAAGACCAGAGGGGCAGTCTCAGAATAGTGGGGCGTCATTTTAGAATAGAGATGAGGAGGAATCTTTTTCGCCAGAGAGTGGTGAATCTGAAATTCGTTACCATAGGCAGCTGTGGAAGCCAAGTCTTTACATATATTTAAGGTAGAGGTTGATAGATTCTTGATTGGTCAGGGCATGAAGGGATATAGGGAGAAGGCAGGAGATTGGGGCTGAGAGGAACATTATATCAGCCATGATGAGATGGTGGAGCAGACTCAATGGGCCAAATGGCCTAATTCTGCTCCTATACCTTATGGTGTCTTATCTCACTACCATAAAAGAACTGTCTTGAAAATATATTAATATCAAAACCATACACATTTGCATCCTCAATAGTTCAAATGATCTGAACAATGATTAGTGATTATTAGACAGCATTAGTGCATGGTTTGGACTGGGTGGGAAACGGACATCAATTGAATCCGAATCCACTTGTTTTCAGTAGCAAGATTGACTGTGAGCAAGAACCTTGTTTTGAGGAAGCAGGTTATTGATTTATATAGACAAGACACACAAAATGCTGGAGGAACTCAGCAGGTCGGGCAGTACCTACAGAAAAGGGTAAACTGTCGATGTTCAGGCCAAGGCCAGGTTAATGGAATTGCATTGTTCTCTCTTCGCCAGGTTTAAAGTGGAACTCCCTATATTTTGTGTGAAAGAAGTAAATGCTTTTCTAGCTGAGCTGGGTGAAAGGGAGAGGGAATATTTCCTACTGGCTTCCTAAGCAAACTCATTTCCCACTGCAACTGATCTTGGAGGCTCCTGTCAAATCTTCAGCACTGGTGACCAGTGCATGTATAGATCATCATGATACTCCACGGTATACTGAACTTTCCCCACCCCTTTAGGATATCTACACCAGCTGCAACAACCATATCTATTCTTGGATTGTTGCTGCTAAAGGCATAGGAGCAGAATTAGGCCACTTAGCCCATCGAATCTGCTTCTCCATTCTATCATGACTGATTTATTATCCCCTCAATCCCATCCTCCTGCCTCTCTCTGTATACTTTGACACACATTGTAATAAAGAACCTGCTTTAAATATACCCAATGATTTGACCTCAACAGCTGTCTGTGGCAGCAAATTCCACAGATTCACCACTTCCTGAAGCACCATTGGAATAACTTTCCTGGGAGCACCACCTCTCCCAAACCTGCAAGATTCAAATAAGATGCTTTCAGTGATGTTGAAAGACAAATATTAACCAGGATTCAGGGATAAATCTCTTTTTCTTCTTTAACAGTGACCACTAACTGTGCAGCATTCTCTCAGCACTGAACTCTATAGGTTTATGTGTTTATTAGAACTAACAAGCTCCTGATTTTGACTGGAGTGTCATAGGCTCTACTGCACCTGACACGAAAGATCAAGTCTGGCTATGAAGTATTTCTGCGCGAAATACCCAATCTGAATGCGTAATCAGACAAAACGGGTGGAGAGTGCTCAGTAAACAGACTCCGTATACATGTGCATTTACACACACACACACACACACACACACAGCTTTGTCATTCTGCTGTCGCGCTGAGTGTATACACTTCATCCTCTTCCCTGGAATATTCTCATAATGGTTGGCTTTATGGTGCCGTTCCCATCATACACTTGGGAATATTTCATTCCTTTAGTAAAGTGGGATTTCTAAATGTGGACATATTGTTTGTATACTGTATTTAAGGTAGATACTTCTATTTAAGACTCATGAGACCTTAAGATAATGGCTGATCCATTTTCCCTCTCAGCCTCGATCTCCTGCCTTTTCCCTGTGTCCCTTCATGCCCTGACCAAGCAAGAATCTATCACCCTCTGCCTTAAATATACCCAGTGACTTGGTCTCCACAGCCACCAGTGGCAACAACTTCCACAGATTCACCACTTCCTGGCTAAAGAAATTCTTCTTTGTCTCCCTTCTAAAAGGTTGCCCCTCTATTCTGAGGCTGTGTTCTCTGGTCTTAGACTCCCCACCACAGGAAACATCCTTTCCACATCCACTCTATCAAGGACTTTCAAAATTTGATAGGCTTCAGTTTGGTCAACCCCATTCTAATGAATTCTAATGAATACAGTCCCAGAGCCATCAAACGCTCTTCAAATGACAAGCCCTTCAATCCTGCAATCATTTTTGCGAACCTCCTTTGAACCCTCTCCAGTGCCAGCACATCCTTTCAAAGATGAGGGGCCCAAAACTGCTCACAAAACTCCAAGAGAGGCCTCACCAATGCTTTATAAAGTCTCAACATTACATCCTTACTTTTGTATTCTAGTCCTCTTGAAATGAATGCTAACATTGCATTTGCCTTTCTTACCACCTCTTTGCCCACTCTCCTAACCTGTCAAAGTTCATTTGATTTATTGTTTACTTATATATATAATATATATTAATATTATAATATTATGATATTATTATTGCATAGGTTTATTTTGTAATATGATTGTAACTACATGGTGAGATGCACCATATTCTGATTCATGTATAACTTTAAGTTAACTTTGTGCGTAACTGAAGATGGTATGTCCTGGTGAACAGGGTGGTTCACTCTCAGTAGGAGAGACAAATTGTGCTGCCAGGAGTTCATGCTGAAAAAAATAGAATGGAGCTATCCACTGTGTTTTCTGGTCGATATCTTTTTGTAAATATTGACAGTTTTTGCTATTTTGATAATTTTTGTATGTTTGGTTTTTGACGCACTTAATACAGTGCCTGTAAAAAGTATTCACTCTTTTGGAATTTTTCATGTTTTATTGTTTTACAATATTGAATCACACTAGATTTAATTTGTCTTTCTTGATACTGATCACCAGAAAAGACTCCTTCGTGTCAAAATGAAAACAAATTTCTAGAAATTGGTCTAAATTTATTACAATTATTAAATACAAAATAATTGATTGCATTATTACCTACATCCTTTAAGTCAGTATTTAGTAGATGCACCTTTGGCAGCAAATACAGCCTTGAATCTGTGTGGATAGGTCTCTATCAGCTTGGCACATCTGGACACTGCAATTTTCCCCCATTCTTCTTTACAAAACTGCTCAAGCTCTGACTGATTGTATGGAGATTGTGAGTGAACATCCCTTTTCAAGTCCAGCCACAGATTGTCAATTGGATTGAGGTCTGGACTCTGACTTGGCCACTCCAGGACATTAACTTTGTTGTTTTTAAGCCATTCCTGTGTAGCTTTGGCTTTATGCTTGGTGTCATTGTCTTGCTGGAAAACAAATCTTCTCCCAAGTCGCAGTTCTATTGCAAACTGCCACAGGATTTGCTTGTATTTTGCTGCATTCATTTTACCCTCTACCTTCATAAGCCTTCCAGGGCCTGCTGTAGTGAAGCATCCCCACAGCATGATGCAGCCACCACCATGCTTCATGGTAGGGGTGGTGAGCTTTTGATGATGTGCCCTGTTTGGCTTGCGCTGAGCATAGTGTTTAGTTTGATGGCCAAAAAGCTCAATTTTGGTTTCATCAGACCACAGAACCTTCTTCCAGCTGACTTTAGAGTCTGCCACACGCCTTCTGGCAAACTTTAGTTGAGATTGCATGTGAGGTTTTTCAACAGTGGCTTTCTCTTTGCCACTCTCCAATAAAGCTGTGGCTGGTTAAGCGCCTGCATAACAGTTGTTGTATGCACAATCACTCCCAACTTAGCCACTGAAGCTGTAGCTCCTCCAGACCTGTAATAGGTCTCTTGGTGGCTTCCCTCACTAGTCGCCTTCTTGCAGGGTCACTCAGTCTTTTAGGACGGCCAGCTCCAGGCAGATTTACAGCTGTGTCACATTCTTCCCATTTCTTGATGATTGACTTAACTGTACTCCAGCGGCTTAAAAATTTTCTTGCGTACATCTCTCAACTTGTGCTTTTCAATAACCTTTTTGTGGAGTTTCTTGGAGTGTTCTTTTGCCTTCTTGGTGTTGTTTTTTCCAGGATACTGACTCACCAGCGGCTGGGCCTTCCAGATACAGGTGTATTTTTACTACAATCAATTGAAACACTTTGACCTCCCCATTTGGAGATGTGGAGGTGCCATCTGACTAGTTATGTGCCTTCTAAAACCAGTTGGATGCACCAATGATGATTTGGTGTGTCATATTGAAGGGAGTGACTACTTAAATAATCAATCGTTTGGAGTTTTATGTTTATAATTAATTTAGATCACTTTGTAGAGATCTGTTTTCACTTTGACATGGAAGAGTCTTTTCTGTTGTTCAGTGCCAAAAAAGCCAAATTAAATCCACCGTGATTCAATGTTGTGAAACAATAAAACACAAAAACCTCCGGGTGGAGGAGGGGATGGGTGAAGACTTTTGATATTCACTGTAAATACCTTTGCATCAGAGTGCTAATCGACTCCAGCCATATTTTTCTTTGGTCGTAACCCACATATCGTAATGCAAGGGAAGGGACTGGCGCACACAGGGTATGGCTGTATTGCGTAGAGTGTGGTGGGAGGAGAGAGTCAGAAAAATGAAAGAAAATAGATATTAATTAACAGTGTTTCATACAAATACTAACAAAATACCAGGAATGGTGTGTCAGAACCGATAGAGAAAATAGGTCAATACCTTGCATGGTAGGGCCCTTATCAGAATTGCCTTTAATTCTGGTGAAGGGTCTACACCTGAAAAACAAACACTTGTATTAATAATGAGCTTTCAGCAGGTGATTAAGGTTGATGTAGAATATACAAAACACTTAGACGAGTTAAACGAAAAGGGCGTGGATGAAAACCAAACCTCTCCAATGCATACTTTGATAACATTTTATTGGTATATGCTTTTCGAGCATTAAGTGTTAGCTGTCAGCTTTGTGAGTGCAAAGTATCCCTTCTGATTGCTTACCTGAAATGCTCTATCAAACTGTGTGTGCTGATTGTAAAAGACAAGCTTGTCCAGCATGTGTTAAGAGTGAACTCTCGAACTCGAGAGAAAATACAGATGTACAAGAGGCAAGCATAAACTGAACATATGCCAGAAGATATAATCAAATGTGCATGAGTTAGGGAAGCCATGTGAACCCCATTGTGCAAATTGTACAGATGTCTTTGGAGATGCTATGATCATCGGCAAACAGCAATTCAGTAAGAGTAGGCAGTGTGGAAATTCCAGTTGGTGATGTTAATAGACAAATATTGAATAAGCTGGGATGATATTGAATAAGCTGGGAGCTAGGGCTTTACTCTTTGGAGAGGAGGAGGATGAGAGGAGACATGATAGAGGTGTACAAGATAATAAGAGGAATAGATAGAGTGGATAGCCAGCGCCTCTTCCCCAGGGCACCACTGCTCAATACAAGAAGACATGGCTTTAAGGTAAGGGATGGGAAGTTCAAGGGGGGATATTAGAGGAAGGTTTTTTACTCAGAGAGTGGTTGGTGTGTGGAATGCACTGCCTGAGTCAGTGGTGGAGGCAGATACACTAGTGAAGTTTAAGAGACTGCTAGACAGGTATATGGAGGAATCTAAGGTGGGGGCTTATATGGGAGGCAGGGTTTGAGGGTCGGCACAACATTGTGGGCTGAAGGGCCTGTACTGTGCTGTACTATTCTCTGTTCTATGATGGCCATCACCCATTATTTCAATCTTGTTATTCATCAAAATCAGAATCAGGTTTAATACCACTGGCACATGTCGTGAAATCAGTTGACGTTGCAGCAACAGTACAATGCAATAGGTAGTAAAAGAAAAAACTTTGAATTCCAGTACAGGTATTAAATAAGTAATGCAAAAAATAAGTAGCCAGGTAGTGTTCATGAGTTCAGTGTCCATTCAGAAATCAGATGGCAGAGGGGAAGAAGCTGTTCCTGGATCGTTGAGTGTGTGTCTTCAGGCTCCTGTACCTCCTCATTGATGGGAGCAATCGGAACAAGGCATGTCCTGGGTAGTGGGGCTGTTTTTGATGAATGCTGCCTTTTTGCCGCATCACTCCTTGACAATGTCCTGGATGTTATGGAGGATAGTGCCCGTGATGGAGCAGATTGTCATTAGTAGTTTCACAGCCTTCAACTTCCAGTTTAATATTATCGATTTAGGTTTACAAACATGTACCAGGGTATGTTATGCTGTATAGATATACAAAATTTTCTCAATTGTGCAGTATGTATTAAGAAAATAACAAGGTTTCATTGTAATCTATCAAAGGAACGATACCAGACGAACAAGTCTGCAGGTGGACCATTTTCACTGAGCAAGTCTGGTGTTATTGCTATAAAATAAAAAGCCAGTATCCCTCTAGCTGGCTTATGTAGGCAGTAGGAGCATTCTGCAGATTAGCTTTCTTACAAAATCTTCTTTCAGATTTGATCAAAGCGAGTTACAGCAGCAAATTGGTCAAGTTTTAAGAAGTGCTTTGTAGAAGGCCACATCAAATACCAAAGAAAGTAATGAACTGTTGCTCTGTGCAATTGATTTAATTGTATGCAGCAAAATAGACCAGCCAAACTAATTATGGCTTTTTTTTTTATCATTTCTAGATCATTCTACATGCTCTTGCCTTTTTTTGAAGATTTGAACGGTTTGGAGAGCGTGGAATTCTGAGGTTTGATTTCACCGTTGTTATTAGCGACTGATTATGTATTCACATCAAGAATTCTGTAGGGTTGAATGTTATTGGCTTATGCTGTTTGCTCCAAGGACCGTAAGACCATAAGATATAAGAGCAGAATTAAGCCATTTGGCCCAACTGAGTTTGCTCCGCCATTTCATCATGGCTGATCTATTTTCCCTCTCAGCTCCAATCTTCTGCCTTCTCTTCATATCCCTTCATGCCATGACTAATCCAGAATCCATCAGTCTCTGCCTTAGTATGCCCAGTGACAGCCACCTGTGGCAGTGAATTCCACAGGTTCACCACTACTTGGCTGAAGAGGCTCCTCCTCCTCTAAATGGATGTCCCTCTCTCCTGAGGACTCCATTCTGGTCATGAACTCCTGCACCATATGAAACATCCTTTCCACATCCACTCTATCAAGGCCTTTCAACATTTGATACTTTTCAAAGGTCAGTATGTCCAAGATTTCTGCATCCACGTTGCCCTCGGCCGCAGCTGAGACTTGCTGGCAGATTGGAAACAGTGGATCTGTCAGTTTGGTCTGTTGGGAGAGGAGCGAGTCTTGCTGGGACTTGCCAGCCTAACTGCCTCTCAGATTCTGACCAAGTCAGAAGGCAAGTGACCATTCTTCAAACAAATAGAAAAGAATACTGCAAATACTTTACAGGTTGGGCAGCATAGGTAAGGAAAAAAATAGAGTTAATGCTTCAGGTCGATGATTTCTTATCACAAATAGAAAAAACTTAGATATCAAGCATGCTTTGATTTTAATAAATGCGAATTATCTGAACCTGTTGCATTTAATATTGAGACTGGAATACTGCAATGCAATACTGAGTGCAAATCTTAGGCACCTATATATAGCCAGGGTGCCTAAAACTTTCGCACAGTACTGTATTTGTCAACCTGCAGTGGAGAGCAAATTTGAAGATTTAGTGGAAGCAAAGGATGTTGGGACTGGCGAGGGAGGGGTGTGGGACAGGTGGCAGAGAAGGAGTGCGAAGGGTGGGTGGCGGTATGGGTGCAGACCCACTCAGCTCTGAGTCACCAGGTAAGGTTATTTGATTCTAAACAAGTGATTGTTTGATCATTATATCTCCCACATCTCTCCCTTCCCCTTTTCCCAACCATGATTCCCCTCTCCCTGCCCCCTTCCCACTCTCAGTCCACAATAGAGACACATATCAGAACCAGGTTTATCATCACTCACATAGGTCGCGAAATTTGTGGGTATTTTTTCGGCAGCTGTTCAGTGCAGTACATAAAACTAATACAGCACTGTGCAGAAGTCTGAAGCACCCTGGCTATATATATATATATATATATATATATATGTGTGCCTGAGAATTTTGCACAGTGCTGTATGTTCAGCCAGAGGTGAGGCCCTGTTGCTTAAGCTTTTATTGGACATTGTTGATACAGTTTAGGAGTCACTTGTAGATAGGAGTGTGAGAGCGTATTGAAGTGGCAGGCAGTCAGGAGGTCAGGATTGCCGCTGATGAGGATTGAATACAGGTGCTCTACAAAATACTTACCCAATCTGTGTTTGGTTTATCCAGTGCAGCAGAGACCATATTGTGAAAATTAAAGGCAGTGCACTAGTTTGGAGCAATTACAAGTGGAAGGCTGCTTTATTTGGAAGGACTGTTTGGGTCCCAAGAAATGAGAAGGGAAGAGGTAAAAGAGCAGGCATTACAACTCCTACACTTATACTTTATACTTTATTGTCGCCAAACAATTGGTACTAGGACATATAATCATCACAGCGATATTTGATTCTGTGCTTTACACTCCCTGGATTACAAATATTAAATATTAAAAAAATTAAAAATAGTTAAAATTAGTAAATATTAAAAATTTAAATTATAAATCATAAATAGAAAATAGAAAAATGGTAAGTAAGGTAGTGCAAAAAAACCAAGAGGCAGGTCTGGATATTTGGAGGGTATGGCCCAAATCCGGGTCAGGATCTGTTCAGCAGTCTTATCACAGTTGCAATGTTAAATGCCCTGAGTGGGGAGTGATTGGTGAAGACAAGGGAATCTCAAAGAGAATAGTCCTTTCGAAATAAAAAGGGAGGGAAAAACATTTAATTTCACCATCCTGCTGAATGTTCAAGTTCCAGTTCAAGTTCAGTTTATTGTCATTCAACTGTACACATACATACTACCAAACAAAACGAAGTTTCTCTGGATCAAGGTGTTTCACACAGTACATACGACTCACATAGAAGCCATAAAGTAATATTACCATAAATACATTAACAAATATGAAGGTGTATGCATAATACAAGTTAAAAAATAAACAGTACAATGCTACTGGTGCTTCATACCACTTGAATTTGACTATTTCATAGATTAATTATTATCACTCGAGTGCTGTTTTTAATTTAGGTAGGAGCTAGTTTTAGTACAAGACAACCACAACTTCTTTCTTTTCTCTCTTTGTTCTTGTAACACTTAATAAAACAGTGATGAAACCTGGGAGGTGGAAGGGAGTTCGGAAGTCTTACAGTCTGAGGGATGAAGCTGTTTCACATCCTAACAGTTCTTATCCTAATGTTACTCTACCTCCTTCCTGATGGTAGGGGATCAAGGAAATTGTTGGTTGGAAGGGAGGGACTCCTGACAATACAAAGGGCCTTGTGTATGTAATGTACCTGATAAATATCTCCAATGGGCATAAGTTGCAAAGAATGATCCATTGAATGTGACGGCTGGTGGGGTGGAAGATGAGGACTGGGAAGACACATCCTTGCTCTGGCCGGGAGAAGATGGGGTGGGAGCAAATGTATTGGAAATAATTAAAAGGTGCCAGGATCTCTGTAAGCTATAGTGGAGTGGAAGCCCGAGTTCAGGAAGAAGAAAGGCTGTGCTTGGGAGTACTTGTTGTTTCTGTCCATTCCTTCGTGTTGCTACAATAATAATCAAAAAGAGAGATGAAGAGCTTTCAGAAGATCAATCTTATCAAAGATAATAAGCTCAGTCGAACTGTAGCAACTGTTCAAAGTTCAAAGTAGGTATAATAATTTATCAAAAGTTGCAAACTAGTTCTTAAAAATATCCTATATACACACACTGCATTACTTTGCTTTAGTTTAATGATTTTAAAAGTATCTCTAATTCTTGTTTTCAACAAATTTACAATACAATTGTTTAAGACCAGGAAAATTCCTCTTCGTTCGTGGGCTTGCTGGCCAATAGCAAGCAACGAAAGTCTTCCTCTCTTGCTAGCTGCTGGAATCCAATTTTTAACTCTGAATTTTACAAATTCTGGAAGATTTAGTTGAGTCACAGGTGTTTGATTTTATGTAAACAAAATAGTGGGAGAATCTGTTTTGGGCTGTACACAGATAGGTGTGAAGTGTTCTACCCTACCAGGGGGTGCCTAAAGCAGGCATTAGGCCCTGTAAATGCACTTTCAAAGAGCTTATTCCTTGGTGAAGGACATGGTTCCCACGTGTGGGAAGGTTTTTGAACCTGTCTCACACAGAATATGTCAGTGAACCATGTAGCAGCTACCTATAGATCACTTTTGCATTTAGGAGATGCCTTTCTTTGGAATGAACTGAGGAAGAATGCAAGAGGATGATTGAACCAGTAAAGCCACAGTTCTAGAAATGGATAATCCTGTTGCAGGATCCATTCCCTTCTCCTTCCAACTGTCTCCACAAAGCCACTGCAAGTAGCTTAGAATTGACTTGATTTTTCTTACAGGGGAGAATGAACAGCTATTCCCATTGCCAATTTATCCTCAACATGTGGTCAAGGCCTGAGGCTTAATTTTTAAATAATGTTGGCCCTCTCTGTTTAACCTCCAAGAGGACCATAACCTTGTCGGAGAGTTTGGAAGATTGTGTGCTGTTGGTGAGAGTCAACAAGGCCCTTTAGTTCTTTGTAGGGTTACCCATGCCAAACAGGTCAAAAGGTAGAGGCCAAACTGAGAGTGGTCCTCTAGTCCTCCAGGTTTGGGGGTTCAGCTCAGGGCTAGCAACCCTGACAGGTCAAAAGATTGTTATGGAAACTGCAATGAAGAGTCCTTCTACACAGACAGAGTTGGAGGACCTTCACGGCTGCCCAAAATGCCAGCGGCGTAATGGGCAGTAAGTAAACAGTAAGTGACTGCACAAGACCTTGTCTGAGCCTAATTCTGGGTCTGACCAACTTCTGTTTTGTTGTGTGGTGTAAACTCGACTTATGCTTTCATCAAACATAGTTGAACTCCCTGAAAATTGTCCTGTTCCTCTTGACAACAGCACGTGGTTTCCAGGCACGTTATTGTAGAATGGCTATTTGCTACGAAAGAAAATGCAATCTGTGCAACTATAAACATAATTTGCAATATTTGAATGTGAGTAAAGGGCTAACCCGTGTAATGTAACAACCTCCTGAGACTTTTGGCAGCCCATGGAAATCCCACCCTCCCTGGCGGTCCATTGTTTTAAAATTTCAGCTCAAGTTCCATGAAATGAATACCAGTGCTATAGCAGTAAATCCACTAAAATGTCAGGAGTAGTTTTACCACAATATTAATTCTAATCTGCAAAAGTAAACTGATAAAATACAATACAAAATATCAGTGAAAAAGAATATCTTTTTCATTTGTATCTCTTCTCATTTCATTTTTACAAAGTCATTGTACTTGGTCATTTAAATAAGCCAATCAGTTTCAAACCACTTCAAATCTCACTTTCAAGGATTCTTCATCTCATGTTCTCTACATTTATTGCTTATTTATCTAATTATTTATTTATCTATCTATCTATTAATTAATTAATTTATTCATTCATCTATCTATCTATCTATTTATTTATTATTCTTTCTTTTTGTATTTGTTCAGTTTTTTCTACAATGGTTGTCTGTACAGTTGGGCGTGGCCTTCCATTGACTCGATTGTGTTTCTTATATTTTACTGTGAATGCCCACAAGAAAATGAATCTCAGGGTTGCATATGGTGATATATGTGTATGAGGGGTGATTGATAAGTTCATAGCCTAAGGTAGAAAGAGATGAGAAGAAACTTCAAACTTTCTGCATTTTCACTCAAAGAGTTGAACTGCACGTGCATGAGAGAAGAGCTGTATAACTCATCTCCTTCTACCTTAGGCCACAAACTTATCAATCACCCCTGCTGTGAACCACCTGGAGGTCCAAGACGCTCTTGTTACATCCACGTGCAGTTCAACCCTTTGAGTGATAATGCAGAAAATTTGAAGTTAGTAACTCATCTCCTTCTACCTTAGACCAGAAACTTATCAATCACCCCTGCTGTGGACCACTTCTACAAAGAAGGGATCCGTATGCTCCACGACCGCTGGACTAAGTGTGTACATGTAGGAGGGGACTATGTTGAAAAATAAATGTGCTAGGTTTTCTAAAATTGACTCCCTCTTCCTTAGGCCACAAACTTATCAATCACCCCTCATACATTGATAATAAATTTACTTCCAACTTTGAAATCTGTTACATGCCTTTTTGTACAAAATACAATCAGGCCACAGGCTACTTGGAGCCAATATGATCATGGCAAGTCTTCATATCAACTCCTCCATCTTACTAGATCCTTTAGCTTTGATGCCTATCGTCAACGAGGAAGACAGATCCAAGACTTTTCTTTCTTACAGTTCCAAGAATGACTCACCATTTTGAAGGGAGCAATATTTAAAGAAATGGGTAAAAGGACATTTATTTTAGTCATTTAAACATGTCATCGAAAACCTTGTCAAATTTTGATAGTGTTACATGCTCAAGGAGATCTTTTTTTTGTGTGAGAATGATGTAATGGTCTTTTGGAGGTCACCTGATGTGATTTTCCCACCGATGTGAGGTCACGTGATGACATGTGCACCATGGGTATATAAGGGTGACCCCAGATGACGCAGTTAGTTTTTAGTTTGTAGATTTCCAGGTAGAACACGATGTGTCTCCGTTTCTGTTGCATGTTTGTTTTTGTGACGCAGTTTCATTTTTAAAATGGACTGTTGCGTTCTATTGCAAGATACAATATTATTGGACTGGAAATTTTTGGCTAGATGTGCTGATTTACTTAATTCCAACAGTAGAAGGGAAAATGAAGACTTTATCGAAGTACAGGACCGAAGGATCGAGAGGAGTCGGCAGCGTTTGGCAGTTTAATAAAGGATCGACCTTATTGAGTCTTCGTCGGAGGAGTAGCGACCTGCATCGAGATAACTCTTGCCAAAAGAGCAAAGAGTTCATGCAAAAGTTTGCTTTCTCTAAAAGAATTTAAGGTCAGTTGTTTTAAACTGTTTATTTTCAGCATCGTGAATCCTGTGGACAGAACCAGCAGGAAAGTTATGTCTATGAAGAAATCCTTCTCCAGAGAAGTCTCTCCCAATTGAATGTATAAATCTGTTGGACTTTCGAATTTACCATTTTAAGAACTATATCTGACTTTATTGCTTTAAGAACTGTCTTTGCATTTAACGCTTTAAGAAAGCAGTGCCGAGTGACGAGTTGTTGAACAGCTGCATATTGGTTAACTTTCGGTTAAAGTTTTCGTTTGTTTTTTTCCTTATCGTTTATCCGTGTTTTATAAATGTTTGGTTGTTTTTATATAACCTGTCTCGATTGATATTCATTGTTGCCGTTTATGTAACAATAGAAATTTGGTGGAAAGTAGAAAGAGTACTGACTGGCTGTTTGTGGCCTGGTATGGGAACAGCAATGCCCTTGAGCAGAAAATCCTACAAAAGCTTGTGGATTCAGCCCAGTACATCATGGAAAAAATCCTCCCAACCATTGAGCATATCTATATAAAATGTTTCTGTCATCATCAAAGATCCTTACCATCCAAGCCATGCTCTTTTCTCGTTACCGCCATCAGGTAGAAAGTACAAGTACCTCAGGACTCACACGAAAAGGTTCAGGAATAGTTATTACTCCCCGACCATCAGGCTCTTGAATAAAAGGGGATAACTATAAAGTTTGTTTCTGGTGTTCCCACAACCAGTGATCTCATTTTAAGAACTCTTTATCTTGTTATTTCATGTTCTTGTTAGTTATTGCTATTTATTTATATCTGCAGTTGCACAGTTTGTTGTTCATTGATCCTATTTACAGTCATGCTTCTATAGATTTGCTAAGTATGCCTGCAGGAAAAAGAATCTCAGAGTTGTATGTGGTGACATGTATGCAGTCTGATAATAAATGTTACTTTGAACTTTGAACTTAAATGATAGAAAGCTATTAATTAATGTCTCTGTGTTGAACCAAGAAAATAAGTTTTTATATTTTATTTTATTTAGAGGTACAGTGCCGAACGGGTCCTTCCGGTCCACTGAACTGCATGCCCAACAAGCCACTGATTGAACACTAACCTGAACAAAGGACAATTTAAAATGACCAATTAACCTACAATCCAGTATGCCTTTGGACTGAGGGAGGAACTGGATCACCCGGAAGAAACCCATGTGCTCATGGGAAGGACGTACAAATTTCTTACAGAAGGTGCTGGAGTTGAATTCTGAAGTCTGACACTCTTGAGCTGTAATAGTGCCATGCTAACCTTTAACCATGTCTAATTCGGTAGTATTATAATAATGCAAGTTATCCAATGGGTAATTTTAGTAGCTCAATTATGTTAAGCAAGTATTTGGAAATAGCCTATACCCAAGACAAAACTGTCCACTGGAACTGCAAGAGATATAGAAGCTTATTGACGTTAGACTTCAGAAATTATACATGTATCTTCTTGCACAGATCAATATCGTTCTGCCAGGAATCGAATGTAAGCAACACATCCCACTCTAGGCAATCAGCACTGCAGCTCTGCTCCTTGTCTGCACACATACTCTCACAACTTCACATCATTTTAGCTTCTTTTGCTGCCTTATCTGCTTTGGTTCAGTTGGGACAGGGTAACAGTCCAGAGCTTAAACTTGGACACATTAAGAATTTAGCGAGATAAATATTCAGAGGTACTTCAATGCAAAATGCAGCCTGTTCTCAGTCTCTGAATCTGAATTTAACCCGTTCGGAGTTAGCGGCTGAATAACGGCATTTGGTGAAAGAAATTCACAGCCCTGTAGAGCTGCCCCCAAATGAATCACAGTGCTCCCAACATCAAAGGCAAATTCTCTGTTCCACTCTTATTCTATTGCCTCATCATTACTAAAGGAATTGAGATAAAAACAATGATCAGTCAATTATAGAACATTAAAAATCCACCATCCCATGAAGTAAGGGTGAGTTGTTTTTCTGGTTGACTGCAAATCAAGGAGGGGCTTTTTGCATATGCATTGATCTAGATATCATTCTCTGCATTACTAAACTGTTACAAAAAAGAATCAGAACTGAGCTCTTCACTTGCTTCAAAAATTCCTTCAACTTGCTTAATTAGTTCCAAAGAATGAAACATATGCATTTAAAATGCTTGTGGTTGAAGCAAATCAAAATCTAAAAATCATATGGTGTCAAGTCAAAATATATTGTTGCAAAGATGGACAGATGAAAGATGAGAGGTTCTTTTTATCTTTGAGTTGTGTGTTAGTGCTGGCAGTGAAATAACAACAGAAAATGCTGCAAACACTCAGCAGGTCAGCCAGCATCTGTGGAGGAAGACCCAGAGTTCATGTCTCAGGCCAGTGACCTTTCATCAATACTGGAATATGTTGGAAATGTCTGGCAGAAAGAAGAGCGGTTAATTCTTCAAGATGGACATTGCCGAAAGTGACGTGGCAGTGAATTAAGAAAGAGCATGGAAATCTCATTAGCTGCATTTTGTGTTACTCTGTTGCAGTACAGTGTCAACTTTATCTTCACTGTGAATACTTAATGAAAGGATTGGCGGGGGGAGAGGGTTGTGAGAACAGATGAAGCCAATTTATTCTTATCAGAATCAAATAGTTTTTAGACCAAAACTTGGATTTAAGAGTCAAGAACTTCTGTGGGGTGGTGCTACTTTAACCAACTCATTTAATCAAAAAGAGGCTAAACAAGCACATAAATTGGGAGAATTTCGGTCACAGGTTTAGGCAAGTTGTGCTGGAGGATGCCCTTGCCTAAGAATTGTCTATGCTTCCCCATGGGGATAAATGTATTACCACAGTATGTCAAGTCAAATTAAGTTTATTGTCACATAAATGGACAGTTACGCACAGCTGCAATGAAAACCTTACTTGTAGCAGCATCTCATACACACACACATAGATTTAGAGAAAGACCATTCACAAGAAAGAGACATGATTTAATCATCAGTAGCACACACTAAATACTGGAGGAACTCAGCACGGCATGCAGCATCTACGGAGAGGAATAGACAGTTGATGTTTCGGGCCAAGATCCTCCGTTAGGATCCAGATGAAGGGTGTTGTCCCAAAACGTTGTCTGTTTATTCTTCTCCATAGAAGCTGCTTGACTTGCTGAGTTCCTCCAGTATTTAGTGTGTGTTGCTCTGCATTTCCAGCACCTTGTGTGTCTATAAGTTAAATATAAATTATAGATGATTATACAAGAATAACTACAATTAGAACAGAGCAAAAATAATTTATTTGTTTACAAGCTCTCCAGGTATCTCTTAAAGTTAGACTATTTTGGGGAAACACATAGACATGTTATAAAAATTTTTCATTTATATTTTAGTAAACCATGGGACATTAACTATATTTCTCTCTCCACAAGTGCTGACTGACTTGCTGAGTATTTGCAGCATTATATTTTATTGTCTGTTTTCGAAAAAATTACAGTATTTCACTATTATTTTGAAAACATCGATCAATCTACATGGATGGCTGCTGAGTTAATTTAAGTCAGTTTATTCACTGCCACAGGACTAATCTTTTTGATTGTAGATGCTTATTTTCTGCAATAATGTCATCTTTAATCATATTAATCAAACTACACTGAATTATCACTGTTTAATGTATTTAAGGAATTCATTTTAATTACAGAGTTAAAAATGTATATCTTAAATCCATATTGGGTCCTGGAAGCTTTAGGTTAGGAAGAAAATAAGCAATCAACAAACGGGTACAGTTTTAATCACAGCTCCAGATTTCATTCAAGCAGGAATGATCAGCCAAGGAACAGAGAGAGAGAGAAAGAAAGGAGATAGAGAGAAAGATTATGTTCTGAAGCTTTCAAGGAATTGAAAGATGACTGCTGTGGAATTCATGTTATCCATCCTAGGAGGCAATTAATTAAAATCTATTAATAATTGTAATAAATAAAATGACACATTGATCCTGACAGATTTCAAAGCTCTGGCAGAAATTTTATTTTTAGTGCTGGTTTTCTCCTGATCCCTTATTTTTAAGTGGACTATCTGTCTACCGATGCCATAGGTAGAATTACAGCCATACTTACATTATCTGCCTAATTTATGACACAATTTAACAAAAGAGGAAGTCAAGAACATCTAACAATAACAGAGTGGATTCAGAATGTTGAACTTTTCAGTTCAATGTTACAATAAGCTGTTTGAAGTGAGGATTTAGAAAGCTTGCTGTTGCCGTTGGGATTTACTATGAAGGGGGATGTAGGATATTTTACTGAACTGACAATACTAAATATAATTAAGAGAGCTGCTTGTTCACTTAATAGTCCTATCATTTTACTTTGTCTTTTGTTTTAAAATTGATGCCAGAGATACAATGGAAGTAGATATCTGACTTTGTTATTTTCCCTTGTGATGAAGAAAATGGGGATCTCATCTCTCTCAACAAGTAAGGGTTCAAAGTTCAAAGTAAATTTATTATCAAAGTTCATAGATTAAGTTGAAGTTCAAGTTTAATTGTCATTCAAGCACACATAAATATCGATGAGAACAGCCAAATGAAGCAGCATTGCTCCCTGGCCAAGATGCAAAACACAGGACCAACACAAGTCACATATAGCACATATAATATAACAGTAAAATACACAAAAAATATATATAGTTCAAGTCCCGGAGCCCATGAATGTTGCAGCAGTCTGCAGTCAAACACAATACAGCTTGCCTTCTGTCGAACAAACACTGGGATGCAGTACCGAACTCCAGCACTTCGGTGGAGTGCCCAACTCTGAAGCCTCCCCTTGGGAGGCTGCAACCAGGCAACACCATGGCTTGAGGCCTGGTCTCGCTACAACTGAGGCTACACAGCATTCCCACTGTCCACCCCGCCCCCCCGTTCGCCAACAAACCCATGAATCGGACTTGCTGCATTCCACATTATCTAAGTCCGCTGGGGTCTTGCGATCACAGGAAAAGTAACTACGACGATCACGCACCATTAAACTGCAGACCTCCTTTGCGCACTGACGCCTCTCTGTCACAGGCAGCATCACGGTTTGCACCCAAACCCGGCTCCTTCAGTTTCTCCACTAACGAGCAACTCGCTGATGGGGTAGACCTGCAGGACTGTCAGTTCTTAAGGTCCAGCAGGATTGTGGAAAAGTACATTTTAAAAAGACAGTAACACCTTTGGTTGGCCCCTTAGAGGCCGCTGTGTATGACCACGCCACCATCTTATCAATGTACAACCCTGAGAATCATTATTCACAGTAAATACAAAAAAACCACAATAAAATCAATGCAGTACCACACACAAGATGGATGAAGAACTCATGTGCAAATGACAACAAACTGTGCAAATACAGAAATAAAATTAACAATAACAATAATAAGTAAGCAATAAATATCAAGAACATGAGATGAAGAGGCCTTGAAAGTGAGTCCATTTGATGGGAAAACTTCAATGATGGGGCAAATGAAGTTGAGTGAAGTTATCCTCCTCTGGTTCAAGAACCTGATGGTTGAGGGGTAATAACTATTCCCAAACCTGGTGGTGTGAGTCCTGAGGCTCCTGTACCTTCTTGGTCTCAGCAGCGAGAAGAGAGCATGGCCTGGCTGGTGGATGTCCTTGACACAAGAGACAGCAGATGCCGGGATGTGGAACCAAGGGATCAATCTGATGGAAGAAGTCAGCGAATCAGGCAGGATCCATGGAGGGTGAGGGACAGTCACCACTTTCAGTTGAGACCCTGCATCAGGACTGTGTAGATAAATACCTGGCTGTCACTTTGTCCTTTCCATACACTGAACCAACAAAATAAACTTTCAATTGGCATTTAAAAGTCTTCACTCTGCCCTGACAGACTTATCTAACCTTACCTTCACCCTGGCACGTGGCTCTTCTCCTTTCTGCACTCAGTAGCCACCTCATTTGTTACCTCCTGTATCCAACAGAGTGGCCACTGAGTGTATGTTCATAGTCTTCTGCTGTTGTTGCCCATCAACTTCAAGATTGAACTGTTGTGTATTCAGAAATGCTCCTCTGAACACTACTGTTGTAATGTGTGGTTATTTGAGTTACTGTCAGTTTTAAACAGTTTGGCCATTCTCCTCTGACCTCTCTTATTAACAAGGCAACTTCACTCACAGAACTGCTGCTTACTGGATGTCTTTTTTGTTTTTCACACCATTCTCTGTAAACTCTAGGGATTGTTGTGCATGAAAAGCCCAGGAGATCAGCACATCCTGAGATACTCAAACGAACTATCTGGCACCAACAATCATTCCGGTCTTAGTAACTTAGATGACATTTCTTCCCCATTCTGCTGTTGGGTGTGAACAACAACTGAACCTCATGACCATGTCTGTATGCTTTTATGCATTGGGTTGCTGCCACATGATTGGCTGATTAGATATTTCCATGAATGAGCCAGTGCCCCGGCGTACCTAAAGTGACCACTGAGTGTAAACTGATCATGAGCCAGGTCTTATTCTGGCTGAGGTAAAGCTCTCCTCCTCCTTGCATCCTGTCTTTTTCCTTTTACAACCTGCAGACACCATTGTCTTCTGCTACAGACCAGGTTAGATATCTCTACTCTTGTGAACTGCCAGCCAATCACTCTGAAGTCCTCATAACTTGTGCCATCTCATCTCTACCTTTTGAATCAGATCCCCATTAATATTAGAACCTTAACTGAAGTTACGAGTGACAACTTTTCTTTCCTTCATGTGCCTTTGCCAAGTTAACAACACCATTACTCTCAGCATTTACCCAAACATGTGTCCACCTAGTTCCAGATGGCAAAGGCTAAGGAAATTCCTGCAATGCTTTATCGTCATACCATTTCAAATTTCCTGGGATTTATCCTTAGCTCCCTTCTCTTCCAGTTGTTCCTTCCCCCCACGTTTCAATGGTATGTGTAAATTCATGAGCAATATAGATAGGGTAAATGAATGGTCTTTTCTCAGGGTTGGGGAATCCTGGATTTAATATGGAAGGGGAGGGATTTAATAGGGAAGTGAGGGGCAACTTTTTCACCTAGCTGGTGATCCATAGGTGCCAGAAGAAGTGGTTCAAGAGGTACATTATCAACACTTGGATAGGTACATGAATAGGAAGGGTTCAGAGGGATAAGGACCAAACCGAGGACGTAGGGTGGCACTGTAATGGTTAGCACAAAATTTTACAGTACCAGTGACCAGGGGTCAATTCTCGCTGCTGTCTGTGTGGAGTTTGTATGTTCTCCCCATGACTGTATGGGCTTCCTTCCATAGTCCAAAAAGATGTACTGGTTGTTAGGTAATTGGTCATTGTCAGTTGTCCCGTGATTAGGCTAGGATTAAATCAGGGAATTGCTGGATGACTTGGCCAAGGACTGGAAGGGCCTATTCCATGCTACATCTCAATAAATAATAAATATAATATATAAATGTGGGAAAATTGGACTAGTTTAGATGGACATCCTGATTAGCATGGACTAAAGGGCCCGATTCCTGCTGTATGACCCTAATGACAGGAACATCATCCAGTGATGCCTGTTTTCATATTCCTTGATTTCTGCTCCATATCATTGGCACATCTGTCAGTCCCTCTATTTGGTGTTGGAAGCCTGCCCCAGCACGCGAAGTCAGCTCCGGCGGACTGGGCGAATGAGATCTACAGTGAGATTCAATGGCCAGGAAGATGATACTGCAACGCCTCATGGAGAGCAAAGAGCATGTCAAGGACGACCCCAGTTTATGATGACTGTTCATATTACTGGACCCGGACTTCTGAGGTCGAGAGAGTGGAACCATACCAGTGCAATGACCTTTCCATTTCAAAAACTTCCCACACAGATTTCTTGTCATAGTTGGACAGGATGGGAACATTGAAGGCATTGGGCTGGATTGTGGAAATGTCCATTCAAATGGAGTTGACTGATAAGTCCACAGAGCTACAGGGAAGGGATTTTCATGTATACACAATGACACAAATTTCCAATATCAGTGTGGCTGCGGAGTGTAATTGTGCAATTTCAAAAGTCACTCACTTGATGCCTCACAGTGATGGGATTTTCTCAGCTGGTATTTCTCAATGGGAGCGGTTAGTTCAGCTCATTGCCAGAACCATCATTGAGGAGTCACAGACACAGGGAGGCATTCCATTCATGTGAAGGCAATCGGACATGGATGCTGTGGGAATAGACATCCCAGGAAAGCATTGGAGTGGCTTGGGTCTTCCTGTCAAAGGAAAACAAGGCAACTTCACATAAGGTGTAGAAACCTTAGTCTTTAGGAAGATCGCGTGAGAGCACTATTCCCTTGAAGCTGAGTGGGTGCACAGCCACCCAGTAACTTAAGTGCACCAGTGCACCTAGCATTTGTTGCCACGCAGCTGGAATTTGGGCGCACCTAGAAAAAGTAAATGAACCATGGAAGATTTTCTTTGTTGTACTGTCTTTCAGTATACTCTCCAATTAATAAATAAAATCAAAAGTATGTGATGTTTCATTTTTCATTCTAAATATTCATCATATGTATATTATAATGAAAAACATTTAAAGTGCTGAGCAGTGTTCAAGCCATGTTAAAATTTCCTGCTCAGAGCAATGGTTGGTCTGTGCAGCTGTAAAAAGCATAGAGGGAATGTTGAATGGGAGATTTTTAGTGATAGACTCTCCAACAGTGGCTCAGGAGTGTAGTTAACCTACTCTCCAGGAAGCTTATATGCCCTTGGTTAGGCCTACGAGTGTAGTCACGGTGAGTGTGATTTCTGAGCCATGTTTGAGTGTTTGGACTCCACAGCAGCATCACCAAACAGAGCGCTGAATGCCAGTCGGCATCATTGCTGTATGTCCAGCGACCGAGGTGTGTTGGTGTATCACTTCCTAGAGCCAACGATCCAGTTCCACATTTTGTTCTGTGCAAATGCTAATCCAGCTTTGTTTATTTATTCAGAGATAAAGCATGCAGCAGGCCCTTCTGGTCCTTCAAGCCGTGCCACTAGCAACCCACCAACTTAACCCCAGCATAATCACGGGGCAGTTTACAATGACTAATTAACTACTAACCAGCGCGTCTTTGAACTGTGGGAGGAAATCGGAGCATCCGGAGGAAATTCACACGTTTATGAGAAGGACGAACAGACTCCTTATACACGATGTCAGAACTGAACTCCAAACTCCGACGTCCCAAGCTGTAATAGCATCTCGTTAACTGCTGCGCTATCGTGGTGCCCTTGTTCATCAGTGAATTATGTAGAACGCAAAAATCCACTTGAATTATGTAATGAAACTTCCAGTTTGTTGACATAATCTCTCTTATTTGGCATCAGTTCTATCCACTTTCCCTTTCTACTGTCTCATAGTCTCTACTTGGCTGGCTAATTGAACCTTGGCTGTGCTCTCAGTCCATATTCTGCTCTTCACAAATATGATCTACTTCCTGTTGTGGAGCAGTGCCCACCTCTGTCCCCACCTCAGCCTCCCTGTCCTGAAAAGTCTGTTTACTTCGAGATGCCATTATTCCATTCCTCCTAAGTGCAAGTTCCTGCAAATGGGTCATAGTTCCTAACTTCATTGACCTTTGAGATTGAACTGAGTTCTGGATTCAACTTCTTCATGGACCTGGATGCAGACATCTGAGTCCCTGTAGCTTCATCTGTTGGCTTTCTCTTCTGCTGCAGAGTCCCCCTGTATTCTGTGACAGGTTGGCACCAAGTTAAGCTATATGTAGGGATGGGCTGACAGCAAACAATGTCTCCTGGCAGGGAAATGGACTAGTGTGACCAGTCCATCAGATTTATTAAGAATTAAAATACTGCAGATGCCGGAAAGCCTAATGCAGGAAATTCTGGGTAGGGCGACCTCTGTGAGCAGGGAAATATAGTTAAGGGCTCAGATCTGTGATGAAATTGGGAGCCACAGAGAGGTGCCTGCTTATTGCAGGAAGTAATATCCAGTAGAATAAACCCAATCCAGCTGTCAATGCTCTCAAAAGAATATGAATATTTCTGATATTCAGAAGCATTTGAAAAATAACAAAATACAGTACTATGCAAATGTACTGTATTAGGAAAATATATAGCTAGGGTGCCTAAGAGTTTTGCACAGTACTGTTGTGATTTTATGTATTGCACTGTACTGCTGCTGCTGCTACAAAAACAAATTTCATGACATATGAGAGTTATGATAAATCTGATTCTGATCTAGGTCGCCATTGTGGACTGAGAGTGGGAAGGGGGCAGGGAGAGGGGATTCATGGTTGGGAAGAGGGGAAGGAGCAGGAAGCATCAGGGAGACATTCCATTATGATCAATAAACCAATAGTTTGGAATCAAATGACCTAGCCTGGGGTCTCAGTGTTGGGTGTGCCTGGACCCACACCACACCACCCCCACTCCTGCTGCTCCTTCTCTGTCACCAGTCCCACACCCATCACACAGAGCTTCACCCTCACCAGTCCCACCATCCTCTGCTCCCACCAAGTTTACAAACTCGCTGTCCGCTCTACATTGACATATACAGTACTGTGCAAACACCTTAGGCACCCTGGCTATATATATATATGCCTACGACTTTTTGCACAGTACTGTATATAAAATATTTGAACCAGTAAAACACATAGATATAAAATTTTAAAAGAAATATTAATTCTGTTAAATGTTTTTAAAATCAATTAGAATTTCTAAAGAACAAAGTTAAAACGTACCTTGGATCTTCACTGCTTTGCCTCTCTACAAGATCAAATGGAAACACTGTCTTCACATCAGTCTAAACTGGTGGAAGCTATTTGCATGAATTACCTGGTATAAATGCATAAATACAGGCAAAAGTTTGAACTTTGCCATTGTGTAGGAGATGTCCAGCATCAGAGAACATTTTGGAAAAAATACTGCCAAGCATCTGTTAGCAAGTTTGGGATTTTTGCATTCACTAGGGTAGAGGTAGTAACCCTAAAGTTAGTGGGATTTGTACGACCAAGTGGCTTGAAAATCACATGGCCCCTTTCTTGTCTTGCCGCCACAAATCTTGGTTATGCGACAATTGACACCAGGCATACAATCTCTGATGTGTATTGATAATGGCTGGGGTCACCTGCCTTGTAAAGACACTGCCCAGAAGAAGGCAATGGCAATTCACTTCTGTAGAAAAAAAAATGCTGAGAACGAACAAGGTCAAGACCATGATTGCCTACTTCATATGACATGGCTCATAATGATGATGATGACCTTCTTATAGAATCTGGGCTAACCTTTCTGGCCAGGACCTTTCATCAGAATTTCATATTTCATGTGAAAATACCAAGCAAACTGGTTCCCTTGTTTGGCTTCAACTTGTATTCAGATAATGACAAGAATATTTAGAATGAGGACAATTGAGCTGCTAGTGACAAGTACATTCCAATATATCCTGAAAGGCCTAATACTTAATACAATGCAAAATGCTGTTGAGTGCTCTCACTGCTTGTAAACACTGAGTCAGGATCACAAGCGGAGGTGCTCATCATTCCTTGATACTGGAAGAATCCAGTAGAAAACAATGACTCAGTCTGCTTTATGGTTTCTGATGTACAGTATGGACCACTTTTTAATCTTACAGTTTTTAAAGTGAAAGACTGTGCTTGTTCAGTAAGATTAAATATGATCAAACCACAACTGAGAAGGTACTGTTAAAAATCAACTGCAGTTTCACATAGAAATGTTAGCACTCACTGCAAAAAGACTTCAAATATTCAGCATAGGGTATTCTTGACAGATGTGAAACAATATAATAATCATTATATTTTTCCAGAATCTTAAAAGAAAGATTTAAAAAATCTCTTTTGATAAACGTGAGGACACTTTGACATTCGTTGACTGCTAAGTAAACGGTTCAAGTGCCTCCTTTTCCTGTGTCAGACCAATGTTCTTTACATGTGGTAAAGCATCTGGTGACTGGAGATTTCTGAATTTTGTGCCCATCAATTTGAAGAAAGGTGTATTTACAGTATAGGAGTGTGTGTGTGTGTGTGTGTGTGTGTGTGTGTGAGCGAGAGAGAGAGAGTTGGGTGAAAAAATGCAAGAAATTTTAAGTAGAATTACCACCGTAAGACAGTAAAAATCTCCCTGTTTTAAATTGAGGGCTATGGAGAACTGAAACAGAAGAGAAGAGAAAGAGATGTTCAGTCACTATCACATGCACTGGCAGGGAAGGCTTGAAGTGGTTATTCCTGCTTCTGTTTTCTTGCAGGCTTACATGGCAAACATGCGATGTAGTCATCTATGCACACAGATCTCTTCCCAATGTAACCAAATTTCAAGTCATACAACACACAAGCGTTAGGTTTTTGCAGTTTGACACATACCACAGATAAAAAATTTCCACCCAAATAATAACATGAGACATCTCCTCATTTCATTGTCAAATAGACAAGTGTGAATAGAACCATATCAACCATAATTTGAGGTGGCACGGTAATGTTGTGGTTAGCACAGGTGCCCTGCTTCAATTCTTGTCACCGCCTGTAAGGAGTTTATACGACTCCCCCCCACTGGCCCCCGTGACCATGTGGGTTTCCTCTGGGTGCTCCAGTTTCCTCCCACAGTCCAAAGACGTAGTGATTGGTAGATTAATTGGCCTTTGTAAATTGTCCCGTGATTAGGCTCAGATTAAATTGGGGGATTGCTGGGAGGTGTGGCTCAAAGAGCTGGCAGGAACCATTCTGTGCTGTATCTCAATAAATAAATAAAAGTTATTTCTAAATTACTCTGTGTGAGAGTGTGTATGGATGTTAATGTCACTTGAAGTTAACTCAAGGGGTAGGAGGCAGTTATAAGTTCCATGATCTCCAGACTGTAGGCTAGCACATTCACAATGGGAATTTCCAATTGCTAAGTTCCAAGTTCAAAGTAAAAATTTATTATCTGTGTATATATATCACCACATACAACCTCGATGTTCATTCTCCTGTGGGCACATTCAGCGAATCTAGAGAATAGTAACTAAAACAGGGTCAGTGAACGATCAACCAGAAGATAACAAACTGTGCAAATGCAAATATAAATAAATAGCAATACATTACATACAGCTTAGAAGAATAGAGGTCTATGGGTAAACCTAGGTAATTTCTAAATTAAGTACATGTTCGACACAGCATTGTGGGCTGAAAGGTCTGTATTATGCTGTAGGTTTCTATGTTTCTATGTTTCTATAATGAGAACATGAAATAACAAGATAAAGATTTCTTAAAGTGAGATCGTTGGTTGTGGGAACATCTCAATGGATGGGCAAGTGAGTGTAGTTACTCCCTTTTGTTCAAGAGCCTGATGGTTGAGGGGTAGGAACTGTTCTTGAACCAATTGCTGTGAGTCCTGAAACTCTTGTACCTTCTACCTGATGGAAGCAGTGAGAAAAGAGTATGGCCTGGGTAGTGGGGATCTCTGATTTCCTACGACAGTGTTTCAAGTAGATGTGCTCAATGGTTGGGAAGACTTTACCCATGACGTACTGGGCCGAATCCACTATCTTTTGTAGGATTTTCCATTTAGAAGGATTGGTGTTCCCATACCAGGCTATGATACAGCCTAGTTTAATTATAACTTAACTTCTGGTATAATTAGTTGCATGAATTATTGAAAGGAATTTGGTGTCATCAGCTGTTATAAAAACTCAGGTGTTTTTTTATGTGTTGGGATATCAGATAAGAAGGAAAACAGAAAAAAGATGTAGTGATCAACACCTCATCATCTTTTATGCTTGTTTTATAACATACTTCAATTATTCTGTGTAGAATAAAATGCAAGACCTCATGTTGTGCGTGCAAGTTAAAAGAAAAGTATCAAAGCTCAAATTCCACTGTAGTTAATCCCACACTTAGAAATGATGGTGAATGAGGGGAGTATTCGATGTCCTTGTGGAAAGCAGGTCAATTTGACCCTGTGGGCTCTCGGTAACAGTACAAAATAGAAATTCAGATCTGAGCATGTGCAACGTTCTGAACGCAGTCAGCAAGGTGTACTTGGCTTCAATGTCATAGACACTTTCCTCATCATAAACAAGGGCCCCGAGCTAAATGAATGTCGCCATTAACCTTTAGACTATTGCTCACAGCACTAAACAGCCTGAACAGAGTAAGTGAAGGAGAGAGCTGGACGAAATATAAATACAGGCTAGTTCTGAAATCCCACAAGGCAAAGGAATTCACTTAATTCTGCCATGGATGGCAAATTCTAAATTGCTCATATGTTTGTAATTCATCAGGCAGACACGAATCACTAAAGCCACGTGGTTGAATGACTGTCCTAATATCTCCTGGGTTTCACACAGACACAGAGGGACAAACAATCTTGTACAGAGCATTATTTTAAACACTAAAATGAAACACTTTGATCTGCAGATCTCTCTACCTGGGTTTCCCTCTCCAAACAGGGAAATCTTTGCAAAGTGAAAGGGCTGTATTTGACCTCCGATCCTTGTGTTAAGGGCCGGGTGCATGTGCAATGGCTGGGCGAAGGGGGGGCTTTGGGGTTTCAGTGTTTCTATCATTTATTCTTCAGGGTCTCTTGTTTGGTGGATGTCTGTGAAGAGTATGTATTTCAAGTTGTACACTGTATGCATTCTCTGATATTAAATGAACCTTTAAACCTTTGAACCAATGACTGCAATTCAATAACGGCAAACACAGAAGACGGGAGAAGACGCAAAATGTTCAGGCCGAACGAAAGGGTCCTTATCTGTGTATTTTATACTGTAAATCCCAACGCAAACTTTATTTTAAACAAATACTTCTGCCATATGGTTTTAATAGAAAGTTAGCCAAGTGCATTAATGAAATTTTAAACGTTTATTAAAATGTGTGAACATGTTCAGGCATTTTCTGTTTAAAGTTTCACTCTCCTCTGTTGCCTTCATTCCCAGTCCTGCTTCTGCATTTCATCAGAGAAATAGTCCTGGCAACAGTGAAGCACTGGGGTGCTGAGGCACGTCTAGAACGGCAGATTACATCCCCAACTCACGGAGTCATCAAACCCAAAGTCAGCCCGTAATAGTAACTCTGCATCCACCCGGGGAGAATTCCATGTGAAAATGTAAAATGGAGAGGCGATATAACAACAGCATTTGACCACGTGTCAAAGTGCCTTTACATAGATACATGCAGGATTTGCCCATTACACACCAGAGAGTAATACAAATTCATTCTGGTCTGATACAAACTTTATATATGTCAACACGTAATGCACAGATTTTCTTTCCATTCACAAAATTTTTGACATCATGTTCGTCTCTGAGTGTTCTCATAATCTAATCTAATCTACTTGATGAAAGTAGTGCCAAAATAAATTGTTCAATCCCCTGTCCCCGTGAGGTTTAAGTATAGCACATACTTATTATAACTAGCTGAACTCTAACAGGTTGTCTGGGAGAGGCAGTAGGGTTGTGATGTCTGGCTGTTAAGTAGGTGGACGTTGGGATCAATTGGAGAAAAGTTTCTGTCGATGATAACTGCTTGCATATTCTTGCTTTCTGTCCTTTGGGAGAAAAGACTGACTTAGCGTGGTCTGAGCTGTCAGCAGGAAACAACTGGGTTTCTTTCTGCTTTCACACTTTGAAGTACACATGCCTGATGCAGTAACACAGGCATGGACTGAAGATCGAGGGCATTTGTTTAAAATAAGAAGGAGCACGAGTCCTCGTGAATCTTGCAGCAGCAAGTGGCACAATTGTTCTGATGACAGCAAATTGGAAAGTTTCTTGATTGCAGTAGCCACCATGAGATGAGAAAATACTTTCTGAAATCCCCCACCCCGGAGCTTCTTGTGACGAGATTCTGTGTTAGCTGCTGTGGCCTCCATCAGTGAGGTCAAATGAAAAGTGTTATTTTATGAGCATTCCTACAGAGTCAGGAGTCCCCCTCCAAACATACAGTTCTCGTAATCAGTCCCTTCAGCTGTTTTTCCATCCACGCCGCATCACCATCTTCTCCTCGGACTTGGCTGTTGTTCATAACAGGCAAAGTAAGCTGGCTGTAATTTATTCCAGCTATGAGGGCAATAATAAAAACAGAAAATTCTCAGCTGGTCAGGCAACATCTGAGGCAAGAGAAGAAAACCAGAGCTTTCTGTTTCTATTTTAGAAATGATGCTTTCGCAGGGTTTATAATTTCAATACATAAACAGCTTCTGGGGATTTTCCTAAACACAAGAGACTCTTCAGATGCTGGAAATCTTGAGAAAGTACACACAAGATAATGAAGGAGCTCAGCAAGTCGGGCTGCATCTGTGGAGGGGAGTAAGTAATTGACGTTTCGGGTCGAGGCACTTCAATAGGACTTGATGAAGGGCTTGGTCCAAGACTTCGACTGTATATTCCCCTCCATAGAAGCTGTTTGGCTTGCTGAGTTTATCCAGTATTTTGAGTGCATTGCTGGGGAATTTTCTGTCTTCCAGTTGAGATGTACTCACTTGGTCCAAGTTTCTAGTTCATAAGGTTCAGAAAATGAGCAGAATACATTTTTACCCTTTATTGAACACTACAATTTTTTCTAGTAGCCTTGCTTCTATTTCAAGATTTACCCCAAGGAGGGAGACGTAGGTCACATCAACTGCTGCACTCAATGCAGGGAAAAGAACCTTTTAGCTGCTTTACAATGTGACTCACCATCAAAACCATTTCATAAATATTCTATATGTTCTTTCCATGACTTATTAGAATGGCAGTAGATACGCTCTCATCTACATTTAAGGACCTGTCACCCATCTCATGAGACACAGTATCAGACCATGTTACTTGTTGAAGGAAACAGACACTAACACTCCTGGATTAAAGTATCACTTAGAAGTCACCAAAAGTCCCTGATGTAGCACATTCTTTGTAAAGTACTGCCCATGGCACATGTATTCTATTGATCAAACATAAGGCATTGGAGAAGTAAACAGTGTCTCCTTTAGTTGTGTTGTATGAGGATGATCTTTCCTGTAGAGGTGCCTAGGCAAGAGAAATTCATTTTGGATATTGCTGATTGATTCACTGAGCTGGTAAAAATTTTGGTCAATATACATCTCCATGCAGGGGAGCCAAGTTGAAAAAGGAAGGAAAATGCAGCATCTTCAAATAAAGAGCTTGGATCTGTGTACAAAATTGAGAAAGCTGAACAAGGATTTAAATCGGCAAAGATAACCTGTATAGAATCTGCGATGGTGGTGTCTTTATACATACATTGGAATGCATGAGGTCAAAGCGAATCCTTCTACAACGTCTCACCTCATTATGCTGACACTGTCCACAATCTGTCAACACATTCGCAAGAAGAAAAGAGAGTTGTCTTTTTTTTTTGTTTGCACTCATCATACTTTTGTTTGGTCAACTATGTTCTAAACCTATGCAAAACATCATTTACAAAAATGGCTGCATTATATTTTAAATGGTGTGCCTCGGGTCCAGTTTTATAAGCAGTTTGACTGCGATACCTAGTTATTACACGACTCTGTGCTAGCATGGGCTATTCCAAACTTGTGTAATGAGGTCTGACTGAATAATATTTAACAGCCACAGCTTAGTACTGCAGAAAGTGCTTTTTAATAAACACTATGGGGTTAACATAATTTCACCCCCTAATAAGATCACTTTTCTCTTGAGATTTTCTTCCCCCTCTGGCTAAAAGTTGATTGTTTTGGGTTCATATGTATTAAGGAGAAAGACACCAAAAAAAACATGATCTCGAGTCAGAGGTGATCGCCTCGGAGTACATAACTCCAGAGGTAAGCCACGATAACTACCTCTTGTACATTAATGGTTTTATTTGTAAATTTTACTGAAGAAGGTTTAATACAGGATAGAGCACAGCTTGTTTGTCTTTAACCATTGGTACACTATTCAGCAATTTTTTTTATTTAAGCAAGCAGGAATTTTTTTTATATAAAACAATCTCTCTGGGGAGGCTATCTGAGTGTTTAAGTTACGAAACTTGGAACTGATGAGTTGACAAATGTGGCAGCTTTGGAGTAAATAAATTATGATTTGTCAGGGGGGTGAAGCGAGGCCCAGATTAATCCAGAAGAAACTGAAAACTAATGATGGACGGTTCAAGCTTGGCTGTCATTTCCTGTGGTAATGGCCCCGAGCTGTCAAGACTCCATGGGAGTTTGAGGCTTCTCAACACACAAAAATTAGGGAAGGATGGATGTTGTAGGTTTCCCGCAGTGAATGGAGGCAGGTTCTAATGATAGGAAAGAGACATTTCCTGAAAGAATAAATGTCTTGAAGAATGGGACTGCATGACAGGTGACAGGGGAATTGAGTGGCAGCAAATGCCTACATTCAAGAAAATGTCTTGACAGGAGACTGTGGTGGTTGAAGACCCTAGAAACCACAGCTTGCATGCTGCTTATGAAAGGAAAAAATGGACAGAGGTACTTTGAATGGAGAAAGCCTTGCTGTCTTACTGGGCTGCAGTTTTGAAGTCACACACAGCCAAGATACCAGATTTCTTCCCCTCTGGCAAATGTCCTACTGTAACTAAACAGAACAGTTTTCTATAATTCAGATGATACTGTTCTTGACTGTGCACATTTCAAGTAGGCAATAATTATACACACACTCAATAGCCTTCGGGGCTCTTCAGATAAAAAAATAATATATGGTAATTTAAAATTATGTTACTAATGTACAGTAAAAAATTGTTGTGGGGGAAAAAATAAAGCTGGCTCAATCTACACATATATAGTTTCTAAAGAACCAAAAGACTCAGCAACAAATATGCTGCTCCTGGAAGATGCAATAGAATAAGTGGAAAATTCCTTTGCAGGGAATAATAACTCATATAACCAGAAGAGGGATTAACACCTCACTGAGAAAAACTTCAAATTAATGGGATGAATTATATGTAGATATACATAACTCTCTCTGATGGGCAGGATATAAAATGTCCAGGTATTTCAATAGGTTCATATGTTTGCAATATTCACAATTAAGTATAAGCATATTTTAAATGCAGAATTTTAAGTTACTAATCTTTCTACTTGGCAGTTTCACAGCATCAGCTACTTTCCTAAGTGCCATCAAGAAATTGATACATCCAGCTGACTTGTTAGGAATTGACATTTGAGAGGGAATGTTGAGGAAGATTTCTTCTGAAGAACAGTTTTATTTTGTATGACAAACCTTCTAAGAACTTTCACTCAGAATCCTCATGGAGATATTTGTGTTAAGTAATATAGACTAGTATGGTACAGTGGGAGATCTGACCACAAAAAAAAGAATTAAAGGTTGAAATCAAATGACCAGAGAAGGGATAAATATTGTCCCAAAGGTAAATAGTTCAGGCAATTATCATGGAGTCTTTCAACTCCTATTTTTGCCTTATCAGTAGCCACTGGCTGGATTAGCTGTGGAATTAGAAAGGTTGGCATTAAATTTAATGGTTGCACATTGTATACACTTTGCCCAAGAGTCTGTTCTGAATTTACATCCAGATACACCAATTTTTCAAGTGGCTTGATTGGAATAATTTGAGCCATTTAAAAGGATATATCCTCACTGAGACTTGTTCGGTTTCCTGTTTCTTTGAATGTGTTTTGCAGCATAAGTATGTCACATTAAAAATTGAAAAGCTGCCCCAATTGCAGAATCTTAAACATGCCATACCTGATGTGCATGAATGATGGTTAAATTAATTGAATTTTACATTTTAAGAAGGAAAGAAGAAATATATTGTGTGGGGATAACATTTCCTTGGTCTCAATTGTTTATGGTGATTTGCACCCACTTTAAATTCAGGCACATTCTAATGAGACCTGAAGGAACTTTGAGTTAACATGACTTTGGCTAAACAAGCACAATATTGGGTGTGTTTTTTGCTTTAGGTTTTGAATTGCATGCAAGGAGGAATCACCAGCTCCATTAATCCTGCTATGTCAGTCGGCCAAATAGGGAAGCCACCTGCCCATCGGGAAAACCTGGATTTAAGCATAAGCACAGACAAGCGTGGAAGTCTGAGATATCCCAAAGGTCACACGCTGGTGCATTTGACTACGTGCTTCACTCCTGGACTCACTGGAATGTAGGGTCCAGTTGCACCGCCCCCTGGAGGACTGGAGAAAGATAGAGGCTGGTAAGTTATTGACTTAAATCACTTTAATTTAATGATTTTAATGATATTTAAGTATTTTCATTTAACTCGAGGTATTTCTTTTTAATTATTTAAATCTACTTCAGTAATTTTTAGATGTTTATGACAACCTGCGATACTATTTTACAGCAGTGAGTCAGGAAGTACGAGGAGCAAGCTGTCAAGATGTGCTGCTATAGAGCCCATTCTTCCTCCTTGTTAACATAACAAGTACATTTCTCTTTGCTGCTGCATGCACCCCATTCTTTCTTGACAGTTTGGCTATGAAGCAGTCAGGAGGCGATCGCCCGCTTCGGTTCAGGAGGATGATGTGTGGGGGTGGGAAAGAAGACAACACAGGTGGCGAATTCAGACCTTGGGCTGGGTTCACAATTACCTGCTTCAATGGCAATGGCTGGGAAAACCAGTAGGGGAAAGAGTTAAATGTGTGGATTAGGTGAAGAGATCAACTTAATGGTTTGAACACCAATAGCCATCACTCCAAAAAATAAATAGTGAGAGCGTGGTAACGGATCAGGTGTTGATTTCCCAGAATACACTGTTTAGATGCAAAACTGGATTTGATCCATTACTGGAAACCTCAGTCGCAGCAATTTCTACTGTCGTTGCTTCCTAACACTCTCCATCTGTGATCATCTTTTCATTCCTTGCAACAAGATTCCCAAACGACTTCTCGATCCTCCTTTCTTCTGTGGTCACTTTTGAAGTCAGAAGATCTCATCTGGCTTCCTTTTCCTGAGTTTTCCCTTTCCAGGGCTTTCACCTCTGCCGTGTCTGTTGTCAGGTTGGCCTGCTGTAGATTGGCTGCTCTGTTTTGGGCCACCATTAAAAATGTTCTGATGGAGGGTCTTCAATTAGAAACATTGAATGTGTCTCCCTTTGCTCACTTCCACCTGACGTTATATCCACCACACTAAATATTTTGCCTGTGTTCTCATACCCTTTACATATTAAGTGATTCTGCAACAACTATTCATAATGGTCCTGAAATTGATCCTTCTTCCCAGTCTGATCATATATTCAGCAACCAGTTCCCCTGATCACTGGTTCCATAGGTCACGCACATTACTGTGCAAAAGTCTTAGGCACGTGTATATAGTTGGTGTGTCTAAGACTTGTTCACCTACTGTAGTAATACTAGGCATTACATGTACTGCTGCCACAAAACATTTATGTGAGTGATGATAAACCTGATTCTGATCTGGGTCTCTATTGTAGACAGAGAGGGAAGGGGTCAGGGAGAGGGGAATCATGGTTGGGAAAAGGGGAAGGGAGCGGGGAGGGAGTGGGAAGCACGGGAGAGAGATTCTGTAATGATCAATAAACCAATTGTTTGTAATATATATACTTGTACATCTATGTGCATTACAGATGAGGAGTGAGGAGTGGGAAACTTGAATGATTTCCACCATAACTGGGTAATACATCAACTAGTGTAGTTTCAATTCCAATTCTAATCCAGCACAAAAGAACAATCAGAATCTTATGGAAATGCCAGAGGAGATATCCCTCTCATGATTTATTCAGTCTGACAGTTGGAAAAGTTCAAACACCTATCCTGTTGATAGAAACCAGGTTCCTATATCGTTTTAACCAGAGAATCAAACCTATTTTCTCTGCAGATGTCAATTTCTTGGGTCTTTGAAACTTTTGAATAATAATTATCAATCTAAAATTAACAACTATATGGCTTAGTGTATTGACTCCCTCGCTGGAAAATGAAGTGAACTAATGTTGACTGATAGGAGTGCTTCCTTTACATCTTATCAATTAACAGTTTCCAATGCTGGGAAGCTGATTTCTTATTGGAGGTCATGCTTGGCTACTGTGGCTTGGTAAAATATCTCCATCTGTGTTCGACACAGTGGTATATTAACCCTAGGGTTGGAAATTGATTAATAACATGAAGTTCATGAGTCACTGGGGACTGAGCCTTTTTAAAAATATTAAGTGATGTATAAATCTCTGTAGTTTGATTTTACTAAGAAATAATTTCCACTGCTATCTGAAGAAATTAAATAAACAGCTGTTTTCTGTATTTACTGGAGAAACTTTATTTCAACCAGTACCGATTAATAGGTTAATTGGTGATTGTAAATTGTCCTGTGATCAGGTTAGGGTTAGGCTTTGCCATTCAAACATCTGACATAATAGTTCATTAACACTGGGTGCTGTGATGTATTAGATAACAATACTGCTCAATCCATAGAGGTTTCTTGGTCATGAGCAGCCAACAAATGAAATATGTAAATTCAAAGAAGACTGAACAGCAAAATAATTCAGTATGAATTTTGGTTGTGAGGCTTTCAGAATATTATTTGGTTCAACATCTTCTTTATTCGAATAGTTAAGGTTCGCTTTTTTAAAAATCCATGAATAACACTGTTATTTTCACCATTTTTATTTGGTCTGTAAAACCTCTCAGGACCTGTTTATTTTCCAGTCCATGCCTAATCTGCAATGGTGTTAAGTATTCTAGAGAGATCACACGGACAAATAATTAATATCTGATATGAATTATACAAAGAAACTGATGCTGTCATAATCAAAGATCAGCCTCTAAACTAAAAGAGAGATATTGGTTTGATCTACTTGATGTGTCACTTTCATTCTTTTTGAGCTGATCAGTAAGTGAGGCAATATCACCAGGTTTCACATGGGTAAAATGTACTTCTTTGATTCCTTTTCAAAAATTAAAGTAGATTAAGTAAACCTCATACTCTGAGAATGATTGAAACAGTCCTAGTAAACTAAGCCATAACAACATGGAACAGAAAACTTAATGGTTTGAAGATTACTAGGATAGAATATCAAAAACCTGCAGCTCAGGGCAAGCCCACTAGGCATAGGCATAACCATCTTTCTCCTACAGGCACATTACAATTGCAGTAGAAACTTGAAGGCACATTGTGTGCAGGGTTGGGGAATGAATGGTATGGGGGCGCTATTTGGGCAAGATGAATTCAAATAGCATTTGAGTTGAGGATAACGACACAGTGCATGTTCAAAGGTTTTCAGCAGAGAATGTTTCATTATAGGTGGTATTCCACTCAGGCTGTCGTGAATTTTTCGATGAAAGAACTTTGTGCAAAACTCTCATGCTGAGATCATTCTGAAAGGACAACCTGTTGTGTTTGGTTAGCATGAAATTAGGTCTAATTGTTCCCAATATTGGAATAACTTGAGGCAGAATATATTTTGTGGTGTAAGAGATAGCATTTATATACATATTTGTACTGGTTAGATGGATTTTCATATTTCACATATATAAGATTGCTACAATTTTTGGAATTTGGCTTTCAACTTTGCTTCATAAATTCTTAGCATCTCTTCAGGATATATGGAGTGTGAGTGTGAGTGTGAGTGAGATTAGGTTAATCGGGGTTGTTGCACATTGTGGCTCACAGGACCGGAAGGGTCTATTCCATGCTGCATCTCTCAATAAATTAAAAAAAAGTATGTACCTGTACATACAGTGGCATGCAAAAGTTTGGGAACCCCGGTCAAAATTTCTGTTACTGTGAATAGCTAAGTGAGTAAAAGATTACCTGATTTCCAAAAGGCATAAAGTTAAAGATGACACATTTCTTTAATATTTTAAGCAAGATTACTTTTTTATTTCCATCTTTTACAGTTACAAAATAACAAAAACGAAAAGGGCCCGAAACAAAAGTTTGGGCACCCTGCATGGCAGTACTTAGTAACACCCCCTTTGGCAACTATCACAGCTTGTAAACGCTTTCTGTAGCCAGCTAAGAGTCTTTCAATTCTTGTTTGGGGGATTTTTGCCCATTCTTCCCTGCAAAAGGCTTTTAGTTCTGTGAGATTCTTGGGCCGTCTTGCATGCACTGCTCTTTTGAGGTCTATCCACAGATTTTCGGTGATGTTTAGGTCAGGGGACTGTGAGGGCCATGGCAAAACCTTCAGCTTGTTTTTCTTGAGGTAGTCCATTGTGGATTTTGAAGTGTGTTTAAGTTCATTATCCTGTTGTAGAAGCCATCCTCTTTTCATCTTCGGCTTTTTTACAGATGGTGCGATGCTTGCTTCCAGAATTTGCTGGTATTTAATTGAATTCAATCTTCCCTCTACCAGTGAAATATTCCCCTTGTCACTGGCTGCAACACAAGCCCAAAGCATGATCGATCCACCCCCATGCTTAACACTTGGAGAGGTGTTCTTTTCATGAAATTCTGCACCCTTTTTTCTCCAAACATACCTTTGCTCATTGCAGCCAAAAAGCTCTGTTTTAACTTCATCAGTCCACAGGATTTGTTTCCAAAATGCATCAGGCTTGCTTAGATGTTCCTTTGCAAACTTCTGACGCTGAATGGCCTATGGTGTATGGTTATGCACTTTGGCAGAAGAAATAAACGGGCAAACTATTATTTAAATGGGGAAAGAGTTCAAAGTTCTGAGATGCAATGGGACTTGGGAGTCCTCACACAAGATACCCTTAAGGTTAACCTCCAGGTTGAGTCAGTAGTGAAGAAGGCGAATGCAATGTTGGCATTCATTTCTAGAGCAACAGAGCATAGGAGCAGGGACGTGATGTTGAGGCTCTGTAAGGTGCTGGTAAGACCTCACTTGGAGTACTGTGGGCAGTTTTGGTCTCCTTATTTAAGGAAGGATGTGCTGACATTGGAGAGGGTACATAGAAGATTCACTAGAATGATTCCGGGAATGAGAGGGTTAACATATGAGGAACATTTGTCCGCTCTTGGACTGTATTCCTTGGAGTTTAGAAGAATGAGGGGAGACCTCATAGAAACATTTCGAATGTTGAAAGGCATGGACAGAGTGGATGTGGCGAAGTTGATTCCCATGATGGGGGAGTCTAGTACGAGAGGGCATGACTTAAGGATTGAAGGGCGGCCATTCAGAACAGAAATGCGAAGAAATTTTTTTAGTCAGAGGGTGGTGAATCAATGAAATTTATTGCCATGGGCAGCAGTGGAGGCCAAGTCATTGGGTGTATTTAAGGCAGAGAGAGGTAGGTATCTGAGTAGCCAGGGCATCAAAGGTTATGGTGAGAAGGCGTGGGAGTGGGACTAAATGGGAGAATGGATCAGCTCATGATAAAATGGAGGAGCAGACTCGATGGGCCGAATGGCCGACTTCTGCTCCTTTGTCTTATGGTCTTATGAATTTTGTGGTGAGGACGGAGGAAAGGTTTTCTTCTGATGACTCTTCCATGAAGGTCATATTTGTGCAGGTGTCGCTGAACAATAGAACAGTGCACCACCACTCCAGAGTCTGCTAAATTTTCCTGAAGGTCTTTTGCAGTCAAACGGGGGTTTTGATTTGCCTTTCTAGCAATCTTATGAGCAATTCTCGCAGAAAGTTTTCTTGGTCTTCCAGACCCCAACTTGACCTCCACCGTTCCTGTTAACTGCCATTTATTAATTACATTACGAACTGAGGAAACGGTTACCTGAAAACGCTTTGCTATCTTCTTATAGCCTTCTCCTGCTTTGTGGGCATCATTTATTTTAATTTTCAGAGTGCTAGGCAGCTGCTTAGAGGAGGCCATGGCTGCTGATTGTTGGATCAAGGTTTGAGGAGTCAGGGTATTTATAAAGCTTTGAAATTTGCATCACTTGGCTTTTCCTAACGATGACTGTGAACAAGCCATAGCTCTAACAGGCGAATTAAGGTCTGAGACCTTGGTAAAAGTTATCTGAGAGCTCAAATCTCTTGGGGTGCCCAAACTTTTGCATAGTGCTCCTTTCCTTTTTTTTTCACTCTAATATTGTACAAAACAAAAATAATACACTAATCTTGCTTAAAATGTTGAAAAGAATGTTTCAACTTTAACTTTATGACTTTTGGAGATTGGTTCATCTTCTACTCACTTAACTATTCACAGTAACAGAAAATTTGACCAGGGGTGCCCGAACATTTGCATGCCACTATATATACCGGAAAGGAGCATCTACAGAGAGAAATAAACAGTCATATGAAGGATCTTGGCACCAACTTTATTTCCCTCTATAGATGCTACCTGACCTGCTGAGTTCCTCCAGCATTTTGTGTGTGTGTTGCTCCAGATTTCCAGCATCTCTTGTATCTTCACAACCTCTGCTGTGAATATTTGTTGAGTAGACAATTCTCTTGAAATTATTTGACAAAAAAGTACAATCTTTTTTTAACTTTTATATTTTCACAATTCCAGCTCTTCTGGTTTTATAAAAAGCCACCTGCTGTCTAAATCCTTCCAAAATTTAAAAATACACAGTTTTTAAAAGCACCCTATTCTAATAACCTGCATCTTAGTTCCATTTTAATTGGGCAGCTATCACTTGGCTAAAGGATCCAAACATTTCTAGATGATTAATTGGCAAAGGTATGAGTGAGCTTACAATTTTGAATGGCATATGACATCACACATTGTCTTATGCTATTGCTCCAGTAACATTAATTATTTAGAATGTATAGGACATAGAGAAAATATGGGAGCGTACAGCAGGGGAATAGAACCTTGGCCTACAATGTCTGTGCCAAGCATAATGCTGAACTAAATTAATCTCTTTTAAAGTTCAAAGTTCAAAGTAAATTTATTATTATAGTAAATATATGTCACCATATACGACCCTGAGATTCATTTTTTTTGTGGGCATACTCAATAAATCCATTGAATAATAACCATAGCAGAATCAATGAAAGACCACACCAACTTGGGCGTTCAACCAAAGTACAAAAGACAACAAACTGTGCAAATACAAAAAGAAATAATAATAAATAAACAAACAATAAATATCAACAACATGAGATGAAGAATCCTTGAGAGTTAAGTCCATTGGTTGTGAGACTGGGCAAGTGTATTTGAGTGAAGTTATTCACAATTAGTTCAAGAGCATGATGGTTGAGGGGTAGGAATTGTTCCCGAACATGCTGGTGTGAGTCCTGAGGGTCCTGTACCTTCTTCCTGATAGCAGCAGTGAGAAGAGAGCATGTTTTTGATTCTTAACTGCAATTACCTGCACTTAATCCACATTTTGACTCCCTGCATATGAGTGTGCCTATCTAAAAGCCTCTGGAATTCCACTATCACATCTACTTCCACTACCATGCCTGGTCGTGCATTCCAGACACCTACCATTCTCTGTGAAACATCTTGCCCCACATAGACCCTTCAGACTTCCCCCTCTCGTCTTAAAGCTATGCCCTCTATGAAGAGTAATGTGTTGCACTTTTATTAATGCCTTTAAAGCAGTTTTAAGTGCTCATTGATGTCACTTGTTGATATTCGTTATGTACAAATTAGTTGTTCAATAGATGAAACAGTTTGACATACTTCAACAAGATCTGTTTAAACAGCCTTATTAAATGTACAGTTTGTCCTTTTGAGGTGGTAACGTGCACACAGATCTACAGAAACTGAACTGACTATTAAATCCAGTATTTCTTTCTGAGAAAATTAGAAGTAGAATTTTACTATATACAGCACTATGCAAAGGTCTTAGGCACATATGTATAGCTAGGGTGTCTCAGACTTCTGCACTGTATCATATTTGTCAATGTGGAGTGGAGATCAAGTTTGTAAATCTGGTGGGAGTAAAGATGTTGGGAGTGGTGAGGGTGGAGCACAGTGGGAGTTGTGTGGGACAGGTGGCAGAGATGAATGCCAGAGGTGGGTGCAGACACGCCCAGCCCTGAGACACCAGGCATGGCCATTTGATTACAAGCAATTGGTTTTTTGATCATTACAGAACGTCTCTCTGATGCTTCCCGCTCCCAACTATGATTCCCCTCTCCCTGCTCCCTCGGTCCACAATAGAGACCTGTATCAGAATCACTTAGCATCACTTATATATGTCATGAATTGGTATTTTATGTGGCAGCAGTACAGTACAATACATAAAATCATGATGGTATTGTTCGAAAGTCTTAGTTATACATGTGTGCTTAAGACCTGCACAGTTTGTTTGATCAGTATTTGCCGTGTCGTATGATGTGGGCAATCATGGTCTCCATGACTATGATTGTTCTTGACAGATTTTTCTACAGGAGTGGTTTGCCATTGCCTTCTTTTGGGCAGTGTCTTTAGAAGATGGGTGACCCCAGCCATTATCAATTCTTTTCAGAGATTGTCCGTCTGGCATCAGTGGTTGCACAACCAGAACTTGTGATATGCACCAGCTGCTCATACAACCATCCACTACCTGCTCTCATAGCTTCTAGTGACCCTGATCAGGCAGCTAAACGGTACCGGGGATAAGCTTCCACCTCCTTTTAAATGCTCCCAATGGGGTGTGTCTGAGATAGCCTCTGTCAACCCAAAGTCCAGCTCCTGATCACGTGTGGCTTTGCTACTAATCCCAGCAGAACTGTTTCTACTGACAGGAGAAGGGGCAAAGCTGGGTTACCGGGTTACCAATCTTTTCCGACAGATGGGGCTTGTAAGCTGTGGTTGGCAGTTCATCTAGGAGAAGGAAACTTCTGATGTCAAACCTCCGCTGCCTTGTGGGGAAGGCTTTGGTAGTAAACCCCAAGGGAAAAATCCGGAGCTAGAATCCCTAAGGCAGCCCTACATTGAGTTCAACGATGACTAGCAACTCCTGTGATGCCGGTGGCTTCAAACTATATTGGTCTCTGCCGTTCCTTTGGATTCATTAGCTGCATGGAGAGGGGGAGCCCGCCGCATGGGCAACAGGTCACTCTCCATATTGTACTGTCCTGACTTGCATATCATGAATGCAAAATCCGTGGTCGACCCCACCAAAGGAGAAGAAATACATGTATAGTATCAGTGTAAGTAATGTGGTGGAAAAATGCAACAAATATAATAATGTGAAAAATCACAGAAAGGTAAAGATGAGACATTGAGATGACATCTGCATGCTTTTCCTATTGGTCACTGACTGGTTTCTCTTCAGTTGTCTGAGGTTGCTGCAGATTGTCACATGCTCTGAGAGGAACAAATTATCATTCTTTTCCAACACTGCTCTGAAATAGACCAGCAATGTTGTTGAGTTGATATGTTTGAACTTGGTGGGTCACTCCAATGGAAATTCCAGCCTCCAGTTCCGCTACCTCATCGGAGTGGAAGTGGAAGGAGGCAAATCATCCACAAATATGTGAGAAAGCACAGTTCAATGCTGAGTGAAGGATTATTAAAACAAATACAGTTCACTTTTTTATTAATAGAAATGCTGTCACTAGTAAGGTTGCGAGTTGCCCTCTGAATTGACTTGCTAGAGGGCAGCTAGAACTCAACAGGACCTGGAGAGATGTAAAAACAAAACCAAGCAAACATGGCATATTTCCTCTCCTGTAGGGCTTTAGCGAACCAGTTGAGATCGTAAAGCAAAGCAGGGGTTTCATGGTTAGCATTATTCAATCTTAAATGTAAGTCCAGAGATGCTGGAAGTCCAAAACAAGGACTGAGAAGGAAGGGGGAAGATGCCAGAATAAATTGTGGGAGAGGACGAAGAGGATAGCTGGAAGGTGATAGGGGAAGCCAGCTGGGTGGGAAAGGTCATTGGCTGGAGAAGGAGGAATCTGATAGGAGAGGAGAATGGACCATAGGAGAAAGGGAAGGAGGAGGGGACCCAGGGAGAAGTAAAAGTAATGGGCAGATAAGAAAAGATGAAATGTCAGAGTGGGGAATAGAGGAATTGGGGGGGGGGGTGGAATTTGTTTACCAGAAGGAGAAATCGATATTCATGCCTTCAGGTTGGAAGGTACCCAGACAGAATATAAGTTCTTGTTCCTCCACCTTGAAGTTGGCCTCATCTTGGCACAAGAGGAGGCCATGAACTGACACATTGAAACAGGAATGGGAATTAAAATGTCTGGCCACCAGGGAGTCCTGCTTTTGGTGGATGGTGCAGAGGTGCTCGACGAATTGGTCCCCCAATTCAATCTTGTTTTTAATCTTTTTAAAATTTTAATTATAGATTATAGTGTTTGTGGTGACACACCAAATCTCCTGAAACTCCTTGTGAAGTACAGCCACTGGTATGCCCTCTTTGTAATTGCATCAATATGTTGGGCCCAGGACAGATACTCTGAAATGCTGACACTCACAAACGAAGCTGCTCACCCTTTCCACTGCTGACACCTCGATGAGGACCGGTATGTGTTCCTCTCTCGACTTCCCCTTCCTAAAATTCACAACCAATTCCTTGGTCTTACTGACATTGAGTACAAGATAACTGTTGCGACCCCACTTGACCAGCTGATCTGTCTCTCTCCTGTACGTCTCCTTGTCGCGATATGAGGTTCCGACAGCAACACTCTGGATCTTGCTTACACATTGTTGAATCATGGTAAGATTCAGGGTAGAAATGAATCCTCTATTGTAAGCCCTAAATCTGCAATATAATGATGTAGGTGGTTAGCAAGGTGCTATAGGACAGCAGAGTGGCACAGCTCATAGAACTGGCACCTCCCAGCTCTACGAGTAATGTTCAATCCTCAACTCCAGTGTGTGTGTGGAGTTTCCCTCTGTCTGCATGGGTTTCTTCCCACAGCCCAAAGGCATGCCAGGTGAGAGGTTAACTGGCCATTGTAAATTGCTCCTAGTATGTACGTGAGTGGTAAAATCTGGAGGAAGTTAATAGGAATGTGGTGAAAAGAGGTTGCAGGAAAAATTAGTGGAGGGATGTTATTGCTCTGTAAACCAACAGAGACTCGATGGGCTAAAGTGCTTCCTTGTAAGTCACAGGGGAACACGAAGTATAATTTTGTAATTCAGTTCTAATTACTTCAATGGCATGAAGTTCAGATGTGATAAATGTTGCTAAATTGCAATAGAGGACAGATGTCAAGTCATTTACAGTCATCATTTTGTGGAAGATGCCTTTCTGGGACAAGATTCCGTTTAGCATTGTCTGATAAGTCTGATCATTGTCATAAGTATGCCCTGCATATAGCCCAGGTCTCCATCCAGACGTAGATAGAGGAGCAGGATACACAGAAAGTCCGCAATGTAAATCAAGTGCAAAAGTGAGGGAAATTTTAGAGAGAGAAAAAAATTTCTTCAATGACTTATGTTAAATATGCGGCAAAGTCATGGTTATCTGCAAGTGGAATTGAATTTTGATTCAACGGTCCCACTGAACTGAAGATATGAATATATTACAATGAGGATAATGCTTTCTGTGTTACAGGACCATTGCGTTACGGTAGCATAGTGGTTTGCACAATACATTACAGTACAGGCAAACTGGGTTCAATTCCCAACACTGCCTCTAAGGTGTGCTGTTCTATCTGTGACTGCATGGGTTTCCTCCGGGTGCTCTGGTTTCCTCCCACAGTCCAAAGACATACCAGTTGGTAGGTTAATTGGTCATTGTAAACTGTCCCATCATGAGGCTCGGGTTAAATTAGTTGGTTGCTGTTTGGCGTGGCTCGAAGTACTGGAAGGGCCTATTCTGTATCTCAATAAATAAATAATAAAATGTCACCAATCCTTTCAAGCATCTTGCTTTATAATGATCCTCCTCACAAGTTCCTCCAAGAGGACCACCACCTTGCTGTGGGTTTTGGAGGCCTGCGTGCTTCAACAACCTGGACAGCTACGTATGTTGGCTGGAGTCGTGGCCTTGTACTTTGGCTCTTAGTAGGGTCACCCATGCCAAGCAGGTTAAAGGGTAAAGGCCAGACTAAGAGTGGTCCACTGGCCCTCCAGGTTTGGGGATTCAGCTCAGGGCTAACTATCTTAACTGGTAAAACAAGGTTGTTATGAAAACAGCAATGAAGATTCCTTCTACATCTGAATGTGATGGTATTCCTGTGTCTCCATCCGGAACTTGCATGACAAACAGTAGTAAAAACCAAGAGGAAGCTACTGACATGATGAAGGGAGCCCTGAACACTACCAGAGGTGGAGGACCTTCATTGCTGCCGTAAAAGTCAGCAGCGTAATGGGCAGTATGCAAGTTTACTTGCAGTATGCAAGTAAATCTTCACAATCTCTTCTTTATTCATCCCCAAGGGTGTTAGTCTCCATAGCTACTGGATTTTAGTAAATAGAAGTGAGGAGTAGAAGGAAATAAGAAGGAGAAGCAGGAATGTGGCTCTTGATTGTTTGTTGATAATATGAAGTGTATGGAAAGGCATTGCGATGAGGGCGTTGTGATTCTGCTGACTGAGTAAATGGGCAAAAGCCTGGCAAATGAAGTTTACTATAGTGAGGTCATGCAGCAGTATGAAAACTCAAAAGGTAGATTATGGGGATTATGGGGTCTGCAAATGAGTCAATTCCAGTGAGATCTAGATATTCCATTGCATGAAGCACAAAAGCTGGTAGGCAGGTCTGAAGAGCAGTTAAGGAGATAGATAGCATGTTGGTTTTTATTGGGAAGGGGTTGTGATTTAAAATAGGGAGGATTTGCTATAACTGTATAGGGTGTTGATGAGGCCACACTTGGAATATTGTGCACAGTTTGGTTCCTCGACATGGAAAAGGACGTAGTAACATAGGAGGCAGTCCAAGGTGGGTGGACCAGGCTCAGTACTGGGACGGGAGGTTTGTCTTCCATCGTTTGAGTCAATATTCTTTGGGGTTTAGGAGAATGATTGGCTGAACTTTTTCAAATATATCCGATCCTAAGGGAGTTTGACAGGGGTGAAGTTGAGATATTTTCAGTGGTGGGAGAGCCATGAACAAGGAGGCTACAAAATAAGAAGCAGGTCATGCAAAACTGAGGTGCCTAGAAATTTCTCGAATCCAAGAGTACTGAATCTCTCTAATTCTCTGTATTTGTGCAATTTGTTGTCTTTTGCACCCTGGTTGTTTGTCCATCTTGCTGGGTGTGGTCTTTCATTGATTCTGTTATGGTTTTTACATTTACTGAGTATACACGCAAGGAAACAAATCTTAGTGTTGTACATGATGACATATATGTACTTTGATGGTACACTTATTTTGAACTTCTGAACCTAGAAATGTTGCGTTTTTCCAAGTCAAGAACCAACACACCGAGATCCATCTTCACACCAATATTTTTAATATTTTTCACTGTTAAAAAAAAGTACTCTGTTTAACTTTAATTTTCCCTCCAAAAGTTAATGGCAGTTCCTTGCAAAGAGAAATGGTTCAGGAATGGGGCTTTGAGGAACAGGAGAACAATGATGATTTGGAAATGGTGTGGGCAATAACGGAGAGGAGATAATCATTTAATGTGTGTCAGGAAGGGAAACTGCAGGTGATCTAAGAGACAGGCGTCAGGCATCATAGACAGGATGAAATCAGAGAAGACATTATCGATCAGAGAAAATTAGAGAAAGCCTTTGATTGAATCAAGGATAATGTAGTGAATATTTAGCTTGCTGGATAAAGGACTGATGGACTCTCTTAAAACAAGCTGAGGCTTTATAATGCATTGATCAGACCACACATGGAGTGTTGTGAGCAGTTTTGGACCCCTTACTAAAAAGGATGTGCTGGCATTGAAGAGGGTCTGGAGAAGATTCACATGAATGATCCCAGGAATGGAAGAATTAACGTATGAGGAGCTTTTGATTGCTCTGCACCTGTACTCACTGAAGGTTAGAATAATGGGGTATCACATTGAATCCTATCGAATATTGAAAGGCCAAGACAGAGTGGATGGGAGAGGATGTTTCCTATAGTGGGAGAGTCAAGGACAGGAAGGTACAGCCTCAGAATAGAGGGACATCAATTTAGAACAGAGATGAGGAAACATTTCTTTAGCAAAAGGTGGTTAATCTGTGGAATTCATTGCTACAGACAGCTATGCAGGCCCAGTCATTGGGTATAGTTAAGGCAGAAGTTGATTAATCAGGTTGTCAAAGGTTACAGGGAGAATGCAAAAGATTGGGGTTGAGAGGGATAATAACTTAGCTATGATGGAATGGCAGAGCAGACTCAGAGGCTGAATGGCTTAATTCTGTTCCTATGTCTTATGGTCTTAAAACAACAATGTTCCCTGCATTCACTGCAGCAATCATTGGGTCTCATTCTTACCTCAGGATGACTCTGAAATACCAATCAAAATTTATTTTGATACAGAATCTACCCTTCTTATCTGCCTCCATTTTATTCTTCAAGCAATGTTCAGTTTTTGCTTTTTTTCTTTCTCTTCCTTCCTTTATTTGCTAGATGCACACCAGTGTCTCATTTTCTGCTCAATGGCTCATAGTTGTCCTGTTGTGTTAACAAGAGCCAGGTGAGGTGTTCTCTCTCCTCAATATAAAATGCAGTAAGGCCAGGCTAAGTGTGATTGCACGAGCAGAATAGATATCAGTAACTTCACATCCCCAAAGAAGTCTTTTATAATAGAAGTCATTTGCTGCTAATTAAGACCCTCACACTCTCCAAATTCTCCAGTTTATTCAATATAAATCATCCATTGAGAATGAATGTAATGAACAAAGATAATGAAAGTAGATATTGTTATACAGAATAGACAAGAGATTCCTTTTTGAAACAATTTAGTTGTTAGCAGGTTTACCTCCCTCCCCTTCTGCATTAAATATACATGAAATATATTTTTTATGTTACAGAAATGATCCAAACCACCAGTACCTTTACTACTGAAGGGATGTATTTTCTACTTTGGAAATGGGTTTCAATGTAATTCAATCAATTGTCCTGTTTAAGCCACCTGCAAGAATGGATCATTTCAGAGATGAGCCTAACAGGAATTTACTAAATATATAAAATATGGAAATAGAGTTACAGAGTGCACACAGACAGAAAGGAACTCTGTGGGAGGACAGTGAAACATATTTAAAATACTTGTAACTGAGCTGGGGGAATATGATAATTTGGATGGAATTGGCTTTTGCAGTCAGTAATGATGGGAGGAAAACCAGCAATCAAAGTCATATTTAATGGACTCCAGATGGAATATATAATTGTGCTCATTAACAGAGCAAAAAGTCCAAGCTAACATGATCCCTAGATACTAATAAAAAAAGATAAAATAACACAGAAGGTAAATATTATGTTTAGAAGGTACATTCATGATTTTTGTTCCTTAGTTGTCCTTTTTAAAACGCACTCAAACATAACCACTTTTAACTACTTATAACTATTTAGGATTAAAATTGATCATGATACTACTTTGGGATGAAAGAAATAAAAGATACAAGGCTGGAAGTGGTAGACAACAGAAAATTGCTCACTGAATGACATTGGATAGCAAATGAGTAATTTATGATGCTTATGCCACAAGTATTTATTTCAAGTCAGTGATAATTGCGGAATCCATTTATACCTCATTTTGGTTTTGCTTTTACATCACTTCTTAAAGTAGCATCTATCACTGGATTATGTGTTATTATTGATGGGAGTTTTGTCATTGTAATTTTTTACTAGATTATTGCAGTTTAACATTATCCATAACCCATTGGTCATAAATGAAAAATAGCATTATAGAATCATGGATTATTGAGTGTTTAAAGAACAGTAACATGTTTGAGAGGCTCCAATTACAGTGGTCAAATATTTTTACTTATTATTGTTGCTAGACATGTTGCATGTCCTTTTAAAATGAAAATGAACAACAATGATTGATTAGCAGTGAATGCATCATTACCATGAGAAATTGCTATGTAAATGATAACAAGAACAAGAGAGGTCATTCAGCTCATCTATATCATTCTATCACTCATGTGTGGTTGCTTCAGACCATTTTTCACGTCTATCTAAATATTCTTATGCTTTAGAGAGAACATTATTTAAGGCCTTTTGAATTTATTTAATTGTAGAAGTGTATTAGAATTAAATTGCTATAGTGAATTTCAAAATTTTAGTTCAAAAGATATTTTAAATTGTTCTTAAAATAAGGAAATTTACTTGAGAGAATCAGCTATCAACTGCTTAACATTTGTTTTCCTCCTGTATTCATGAATAGAATCAGGTTTATTTTCACTGGCTGTATTGATGTAACATTTATTGCAGCAGTGCAGTGCAACCAATGGTCACCAAAGTGTATTTAGATACTGTTATTTTATCAGTAATGATGTAAAGGTTACAACAATCATAACACATGCACAAATAATAACATAAATAGGACTGGACAAGTCAATGATCCACTGGTAACAGTGCTCAGAATCAGAATCAGGTTTAATATCACTGGCATACGTCATGACATTTGTTGTTACGCAGCAGTACAATGCAATACATAATAATAAAATCTGTGAATTACAGTAAGTAAGAATATATATAAATAAAATAGTTGAATTCAGTAAGTAGTGCAAAAAAAAAAATGAGGTAGTGTTCATGGGTTCAATGTCCATTTAGAAATCCGATGGCAGAGGGGAAGAAGCTGTTCCTGAATCAGTGAGTGCATGTCTTCAGAATTCTGTACCTCCTTCTTGAAGGTAGCAACGAGAAGAGGGCATGACCTGGGTGATGGGGGTCCTTAATGCTACAAATCTAAGTAATAAAAAATGGAGCAGGCAAGTCAACGAAAGAAATGTTTGTGCTGTGGCAGAGAAAATATGAAAGAATAATGAATGCCCTGGAAAGACTAATCCTTTCTTAAGAGGAAGTCTTTCTTAAAAGGAAAAAGATGGTGGTGGCAGGGTATTCATTAATATTTCCTCAAGAGAAAGCCTGATGAATACTCTTCCACCACTGAGGTCTCGTTACTAGGACATCAAGCTGTTTACCATTTACCTGTGCTGCACTTTACTACATGCGGTTTGAATTATATTTTATTATCTTCTTTATAGTATAATATGTTTTGGTTTATGTGCTGTGGGTGTTATATGTTGTGCAGGTAGACTGTGGTCTGGAAGAACAATGTTTCTTTTCGTTGTATATATGTACGGTCAGATGACAATAAACTTGAACTTAATCCATTAAAATATTAGTGAAAGAAGTCTTGAAATGTTGGTGGATATAGTAATGAAGCAGTGTGAACCAGTTTTTGATTAGGAAGATGGATCTCTCATAATGCAGCATAGAAACAATACAAGATAATGCCAGCTACAGGATGTGAGAAATCTTACAGGATATTCAGCAAAAATTCACTATCTTAAGAGCACAGAAATAATACTGCAAAAGAAAAAGCGAAGTATTGAAAGATGATAATAAAAGATATTTGGAAAAGGAAAGAAATTGGTGACCAGTGGACGTGGTAGAACCATTGCTGCTTATTCCTTGTAGATGGAGATAGATTACCAGTCATTTAGTCAATGTCTGTTAGAGAGCACCAAGTGTACCAGACCCATTAGGCTTTGAATTCTGGACCACTTAAGTAGCTGCCTCATAAGTAGCCCGTTACTGGATAGAAAAAAAAAACACTCTTCACCGAGGCATACTTTCTGAAACTCCAAGCAACATTCAAAAAGTAAACTTATTATCTAAGCATGCATGTATGCTACTATATACTACATTAAGATTCATTTCCTTGCAGGCAGTTACCAGAGAAATAAAGAAATACAATGGAACCTACAAAAACAAAACATAAACAAAGACTGACAAACAACCAATGTGTAAGGGAAGGTGAAAATTTAAAAAAAAATTAAGAACATGAGTTATAAAAATGTCCTTGAAAGTGTGTTCACTGAAAGCAAACTTTGGAAGTGTTGGAATGAAAACTGTGGGCAGACTTCAGTAGAGACCGTGGCTAAAAGCATTCCAGTTTTTCTTTACAGTTTTGCACAAACGGGGCAGCAGATTCAGTGCTGTTCTGGATATTATGGCACTAATAATGTGGCAATTTATTTTTTAAAGCTTTCACAGGTGCTTAGATAGTCTTACAATGCCATCTTCTGAGGAACAGAAAGCATTTTAAAACTACAAAAAAGAACAGAATGAATAAATTGTTCCTAAATTGGCATCAGGCTGAAAATAATTTCTTTGCAAATAATTTCCTTGTGTGTTTATCCTTCTTGTCATCACGTACCAAAGCACTGAAGACTTACATCACAGGGGATGGTAGAAATCTTCCCCTTGTCAAACAATCTAGCCATCATTACAGATTCTAAATAATGAAAGTGAGAATACAAAGCCGCAGAAATCCAGCAAATTTTTACATAGAACCGAAATTTTAAAATTATAATCAAATGCTCTGGTGCAATCTAACACTTCTGAAAAAAATTAAGTTAGTTTAAAAACAAGAAGGTCATTCAAATTTTCTCTCAGGTAATTTTTTTATAATCTATCCTGTAAACTTACAAATTAACAACCGATCGGTTTTTAGTTCAAGCAACACTTCAGACTTATTCCTCCAAATTTTCAGGAAGGTGAAAGTGTCAGTGTGCTCAGAAAAGTTCTCAAACAATCTAACCCAGTTATTTTCCTTTGAAGAATCAGAACATTTCCACTTCTAGATTGCTTCCGGCTCTCATGCTCAATTCACTAACTTTGTTTTTAGAGGCTTTGACAACATTCCCCTTCATTCCCATGACTTCGAGTATTAGCAACAACAGCGAAAGTTCGAATGGACTGGGACAGAGGTTCCCAATCTGGGGTCGACGGACCCCTTAGTTAATGGTAGAGGACCATGGCATAAAAGAGTTCGGAACCCCAAAAGCAGAGGAATTTTATCATTAAAGCTGGATGCAAGCAGAACAGCAGTATAGTTACAGCATTGCTAGAAATTAATGCATAAGGGAGTTATCAATAGGAGTTCATGATGACAGAATGAGGTACCACAAGCATTCCTTTATGACTAACTTGACATATTATTTGTCTGTCTTTTTCTTCCCATTCCTGGTTGCTTGGGATATTGTTTGTTTATACTGTTTTCTATTAACATACATTATCTGTGTCCATGCTAGCTCAAAATAATTGTTACCATCCGCTAATCCTAGCTTCACTTAGCTTTAACCTGTTTTACCCTGCAGCCTTAGTCTTAATACATTTGTTTAGCATGCCATTAATTCAAGCAAACTTTAGGCTTCAAATGGCCAGTTTAGATTTAGAAATACAAAGGACCAGCTCATGTTTACATTGATCCAAGAAGACAGAATAGTGCCTCAAACTAGGTAAGCTCTATGAGAATTAACCCACACCCTTTGCACAGTGATCTGAAAGGACATACATAAAGGTATCTCCACATATTCTGGGACAGTTTTATGGAAGATTTGCCACTGAGACAAAAATCTGTGTCAGCTGTGTCCTTGCACCCAACAGTGCTTGGATAAGTTCAACTGACAGGATAAGCTGCGCTTAACTAAAAAAGGAAAGTTGCTAAATTTAACTAGAGAAGAAAAAACAAATCAATAACTCTTCACTAGCTACAGTAGTGGGAGAACACACCGGTATGATCTATTACCACACTGTGCTATTATTGAAAAAAAAAGGCAGGAAAGTTATGGGGGAATCTGAGGGAACTTGAAAAAGAACACCTTCAGTTTGGATTCTTGAAATACATCCTATCCAAGTGATAGAGCTTACAGCTTAGTTTGTTGAACTGTTGGAGAAATAGAGTAAAATGCCACTTGCATTGGACCTCAAATCTAGTCAAGATACATCCTAAATGATAAAATCAATTCAACTCCTACCAGGTCCAAAATGAAAATGATGGAATTTATTTAGCAGGACATACCCTGCGCTGACAGGCTAAGACATTATTAATTTTGAATGTCCTTTCCTTAGCTGAAATGAACACAGCAGGTTTCATTTGTCTATTAGTATGTTGAGGGTGGAAGAAATGAGAGTGGTATGTCCAGTTTGGAACCTAAATTACATCATAATATAGACCATAATTACAGATAAACTTTGATTGACAAACCTCACTTCAATAGTCCAGGGTATCCTTTCATGAATCAGTCACTCACAGCATTGAAAATTGGAAATTATGCATTGACTTTAACCAAATGATGATACAGAGTTGGGGTTCATTTTAACTCTTCCCTTGCAGAAAGATTGAATAAAAACTGTACATAGTGATAGAGCTATTTCTTGATGAGCAGAAATTATTGGATAATTGCCTTGTCAGTCAATTTTAGGGATGGCACTGCTGCGTGTAGTGGACTGAGACTGATTTCTCAAATATAATTTGTTTATAATGAAATCATCTTCCATCTCCTGCATCTTTTGGGAGAAATTGTCTACTGTTTTTTTTTCAGAAGTTGCTAAAGTTTCCACTGCAGTTTAATTAGAGAGTTCGCTGACTTTGTTTCCAAGACAATGGGCTGTCTGCTGTTAATCCAGTCAAGTGACCCTTGCCCCCTTTGGCTTCCATATTGTTGAAAGTAGTGGAAGCTTTGGAGAATTTTTGACTATTGTGACTGAAAGCTGTTTCGTAAAGAAATATTTCCTCAACTGTTAATCTAAGCTTATAAGTTTTGGTTCTGCCTGTTACGTTTAGAGCAGCATGAATGTCCTCTATCTCTAGTGATGTTCAGGGCTTCCTTCATCGTGTCAGTACTTTCTTCTCGGCTTTAACTGCTGTCAGTTATGTAAGCCTCGGGTGGAGACTCAAGAATACTGTCGCACACAGTTGTCGAGGGATTTGTGTTTGCTGTTCTGTTTTACCATTCAGAGTTGTTAGCCCTGAGTTGAATCCCCGAAGCGGTGGACCACTCTTAGTCCTCTACCTTTTGACCAGTTTGGCAGGGGTGACCCTACGAAGAGCCAAAGAGTAAAGCCCTGAGTCCAGCCAACATAGCTCTCAGGATTATTGAGACACAGAAGCCTCCACAACAAGGTTGTGGTCCTCTATGACATTATAAGTTTCAAAAACAAAATAAAATATCCCAGTTGAGTCAAACATTTCCTTTTCTTTTTTATCCATTTTCTTTATTTTTTCTTCTCTCATTAAGTTGCTGTCTGAGCAATTTTTTTCATCTGTGAAGGAAGGTAATGAGCATGTTACCTCAATTCTGGAAAATCCAGACAGATTGGATTAACCGAAGGGAATTTTGCCCTGGATCAGTTATACCAAAGGGCCTATTGCTGTGTTGTATGACTCTTTCCCTATGATTCTAATCATCGCAAGGGTAATCTCTTCACAACAGATGGTGGGCATAATATAGGCTCTTTTAAATTATTCATAAATGTGCCCTTTTTATTTTGTACATTGATAATCAATGTGATCAGTCTGTTAGAAGGAAGACAAAGAAAGTTACTTCCTTTTACAAATTACTTCCTTAACCTGAATAGTAAATAGCATTGAATAATACTGAACATCTGGAATTTTACCAGATGGCAAGGGAAAATGCCAATCATTTAGGATCTAGGTGACCCAGGCCAACATTCATTTCCCAAATTGTCCTTGAATAAGGTCTTCCCTTTATGTGACTCCTCACCTGTAGGTTACCAGGGAACCAGAGGAGATTGTACAACATTCCTATAACATTTTTCATCAATTTCATTGGTCATTGGCCTATAGATAGGGTAAATGCAAGCAGGGTTTTCCACTGAGTTTGAGTGGGACTACAACCAGAGGCGACGGGTTAAGGGTTAAAGGTGACAAGTTTTAGGGGAACATGAGGAGAATCATCTTCACTCAGCGGCTTCTGAGAGTGTGGAACAATCTGCTGGCGCGAGTGGTGCATATGAGCTCGATTTCAATGGTTAAGAGAATCTTGGATAGGTATATGGATGGTAAGGGCATGGAGGGCTATGGTCTCAGAACAGGTCAATGGGAATAGGCAGTTTAAATGGTTTGGCATGGACTAAATGGGCTGAAGGGCCTGTTTCTGTGCTGTACTTTTCTATATCTATGACTATTTTCAAAAAATTCCATATTATTACCCAATTTTAAATTCACAGCTGCCATGATTGAATCTGAACCGAGGTCTAGATTGAAAGGAAGAATGTAAAAAGGAGAGATTGGAGAGAATTTTTTGATTAATATTAACAAGGAGATGTAATTACTGCATCTGAGCAATGTTGGCCTTTTTGCCCCGTATGTTACAAGCACTTGACCCAGATTGAATAAATCCCAGGCAGTAGGCAGAGGGTCTAAATTGATCATTTCCTTTAGATTCTATGCACTGATAATTCAGAATGAACCAGACTTCCCTGCCCTAGAATAATAGCATAATGCTCACATTAATTGATATTTTTACTTGTTTTTTTATCTTTGCTTTGACTTGGGACTTTTTACATAGTAAATCTTGACACCCCTCAAAACATTAAGCAATTCACAGAAGTGGTCCAACCAATAGATTTCATGTATTGTGTGGTGTTTTCCTTTTGTTCTTTAACAGATAGTTCCCCAGAGCTTAGAATTCCTGCACCTGATAGTCAGCAGATTCCCCCTTCCAGATGCCTCTGTGAAGGCAAACGACATTCACATTTTAACTAGTTGAAAGAAGCACACTGTCTTTTGGCTGCCTTTGTTTTTGATGCCTTGCTATTGACACCACTGAAAGATTTATTGTACAGAAATCACAAGATTTCTGGGGAAAGCTTAACTTTTTCCCGCCGTATCTCATTGTTGTTGGCATGTTTAGATGAACTAAATCGACTTTTATAATATGGTACACAGGGTTATTGCACAAAGTTGTCTAGAAACAGATTAATACATATGATGAACAACAGGAATTCTGCAGATGCTGGAAATTCAAGCAACACACATCAAAGTTGCTGGTGAACGCAGCAGGCCAAGCAGCATCTGTAGGAAGAGGTGCAGTCGACGTTTCAGGCCGAGACCCTTCGTCAGGACTAACTGAAGGAAAAGTGAGTAAGGGATTTGAAAGTTGGAGGTGGAGGGGGAGATCCAAAATGATAGGAGAAGACAGGAGGGGGAGAGATAGAGCCAAGAGCTGGACAGGTGATAGGCAAAAGGGGATATGAGAGGATCATGGGACAGGAGGTCCGGGAAGAAAGACAAGCGGGGGGGGGACCCAGAGGATGGGCAAGAGGTATATTCAGAGGGACAGAGGGAGAAAAAGGAGAGTGAGAGAAAGAATGTGTGCATAAAAATAAGTAACAGATGGGGTACAAGGGGGAGGTGGGGCCTTAGCGGAAGTTAGAGAAGTCGATGTTCATGCCATCAGGTTGGAGGCTACCCAGACGGAATATAAAGTGTTGTTCCTCCAACCTGAGTGTGGCTTCATCTTTACAGTAGAGGAGGCCGTGGATAGACATGTCAGAATGGGAATGGGGTGTGGAATTAAAATGTGTGGCCACTGGGAGATCCTGCTTTCTCTGGCGGACAGAGCGTAGATGTTCAGCAAAGCGGTCTTCCAGTCTGCGTCGGGTCTCACCAATATATACAAGGCCACATCGGGAGCACCGGACGCAGTATATCACCCCAGCCGACTCACAGGTCAAGTGTTGCCTCACCTGGAAGGACTGTTTGGGGCCCTGAATGGTGGACATATTATTCTCCGTAACTTCCGCCCCAACATATTATTCTCCGTAACTTCTGCCACCTCCAACGGGATCCCACCACTAAGCACATCTTTCCCTCCCCCCACTCTCTGCATTCCGCAGGGATCGCTCCCTACGCAACTCCCTTGTCCATTCGTCCCCCCCATCCCTCCCCACTGATCTCCCTCCTGGCACTTATCCGTGTAAGCGGAACAAGTGCTACACATGCCCTTACACTTCCTCCCTTACCACCATTCAGAGCCCCAAACAGTCCTTCCAGGTGAGGCAACACTTCACCTATGAGTCGGCTGGGGTGATATACTGCGTCCGGTGCTCCCGATGTGGCCTTGTATATATTGGTGAGACCCGACGCAGACTGGGAGACCGCTTTGCTGAACATCTGCGCTCTGTCCGCCAGAGAAAGCAGGATCTCCCAGTGGCCACACATTTTAATTCCACATCCAATTCCCATTCTGACATGTCTATCCATGGCCTCCTCTACTGTAAAGATGAAGCCACACTCAGGTTGGAGGAACAACACTTTATATTCCGTCTGGGTAGCCTCCAACCTGATGGCATGAACATCGACTTCTCTAACTTCCGCTAAGGCCCCACCTCCCCCTCGTACCCCATCTGTTACTTATTTTTATGCACACATTCTTTCTCTCACTCTCCTTTTTCTCCCTCTATCCCTCTGAATATACCTCTTGCCCATCCTCTGGGTCTCCCCCACCTCCTTGTCTTTCTTCCTGGACCTCCTGTCCCATGATCCTCTCGTATCCCCTTTTGCCTATCACCTGTCCAGCACTTGGCTCTATCCCTCCCCCTCCTGTCTTCTTCTATCATTTTGGATCTCCCCCTCCCCCTCCCACTTTCAAATCCCTTACTCACTCTTCCTTCAGTTAGTCCTGACGAAGGGTCTCGGCCTGAAACGTCGACTGCACCTCTTCCTACAGATGCTGCCTGGCCTGCTGCGTTCACCAGCAACTTTGATGTGTGTTAATACATATGATGAATTCACTATCTAATGGTTGGTTAATAGAATCTTGGCACCGCAGGTATTAGATTGATTGAATGTAAGAACTGAAGAATCAGAAGCCGAACTCGGCATTTGTCCCCTCTGCTATCAATATCTCAGCTCCACGTTCTTGCACTAATGACACAGGGTTAAGTTCATGCCCTGAAATTCAATATGGCAGAAAGAGAGAAATTAAAAATAGTATTCAGCATCAGCACTGGCATATTTTCTTTCAGGCTAAGGAAGTTCAGCTTGTCATCGAACATTCTAACATATTTCTGCAGATGTACTGTTGAGAGGGTCCCGACTGGTTGAATGTGCAGGAAGGAGAGAAACTGCAGAGAGTTGTAATGAGCTCTTTGGGCCTGCACTGGAGGACATTGAGCGCCAAGGTTTTTAGAGCACCTGAATTGGTTAATTATTGCTTAATGAGAGTGGTTAATTATTTAAAATTCCTTGTGTTTTTTCTCGAGTGACTCGTTCTTTGTAATACAGTCTCCTGGTGCTTTCTACTTAAGCTTGCTAAGTTTATTTTGATAGGCCTGGGGATTCCGTGTTACATGTATTACTTAAGTGGATGCCTATTTAGTGTGAATTGAGAGTTCCTAGTTCTGAGAATATTACTTCTTGTGGTATGGCTTGGCTGAGTCACTGATGATCTTTTGGAATATGATTATGAATTGTGGTAAACCATATATATAAGTTGTAACTGGGTTACCTGTCTGGACACGCCCCTCTGCTGACTGCCCCTGTGGCTCCTCCCACAGAGCCCTGAATAAAGGCGATTTCGCCCTGCTCCTCCCCCTCAGGCCAGGGGCAGACACTCAGCATGGAGGTCACGTCTTACTGCGAATAAAAGCCTTTCAGTATTTACCCTACTTTAGGAATTATTGAAGGTGCTTCATGAATAAACTCTCATTGCCATCTCTACATCGGAGTCTGTCTTTCATCTGCACTTGGGTTCCCATATTGCCAGTGCAAATCGTGACAAGAGTAGTGGACCTTGCCCAGTACCTGACAGGAAAATTCCTCTCCACTATTAGTAGTAGTTACAAGGGACAGATGGAAGACTCCGTGGGAGGGAATTATTAGATTGATGTTGAAGTAGGTTAAAAGATCTGGACAACATAATGGGCCAAAGAGACTGTACTGGGTTGTAATGTACAGTCGATTATTTCGGGCCGAAACCCTTTGTCAGGACTAACTGAAGGAAGAGCTAGTAAGAGATTTGAAAGAGACTTACTAGCTCTTCCTTCAGTTAGTCCTGACGAAGGGTTTGGGCCCAAAACGTCGACTGCACCTCTTCCTAGAGATGCTCCCTGGCCTGCTGCGTTCACCAGCAACTTTGATGTGTGTTGCTTGAATTTCCAGCGTCAGCAGAATTCCTTGTGTTTGTGGGTTGTAATGTTCTATGTTCTATGGACAAATGAGAAACTATTCAATCTACAGTTTCTCCGCTCCAGGGCCATGATCACTGCAATCTCTTCCATCACAGAGATCTGTTGAATTTTTGCATGTTAGAAAGCTGATCCCCAAGTCTTTGTTGACTTGTTTACTGAAGTACATGAGAGAGTTGGTCTTATAGTTAACAATGCAAAGTAAAGAACATCTTACCGTCCTCCCTCCTCTACACAGACTGTCCCTGACAATCAAAGTCCACAACAAAACTTTGAAAAGCCGAGGAAATGTCTCAAACAGTTGACTGTTTATTCATCGCTCTTCAAGCTGCCTGACCTGCTGAGTTCCTCCAGCATTTTGTGCGTGTTGCTCTGGATTTCCATCACCTGCAGAATCTCTTGTGTTTTTGAAAAAAAAACACATTGATCACTTCCTATTTCTCTGGATCCACAACTCAGCCTACACCAGTGATCTTGCCTGACACCATACTCCCCCAAAATATATTTTTCACTCTGCTCCATCACTGCAAGAGATATCTGAGCGTACAAAGGAAAAAATCCAAGGACGTTCTCAGAGTTTCTTTGAAGAAGTATAACCACTCCAATGTTTCATGGCAGTTCTAATTGGAGAAGGAGTATTCAGGATGGATCTAAGAACTTTGAGTCTCTTCCTAGGGAGCACACAGACGTTCAGCGTAAGTGACAAAAGAAAATCACCATCTCCAAACTGACCCACCCACCTTTCCCATCAATCACCCCCTACCATACCAGCACAGAGCCTATGGGTCAAATAACAGCTTCATCAGCCACTTCAAAATGGAAAGGAAGCAACTGAGGAATGGCTAAAGAAAATATTGGTGGCCCAATATCACAACTTGAATCATACAGAAGTGAAGAAAATTCAGAGATGTAGCTGGGGTATCCCAGCCAATAGAAATGGAGCAGTAGAGGTAATTTCTCTTTGAATCAGGGGTTCCCAACCTTTTTTATGCCAGGGACCCCTACAATTAACTGAGTTCCCAGGTTTGGAACTCGACATTAAAGATAGTAAAACCTTCTGGATTTGGAAAAGCAGAGCACAAAAGTTACTTCAGAGCAGATCTAAGGACTACAATGCTATTGGCTGACATGATAATGAACTTTTGAATGTCTCGCTCCTTCCAGAATGGAACTCGAGATCATTGTAATATCTTTCAGTTTGCAGTCCATTGGTGTGTAAAAAAACAATCCCTTCATTTCATTTTGTCATGTCCAGGAGCAGCAACAGTTCTGTAAACATTATGTCCATACGTGGCCTCCTCTACTGCCATGATGAGGCTAAACTCAGGTTGGAGGACCAACACCTCATATACCGTCTAGGTAGTCTCCAGCCCCTTGGTATGAACATAGAATTCTCCAACTTCCAGTAATTCCCTCCCCCTCCCTTCTCCTATCCCTATGTCACTCTGCCCCCTCCCCCAGCTGCCTATCACCTCCCTCATGGTTCCGTCCCCTTCTACTACCTATTGTGTTTTCCCCTATTCCTTCTTCACCTTTCCTGCCCTTCCCCTCCCCCACCCCTTTATCTTTCCCCTTACTGGTTTTTCACCTGGAACCTACCAGCCTTCTCCTTCCCACCCTCCCCCTGCCTTCTTTATAGGGCCCCCGCCCCCTCCCTCTTCAGTCCTGACGAAGGGTTCCAGCCCGAAATGTCGACCGATCTTTTCCACGGATGCTGCCCGACCTGCTGAGTTCCTCCAGCGTGTTGAGCGTTGTTTTGACTCCAGCATCTGCAGATTATTTTGTGTTCTGTAAACATTTCCATCTGCTCCATGTTGGTGTCTCCTTACCTTCACTTTCTTAACTATTTTACCATCCCTTTGCCAGGTTGTAGACCTGAGAGTAGGAAGGAGGAAAGGTAAGGTTGTACCAAGGGAAGTAGAAGAAGATGCAAGTGTACACGATCTGCAGTTCATAAATCAGAAGTGATTGCAGTATCAGGGTTAGGAGGATAAGAGAGGGAGGGAGCATTAGGTATGAGGATATCACCATTGGTGTTGAGCATAAAGGTGAGTACAGTTTGTCTAAGCAAGATAGGGTATGCAACAGCTTTTGCTCCCACTATTATCTGCTGTGCCTCCTCCCACAGATGAGAAGAAATCTTATTGGTTAGTGTCAAGCACGATGTGATTGCCATGGACAAATGGCATCGGAGTAAGTACAAACTTTGAATTGTGAATATGAACTACAAGTCAGGGAGAATGTAGTACAACCTATGTTTGGTATGAGCTCTGATCGACAGCAGTGTTGTTAGGTGTGTGGTGTTTGGTTTGATTCGTGGAGTTAGTGGATTTAAGGTTCTTTATGCATAACCGGTTCTTTATGCATCAGGCCGGCTGGTGGCGTAGTGGCATCTGGACTTCGGGGCGAGAGGTCCCGAGTTCGAATCCAGCCGTCTCTCCATCCGTGCCTGGGTTGAGCGTCGAGCGAACAACTCAACCTATTAAAAAAAACCTGGAGAGGGATGCCCAAGACATGCTGTACAATGAGCATACCAAAAAAGTTGTCATGATGGTGCCCCGAAGACTCCACCAGTTAAGGGCATGCGCACGCACACACACATATACACACACACACACACACACACACACACACACACACATATACACACACACACACACACACACACATGCATAACTGACCTTGACTATGGTGTCATTGAACAACTAACGATGTTGCTTTCAGATCTTTGGACATTAACTGTTGTGGCTATCTGTTCCTACTACTTTCTCAAGCGCATCTTGGTCTCATGTAGAAACTTTGTCTCGCGTACCGTGTGTATGTAGCAGGTCTTCCAGTGCGTCATCAGTAAAACAGAAAGATGTCTGTTAGAAATACAAGAGATTCTGCAGATGATAGAAATCCAGAGCAACATAAAAATACTGGAAGCTCAGGCAGCAGCTATGGAATTGAATAAACAGTTGATGTTTCAAGCCAAGACCCTTCATTAGGACTGGAAAGAAAGAGAGAAGAAGCTGTCTGTGATTCAGTAGTATGGAATTTTTTAATGGGTCAAGAATATGTGCTAATACTGTTTGAGACAATTCAAATGAAACAATACTGCAATTCAAATAATACTGCTGAAATGATTCAAGGCAGATAAATACTTCCTTAAATGAATATAAAAAAAATACTAGAAACACTCAGTTAGATAGTCAGCACCTATGGAAAGATAAGCAGTTAACAATTTAGACCCAGTGCCCTTTAACATTCACTGTCTCTCTTTCCACAGATGCTCCCCGACCTGTTGTTTCTCTCTTTACTTCGGACTGACAGCTTTTGCAGGTTTTTTTCCCATTCATAGTTATTTGAAGCAGCTTAATCAGTGCCAAGTACTGACAGAGGTGAGCCTCCGGCTGAGGTAATATTGCAATGCGGGTAGCTCTGTCTGCACACTCGGATCATTGTAAGTGGGCAGCACTAATATGGTGTGCTCTCTAAACTGGGTGAAGTTGGCAAAGATTGATTAACCATCACACCAGATTTCCCAGGCCAAACATTTCCACCTCTGTAGTAGCTACAGTATTGTGCAGAAGTCTTAGGTGTATAGCTAGGGTCCTCAAGACATTTGCACGTACTGTATTTGTCAACGTGGAGTGGAGAGCAAGTCTGTAAATCTGGTGGAAGCAAAGGATGTTGGGAATGCCGTGGGAGGGGTGTGGGACAGGTGGCAGAGGAGTGCCAGGGGCAGGGTGTGGCATGGGTGCAGACACACCCAGTTACGAGTCAGCAAGCAAGGTCATTTGATTCCAAACAACTGGTTTATTGATCATTACAGAATGTCTCTCTGATGCTTCCCGCTCCCTTCCCCTTTTCCCAACCATGATTCCCCTCTCCCTGTCCCCTTCCCACTCTCAGTCTAAAATAGAGACCCATATCAGAATCAGGTTTATCATCATACACATATTTCATGAAATTTGTTTTTTTTTGCTGCAGCGGTACAGTGCAATACATAAAATTACTACAGTACTGTACAGAAGTGTTGGTTACCAATCTATATACATACAGTATATGCCTAAGAACTTTGCACAGTCCTGTGTTTATTCTTTATTGATGTTTACAATGTCATCATCTGTGTTTCCTAATGTTCAGTGCTCTTGATTTTGCTGAATTAACTATATGATATATATATAGGAAGTGTGTGGTTGATGCTGGTTCAGAATTTGTGGCCTTCGTCTTCCATGCTGAGTAAAACTTAAAGCTGACAGCAAATTCTGGCATCCACGTACGGTATGTTCATCCAGACACTGACGTTCAGTAGCTGTTGTCACTGATATCCCATTCTTCTGCAGCATCCATTGCTGCAGTCTTTGCAAATGTAACCAATGCATTTGGTACCCCTTGAAAAACAATTTCTTACGAACCATTTCTATTGTAAACAAAAACAAATTTTAAGATTTGTTGAGTTAACTTCAACTGATTTTTGTTTAACTGAGTCATATTTATTGGTAACCATACTCCCTGATATTGATAATGGTTAATTTTACAACAGTGCAGTTCCACTCCCCTCAATTTATTCCTAAAACAAACATAGGATTTTGTTCTGAAGAAGGGTTTTGGCCCAAAACATTGATTATTTATTCAGTTCTATAGATGCTGCCTAACCTGCTGAGTTCCTCCAGCATTTTCTGTGTGTTGCTCTGGATTTCCAGCATCTGCAGAATCTCTTGTGTTGATAGAATTTTATACCATTGATAGTGGTTGTTAGGTTTCGTAACTCCAAAATGAATTGAAAGAAAAGTGCAGGAGCTGGGGATAAATGTGTCTACTCTTAGTTTTACTTTTAATGAGGCGTTCACATATGACCTGGTGACATGATGAAGTTTGCTATTTACATACTTTTACATATAACCCATAATGAATTAGGTAAACACCAAAGAATGCTTAGTCAAACAATATATTTACAATATTACTCAGGTAATACTGAAATATTAAATACACAACAGAGATGCCTTCAGCTGATATGATGTGCAGTTTAATGGAATCTTATTTTGGAATCAAGTGCAAATTTATCATGGGTTGATATATCTTTAACATATACATTTCATTCCTGATTTATAAGCTCTGAAACTGTAGACTCTTGATCAAAGTTGACAAACTTCACTTATAGAAATGGCAATTTGCCATGAATCCTTAATAAACTGAAATAGCAGAACTCTCTCCTGGAAAGGAGATTTATGTTTTGAACTAAGCAGTAAAAATAGGCTCGGAAATCAGGAAGGCTGATTAAATATGTAATAAAGTCAGAAAACCAGTGAATACTCAGACAGCAAACGTGGAAAGGGAAGCACAGTTAAAGGCTCAGCTTGAAGATGTTGCCTGATCTTGCTGCGTGGTTCTGGCACTTTTAAAAATGGGTGTTGCTTGGATAGAACTGGCACAGCAATTGCACCAAGAACTTATGAAGTGAATCTCAAAAGCACACATAATAGACTGAATATACGTCTTGAAAGGCAAAATGTTGTGAATGTTAGAAATCTGAAGCAAAATTCGAAAGGTTGTCTTCTAGAAATATTAACACAGTTTTTGTTGCATAGGTGCTCCCTGACCAAATGAGAATTTCCCACATTTTCTGAATATAACTTCTGTTCTAATGTACTGCTGTGAAATACATTGCATGATTAATAATACACACCATTTAATAGCTAATCCTTAGTTAATTCGATATATTGCATAAAGCAATATGTAATAAAACTAATAATGGGTTTTGCAAAATCAAAAATTAAATTAGAGGTAACATAAAATTGCTACATTAAATTCTTTGGCCAACAGTGGTTCCTCTTCTATTCATTCTCTCCTCCCCTGTGCTGGAGACATTTTTACAGGTGTAAAGACTATCTCTTCCACCAAGAGAACCACAAGTTTGTTATGGTTTGGAGGTTTGCGTCCCTCAGTAACCTGGGGATCATTGCTGGCTGGAGTCAGGGCTTTATGCTTTGGCTCTTGGTAGGATCACCCATGCCAAACAGGTCAAAAGATAATGGCCAGACTAAGAGTGGTCCACCGGTCCTCCAGGTTCAGGGCTAACAACCCTGCCTGGTAAAACAAAATTGTTATGGAAACAGCAATGAAGAATCCTTCTAAATCTGCATGTGACAGTATTTGTGAGCCTCCACCTGGGACTTGCATCACCAACAGCGGTGTCATAGGCAGTAACACACGCAAAGACTATATTTTTAACCAATTTCCCCCGGGATCAATAAAGTATGACTATGACTATACTATCTACTTTATCTAAAAGAGGTATACTTGCACATCAGCTCAGACTGGATCTGTCAGTAAACTATCTGCTCATTAACGTCACCACATGCTAGCCCGATTATATACCATTTCCATTCCATACGCATGCATTTTCTAAAAAAAAATCTCACATTTATTGGAAATGGCGGAGCAGATCTGATGGGCCAAATGGTCTGATTCTGCTCTTATGTCTTATGGAGATGTATAAAGAGGATACTTTGGATAGCTGAATTTAATAGAGCATAGTTCTTGCCATTCTGAAATTATGGCTAACATTTTTAAGGTTTTTAGATCAAGACGATGTGGTCTACTCGCAGCAGTGATCCTTTCCCTCCTATATACTTGACATAGATCATTTGCAGCATGGATCTCAAAACACGAAAGAACAACCATCAATGTCATCTCTGTAAAATCCTCAAAATTCATTTGCAGAATAGGCAAACAAATCAGTCTCCTGTCCCAGACAAATGTCCCCAGCACTAATTACAATTAGATAGACAGCAAGTCTGGCACCAAATCCCTCAAACAGCCACTCTCCTCTAAAATTGTCTTTGAAAGTCACCAGTTAGACAGAGGAAATAACTCAATGAAAAATGTAACCTAGCCACCATGCAAATCTCAAGATAAAGAAGGAGCTTTCAGGATGGCATAGAAAACATTGAACTGGGTAGGGTGCATCCCCTCAGAAGTTGCCCAAATGCTCAACAACTTCAGATACCTGTCCTTCCTGTGACTGTAAGATCCACATTGACCTAATCAACCACCTCTAGAGCAGAAGCAAGGCATCCACAGACCTGGGGGCTGCCTGGGAAGAAGAATGCATTCCTCAGTCTGTCAGGGTCATTTGCTGCACCTGGGTCTCTGGTGCCACCTCCTCTACATCAGTGAGACCCAGAACAGATTGAGGGACTGCATTATTCTGCACCTTTGCTCTGTCTGCCACAACAGCTGGTGGACACCCATTTCACTTTCACTTCCTATTTCCACATTGACATGTGTGCCCAGGACCTCCTCTACCACCATGTTGAAGGGACAGTACCTCATGTTTTGTCTTGATAGTCTCCAACCTTACGTCATCAATATTGGTGCCTCTAGCTTCCGGTGACCACTCTCCTCTGTTTCTCTTCACCCCTCTCTTCTTTTCCCTCATTCTTGTGGCCCCTTCAACCCTCTGTTTCCCTCCCATATTCCCATGACCTGCCCATTATCTCCCTCAGGTTCTGCACCTCATTTCCTTTGTGGTGGCATCCGTTAGTCTCGCAAGACCATGGATCTGCGCCTGGATTTGCCGATACAGCTTGGCACCAGTGTTGTCGCAGGAGTTGCCAGAACGAGGTTGAAGGCAACGTTGGACTGCCTTAGGGACTCCAGCTCCGGATTTGTCCTCAGGGTTTACTCCCGAAGCCTTTCCCATGAGTGGGTATGGCCGCAAGGCAGTGCAGGTTTGAAATCAGAGTTTTCCCTCTCTTAGATGGACTGCCTTCCCAGGCTGACGAGCTCCATCTACCCGAAGCACTGGTTTCAAGGCGCCAGGACCCGCCTTCGCCCCTTCTCCTGTCAGTAGAAACAGTTCTGCCGGGCTTAGAGGCTAAGCCACATGAGAAGGCCAGGAGTTGGACTTGGTCGTCAGAGGCTATTTGAATCACATGCTGTGAGGAACACTTCTTAGGTAGTGGAAGCTTGTCCTCACTACCACTCCTCGGCTTGACAACCTTGGAACTTTATTCCATCATCAACAGAATTCTCCTATCAGATCCCTTCTTTCTCAGTCCTTAGCCTCGTTCACCTGTCACCTCCTTGGCTCCCACATTCCCACATTCCCTTTCATCTCTTCTTCCCCACCTACCTACCTTCCCCCACCTCACCTGGACTTAACTATTACCTGCTAGCTTGTGCTCCACCCCTCCCCCAATCTTTAAAATCTGACTTCTGCCTCTTCTTTTCCAGTCCTGATGAAGGGTCTCAGCCTGAAAAGTCAGCTGTTCACTTCCCTTCGTAGATTCAGCCTGATCTGCTGAGTTCCTCCAGCATTTTGTGTGTGTTGCTTTAGATTATCTTTATTCCTCATTCTATACTCCAAAATCTACACTCTGTGGCCACTTTATTAGGTACATCTGATCTTCTGCTTGTTAATGTTTCTAATCAGTCAATCGTGTGGCAGCAATTCAATGCATAAAAGCATGCAGGCATGGTCAAGAGGTTTAGTTGTTGTTCAGACCAAGTATGAGAATGGGGAAGAAATGTGATCTAAGTGACTTTGAGCATAGGATAATTGTTGGTGCCAGATCAGGTGGCTTGAGTATCTCAGAAACTGCTGACTCCAGGACTTTTACATACAACAGTGTCTAAAGCTGATAGAATATGGTGCGAAAGACAAAATTATCCAGTTCTGTGGGTAAAAACACCTTGTTAGTAATAGAGGTCAGAGGAGAACAGTTCAAGCTAACAGGAAGACAACAGTAACTCAAATAGACATGGACTACAACAGTGATGTGCAGAAGAGTATCTTTGAAGACACAACATGTTGAAGCTTGAAGTGGATGGGCTAAAGCAGCAGAAGACCATGAACATATGCTCAGTGGCCACTTTATTAGGTTCATGAGATACATACCGAATACAGCGATCACTGAGAGAGTATTCCTTAGTATCTGGTAGCTGGTGTGGTAAGCCTGCCAGATATTAGCACTCACTGTTTGGAGTTTTTAAGCCATTCATTATGATCTATTAGTTCAGCAGGGATTGAATTTGGCAGCAAGTTGTTGTGTAGATATTTTATATGAGTTGTCCCACTGAACAATTGGGAAAAGCAAATAATATTAAACTTTGCATGAACCTGGCCAATTGTCACATTTACAGAGTATTACATTTGTTATTCTATAGCAGTACTTAGGAAGTTTGTGTTTCCACAAGCGTTAAGAATGTGAAGCTTGACTCTTTCAAGCACAGGATGTCCCATAGCACTTTATAGCTAATGACCTACTTTTGAAGTGTAGTCACTGAGGAAATGTAGAAGGCATAACAGTCAAGACTGCAAAATGGCAACAGAGTAATGCCCAGTGTTGTGTATTTAATACTTTAGTTATATGTGAGTAATCTTGTATATATATATACTGTATATTGTTTGATTAAGCATTCTTGTTCACTTAAATAATAATTATGGGTTATATGTATATGTAAACATATGTTAATTGCATACGTCATCACACTACCATGTGATACATGTGCGCCTCGCTTAAAGTAAACTTGAACTAGACTCGTATTCCCGAACTTCCGTCTTCATCTGAGTTACCTTAATGCTTTGAAATTACAAAACATAACAGCCAGGTATTCTTCTTCTGTAATAATGATGGGGTGTCCAACGAAGGAAAGCACCTCTGGTGAAGGGCCTTGTCATGTCCATTCTGGGGCAGCTCACTCATTCTTGGTCCCCACCAGACACTCAGCTCTCACCAGTGGCTGCAAGTAGCAGTTTGCATGTGAGTAGCCACACCCCGTACACCACTTCCACAGGCAGGCTGAACCAGGTGAGGGTAGCCAGCGGACATCAGACCCCTGTAAGGAAGGGACATGTCCGTCCTATCAAGTGAAGTCAGCTCTGGGTAGATGAAATCAACAGTGAGATCTAATGGCTGGGAAGACACTTCTGCAATGCTTGGTGGAGATCGACGGGCATGGCAAGGCACAGAAGAAGTGATGGACATTCACTGCAAACAAGGAAGGTCCAAGTTTGTGACAACTACTCGTACCACTGGACCCGACTCCTGAGGTTGAGAGAGGGGAACTGTTGTAGTGCAATGGCTCTTCCACTTTAAAAGCTCTCCTGCACAGGTCCTTCATCATCGTTGGAGCTGATAGAAAGCAACCATAATGAGGGATGAGATATTGACCTGGACTTCCAGGAGGATTTATTTTCAGTATAATCTTACTAGATCATCCGATGCACCCATCAGATGTTGTAATAGGAGCCAATATTAACAATGCATCCAAAAGCCTGCACTTCCAACAGTGACACGTCGAATGTGGGCTTCAATTTGTATTAGATTTCTGAAGGTGCATTCCTTCTCTGCCTCACCATTAAGAGTGTATCATCTGAGCCACAGCTGACACCAGTGAGTTCAGTGCTTTTTCCAGCACTAAAGTTTTGGAGCAGCTTTTTAAATTGTCAAGTCCTTGTAGTTAGTTATTATCCTGACAACGACCTGCTGCTTGCACGACAGCTGACTTTGGAGCGTGCACACTGCTACAGGGACTGATCTGACACTTAATCATGTTGTAAATTTAAACTTAACAAGTCGTGCAACATAATTGATCCAAGGAAGGTTCTGAGAGTGAGGCAGCAACAAATTTTACCCAATCTTCTCAGCAGATGATGACCTTTGATTGCATTGGTTGCTGGGTAACCATATCAATCAGTCGTTAGCATTAAATGTATCAGCAAATATATCTGTTTCTTAACAACCGTAACAGTAATCAGAGAGCAAGTCCATGTATTGCTGTAGTTCCTTATTGTGTCCGTGTGTATCTTTTAACTGATGAATCACTGAAACAATGTCAATGTTTTCTGGCTGCTCATACTGATATGTAACTTACTTACTGCCCTAAAAGGTCCACTGCTTTCCCAGTGTATATGACGAATAAACTCCTCTCAGGCTTCCAGCCCCGTCACCCAGCTGGGGGCCTGAGAGGAGTTTATTTGTTGCTTACTGCCTGTTATGCTGCTGACATTTAGGGCAGCAATGAAGATCCTCCCTCTCTGGCAGTGTTCAGGGCTTCCTTCATTATGTCACTCAATTCCACTTGGTTTTACCACTGTCAATCATGCAAGTCCCGGGTGGAGACTCAGGAATACCGTCACATTCAGATGTGGAAGGAATTTTCATTGCTGTTTCCATAACAATTTTGTTTGACCAGTCAGGGTCGTTAGCCCTGAGCTGAACCCCCGAACCTGGAGGACCAGTGGACCATCAAACAGGCCTCACCTTTGACCTGTTTGGCACAGGTGATGCTACCGAGATGCTAATCATAAAGCCCTGACTCCAGGCAACATAGTTCTCTGGGTCATTGAGGCGCGGAAGCCTACGACAAGGTCGTGGTCCTTTTGGAGGACCATTACGTAACTACACGCATAAATTCCCCTAAAGCAGCAACTGAGATGATAGAAAAAGGCAATCTATTATTCATCATCATCAGCATTATGCACCGTGTTGTATGATGTGGATGTTCATGATCAATGACCATGATTGTTCTTGGCAAACTTCTCTCCTGAATTGGTTTGCCATTGCCTCCTTCTGGGCAGTGTCTTGACAAGACGGGTGACCCCAGCCATTATCAATACTCCTCGGAGATTGTCTGCCTGGTGTCAGTGGTTGCATAACCAGGACTTGTGATATTCACCAGCTGCTCAATCGACCATCCACCACCTGCTTCACATGACCCTGATCGGGGTGGGTGTGCAAAGCAGGTAGCGCACCTTGTCCAAGGGTGACCTGCAGGCTATCGGAGGGAAGGAGTGCTGTCCACCTTCTTTAGTAGCGATTTATCTCCACCCCACCACCCATATCGAGAGCTACAAATTCAAAAACGTGTAGTAGGACAATAAACAGCAGAAAAAAGGCATCCAGCAGGAAATATTAATGAGTTTTTCAATACTGACAATAACTCTGCTTCAATCATTTTATAATGAATCCAGTAACATGAGTGCAGAGGATGGTATTAACGACATTTAAGTGCATCATTAACAGGAGGTTTACTCCAAGGAATCTGGCATGGTTTACCTCTTGTTTGCTCACTCCTCTAGCAAATCTATCACAATATTTGCAGTGTCTGTGTTCTGTTGGTGTTACTGATGAACTTTTTGCTGAACCTCTGGGAAAATGAGGACTAGGTAGAGTCTCTCTGTACAGGGAACTGCTTTAGAGAGGAAGAATCCTGGGCCGGCTGATGGCTCAATGACATCAGCGCCGGACCCGGGAGCAGAGGTTCCCGGGTTCGAAACCTGTCGGGTCCGCTCCCGAGTACACTTTCCATCCGTGCCGGGTTAAGTGTCGAGATCGCAACTCGGCCTAGTAAAATAAAAGGGAAAAATACAGCGAAAATGTTTGTGTGAGGAGTGACGTCCCACACAGTCTTTCTCTCTCACTCCAAGCCATGAAAAAGACATCATCACGGACGCACGCACACGCACAGACTCACACGCACGCAGGCACACGCCAAAAAAAAGAGGAAGAATCCACCACCAAGATTAATTAGAAGATCAGCTCCAAAGGACAGAATCAGACAGCAACTTCAGGGAAACAATCTCTAATTAAACCCTTAAGAACAAAAGAGATGTTTCCTTCACATTACAAACAATTTTATCAAGGGAAATAAAAAGTTAGGTTCACCTCAGGGTAACGACGAGCATCCAAGTCAATCAGAGCTAAAGTCGCTTGCATGGTAAGGTAAAATGTGTTGTGCAAATAAATAAAAGATTACAGAATGCAACTTCTTGTTCAGTACACATCAAGCTAAATGTCACTCATATCATGGAAAGAATATATTAAAGGATGGAATAAAGGGATGGAATATTATGACACCTCTTCTACTCTGTCTACTTCTCTTCTCCCCTTGGGATCTGTTTCTCATTATTTCACTGATCACTCTTACATCTCACACTCAGTGGCCACTTTATTAGGTACACCTGTTCACCTGTTCACTAATGCAAATATCTAACCAGCCAATCACGTGGCAGCAACTCAAAGCATAAAAGCATGCAGATAAGGTCAAGAGGTTCACGTGTTGCTCAGGCCAAACATCAGAATGGGGAGGAATGTGATCTAAGTGGATTTGATGGTGAAATGATTGTTGGTGCCAGGTGGAATGGTTTGAGTACCTCAGAAACTGCAGATCTCCTGGGATTTTCACGCACAGACCTTACTTCGAATGATGTGAACGACAAACAAAAAAAAGACAGCCAGTGTGTGCAGATCTGTGGGCAAAACTGCCTTGTTACTGAAAGAGGTTAGAGGAAAATTGCAAAACTGGTTCAAACTGACAGAATGTTGACAGTAACTCAGATACTCAGATAACTACATGTTACAATTGTGGTGTGCAGAAGAGCATCTCTGAATGCACAACACATTGAACTTTGAAGTCAATGGGGCACAGTAGCAGAAGGCCACACTAAGCCACTCCTATTCCTAGTAAACTTCTCCGTGGATTGTCACCTTGTCGTGGTGGAGAAGCTTGTCTGGTCCTGTGATCCCGAGAGCGATGCCGTCTGGAGCTATGCTCCTGGTAGGGTCACCCATGGCGGTAAGGTCGAGGGTGAGGTCCCTGACAAAGAACAATCCAACCAAGACCTCAACGGTGGAACAGGCGGACGAGGTTACTTCGAACTCAACGGCTGTGAAGGCGGATGAAGGCTGCGACAAATCCATCAGCTCCAACCGTCGTGGTTTCCATGCCATTGGAACCAGTTGACTGATTTGTGAAGTATTGTGTGCTTCTTGGCGTGCAACATCAAGTACACGTTAAACAAATACACGCACAGGCGTCTTCACTCTGTGGGCTACTTCTTCAGAATGAAGACCATCATCCTCGACCTCGAAGGATAGCCACGACGACGACGATCCCTAGCAAAGTAGTCACTGAGTGCATTTTGCAACCTGGTGCCGCTGAACTGTGAGTTCAGCAGTGGCCTCCGATATGTGGATCAGCCCTTAACGCTTTTTCTCTCAGTTTCCTCTTCCTCAGTCTCTATTATAGCTGAGTAAGTTCCTTCTTTGTTGATCCACATAGTCCAATTAAAATTAAATGTAAAATACTGATAAAAATACACAGACAATATTTATAACACATATATATAATATAAACAAATAATTAATAAAAATTAAAATGTAAAATAATTTGATCATTTACTTATTGGACATTTATTATTCTCTACTAATTGTGCCTTACCAACTCTCTCTGCTGCCACTTCATTTATTCTTTTGGATTGGTGATTGATTTTGTTCCCAACTTGTGTGATTTTTACTTAGACGTTGGACAGCAACTTTTGGAAATCTCAAATAACTTGTTCTTGCAATTAAGAAATCCAATGTTGAAACAAGGCGCATGCAAAAGATTTGTTGTCTGGTGTTACAAAGAGATCAGGTTTGGAGATATTTGTTTATAATCTTATTAACTAACGCTTATATTAGAGGTGTGGATAATACAGATAGATATAAAGACCATTAGACCATTAGACCATAAGACATAGGAACAGAATAAGGCCATTTGGCCCATTGAGTCTGCTCTGCCATTTCATCATGGCTGATCCAATTTCCTCTCAGCCTCAGTCTCCTACCTTCTCCCTGTATGCCTTCATGCCTGGACTAATCAAGAATCTATCAACCTCTGCCTTAAATATACATAAAGAATTGGCCTCCACAGCTACCTGTGGTAAAGAATTCCACAGATTCACCACTCTCTGGCTAAAAAAATTACTCCTTATTTCCATTTTAGGAGGAGCCAGTCTAGTCTGAGGTTGTGTCTTCTGGTCTTTGACCAGAAAAGATTCCCCCTCCACATCTACTCTATCAAGGCCTCTCACCATTTGATGGGTTTCAGTGAGGTCACCCCTCATTCTTCTGAATTCCAGTGAATACAGGCCCAGAACCATCAAGCGCTTCTCATATGACAAGTCACCCAATCCTGGAATCATTTTTGTGAACCTGCCTTGAACCCTCTCCAGTTTCAGCACATCCTTTCTAAGATAAAAGGCCCAAAACTGCTCACAATTCTCCAAGTGAGGCCTCACCAGTACTTTATAAAGTCTCAACATTACATCCTTGCTTTTATATTCTAGTCCTCCTGAAATGAATGCTATCTTTGGATTTGTCTTCCTCATCACAGACTCAACATGCAAATTAACCTTATGGGAATCCTGCACACGGACTCCCAAGTCCCTTTGCACCTCAGTTTTTTGTATTTTCTCTCCATCTAGAAAATATTCAACGCTTTCATTTCTGCCACCAAAGTGCATGACCATACACTTCCCAACACTTCCCAACACTCACTGTATTCCACCTGTCATTTCTTTGCCCATTCTCCTGATCTGTCTAAGTCCTTCTTTAGCCTCTCTACTTCCTTAAAATTACCTGGCCCTCCACCTATCTTTATATGTTCTGCAAACTTTGCAATAAAGCCATCAATTATCATCCAAATCGCTGACATGTAATGTAAAAAGAATTGGTCCCAACACAGACCCCCTGTGGAACACCACTAGTCACTGCCAGTGAGCCAGAAAAAGTTCCCTTTATTCCCACTCTTTGCCTCCTGCCAATCAGCCACTGCTTTATCCATGCTAGAATCTTTCCTGTAATACCATGGGCTTGATAGCTTGTTATTCAGACTCATGCATGGCATCTGTCAAAGGCGTTCTAAAAATCCAAGTACACAACATCAAGCAATTCTCCTTTGTCTGTCCTGCTTGTTATTTCTTCAAAGAATTCCAACAAATTTGTCAGGCAAGATTTTCCCTTCAGGAAACCACACTGACTATGCCCTATTTTGTCATGTGCCTCCAAGTACACTGAGACCTCATCCTGAATAATTGACTCCAACATCTTCCCAACCACTGAGGTCAGACTAATTGGCTCTAGTTTCATTTTTTCTGCCACCCTCACTTCTTGAAGAGTGGAATGACATTTGCAATTTTCCAGTCTTCTGGAACCATTCCAGAACCTAGTGATTCTTGAAAGATCATTACTAATGGCTCCACAATCTCTTCAGCCACCTCTTTCAGGACGTAGGGGTGTACACCATCTGGTCTAGGTGATTTATTCACCTTCAGACCTTTCAGTTTTTCAAGAACCTTCTCTCTTGTTATGGTAACTTCACACACTTCATGACCCCAGACATCTGGAACTTCCACCATACCGCTGATATCTTACACAGTGAAGACTGATGAGAAATACTTATTCAGTTTGTCCACTATTTTGTTGTCCCCCATTACTACCTCTCCAGCATTGCTTTCTGCGGTCCGATATCCACCCTCATCGCTCTTTCACACTTTATGTATCTGAAGGAACTTTTGGTATCCTCTTTAATATTATCAGCTGGCTTACTTTCTCATTCCATCTTTACCTTCTTAATGACTTTTCACGTTGCCCTCTGTTGGTTTTTAAAAGCTTCCTAATCCTCTAACTTTTCATTAATTTTTGCTCTATTATGTGTCCTCTCTTTGGCTTTTATGTTGGCTGTTACTTTTCTTGTTGGCCATGGTTGTGTTATCTTTCCTTTAGAATACTTCGTCCTCTTTGGGATGTATATATCCTGTGCCTTCCGAATTGCTTCCAGAAATTCCAGCCATTGCTGCCCTGCCTTCATCCCTGCCAAAATTCTTTTCCAATCAATTCTGGCCAACTTCTCTCTCATGCCCCTGTAATTCCCTGTAATACTGATACATCTGTAGCATCACCTTCTCAACTTCCAGGGCGAATTCAATCATATTATGATCACATGCCCTCAGGATACTTTTACCTTAAGCTCTCTAATCAATTTTGGTTTATTGCACAACACCCAATCCAGAGTAGCCGAACCTCTAGTGGGCTCAACCACGAGCTGCTCTAAAAAGTAATCTCATAGGCACTTGAGACATTCCCCCTTCTGTAATTCAGCACCAACTTGAATTTCCCAGTCTACCTGCATATTGAAGTCCACTGTGACTTATTGTAACATTGTCCTTTTGGCATGCAGTTTCTATCTCTTGTTGTACTTTGTAGGCCACATCCTCACTACTGTTGGGCATCTGTATGCAACTCCCATCAGGGTCTCTTTACATTTGCAGTTCCTTAGCTCTATCCACAATGATTCAACACCTTCAGACCCTCTTTCTAATGAATTGATTTCATTTTTTACTAACAGAGCATCACCATCCCCTCTGCCTATCTGCCTATCCTTTCGATACAATGTGTATCCTTGGACATTAAGCTCCCAGTATAATCTTTCAGCCAAGATTCAGTGATGCCTACAACATCATACCTGCCAATCTGCAACTGTGCTGCAAGTTCATTGACCTTATCCCATATACTGTGCACATTCAGATACAAAGCCTTCAGTCCTGTTTTCATCCTTTTCGATTTTGTCCGCCTTTTATGTCGCACCTCATCCTGTTGACTGCAATTTTGCCCTATCAACAGCCTCTCCTCACTACACATTGCCTCTGTTTGTAAACTAGCAACCTCATGTTCATCACTGTTATCCACCTTTCCTACAATACTTCATCATAAACAGATATTTGTAATTTGGAGGCTTAGTGATTTATTTGGCTAGTGTTTCAACTTGGTGCTCCAGCTTCCTCTTACATCCCAAAGATGTATAATTTGGGTAAGTCAATTGTGGATAAGCTATGTTGGCGGGGGAAGTGTGGCAATACTTGCAGGCTTTCCGGGCACAATCCTCACTGATTTGCTGTATATTCTGATGTTTTGATGTACAGAACACGTGACAAATAAAGTTGATCTTCCCTTTTCTTAGGCAAACCATAATATTGATCCTTACAATGCAACGACTTCCAAGTTCAAAAGTAATTGTATTACCAGAGTACTTATATGTCACTACATACAACCCTGAGATTCATTTTCTTGTCGGCATACTCAATAAATCCATGATAGAATAATAACCATAACAGAATAAATGAAAGGCCGCAACAACTTTGACATTAAACCAGTGTGCAAAAAACAACAAACTGTGAAACTACAAAAACAAAGAATAATACTAATAATAATGAGTAAATAAGCAATAAATATTGAGAACGTGAGATGAAGGTCATTGAAAGTGCGTCAGTAGGTTGTAGGAACATTTCAGTGATGAGGCAAGTGAAGTTATCCCCTTTGGTTCACTTCACTCGGAGTGAAAGCGGAAAGTTTTTTCAACCAAATTAAACTTGGCAGACAGAAGGAAGCTAAGAAGACCAGCTTTTACTTTGGGAGTGTTTGATACCAGGATGGGAAGGAAGGTGGAAAAAAGGGTGTCAGATAAATTATAACAGCTAATTTTGGCAAAGAGACAAACTAAATGACTGCAGGAGGGGTAGGAAAACATCAGCTGACATTCCTTTGCAATAAAATTGCACTTAGCGTTCCAATAGTGGGTAATGTAAAGATGATATTGAGCTCAAAGATATATATTTGTCTAGGGGTTAGCACATAAGTGTTTGCTTGAGAGCTCAGTCTTGATTCAATACTCTAGTTAGGAATCTGAGCAAATGGACTCATTCTCATAAATGCCTGTTTTGCGGAGTTTCCATTTCAGCTTTATTTCTTCCAGCTTTTTACATTCTTTACCTGTTGTAGCTTTCTGTTCTGTCTGGAACCCTCCAACCTGATGGTATGAATATCAATTTCTTTCAGCGAACAAATTCCCACCCCACCTTCCCCTATTCTCCACTTTAACCTTTTACTTTTTCTCACTTACCTATTACTTCCTCCTGTGTCCCATTCTCCTTCCTTTCCTCCTATAGTCCATTCTCCTTTCCTACCGGATTCTTTCATCTCCAGACCTTGACCTTTCCCACCCACCTTTCTTCCTCCATCACCTTCCAGCCAGCCTCTTTTCCCTCCCCTGATCTTTTTATTCTGCATCTTCCCCTTTCTATTTCAGGCTTGAAGAAGGGTCTCGGCCCAAAACGTTGAATGTTTATTCATTTCCATGGATGCTGCCTGACCTGCTGAGTTCCTGCAGCATTTTGTGTGTGTTGCTCTGGATTTCCAGCTTCTGCAGAATCTCTTGCATTTCTGTTGTATTGTCGCTTCCTTATTTCTTCCAACTTTTTTCATTCTTCACTTATTGTTGTTTTCTACTGCAGTTCTTTTTCCCTTTCTATATGTTCTGACATTGTTAATTTGCTCTAACTCTATTAAGAGGTGTTTGGATAGACACGTGAATGTGTAAGGACTGGAGGGACATGGACCATATGCCGACAGGAGAGATTTGGTTCAGTCTGCCATTTTGTTTAGTGCAGACATTTTGGGCTGTAAGGCCACTTCCTGTGCTGTACTGTATGGTCTATGTTCTTAGGAGTTGGCTGCCTAACCTGTAGGTCCCTATCCCTACTCACTGAGATCCTGTCTGATCAGTTACCTTTCTCCATATTGATGATATCTCAATTTAACCAACCTCTAAAAATGAACAATTGACTTGGAATCATGTTGGGAAGGAAAATTGCAGAGAATGAGGATGGCGAATCAATGGGAAAGGATGTTCTAATCCTTAGCCAAGGATTTGGACAAGGCTGAGACTAGCTTCAGCGTTGTGGGATCTAGAACCTGCGGGCACTTGACAGAACAACAAGACGTCCAGGGAAACTGTGTGGACTCCCATCAATCTCTGAAGTCATATGGCAACTAACAGGTGCGATTCTTGAGTTTACAGCTGTCCTGAGCACTGACATTGCAGAAACCTTGTATTCCTTCTAGGCACCAATGAACTTTCATTAGAATCTGTGGGAACTCCTCTGCTAAGAACTTTTTAGAGGCAAGTCAGGACCTCTCAACCTATGGGAGCTCAGAGTACAGCTGTGGTGGCAACAGAGAATGGAATGGAGCACAGCACAAACTCCCACAGGGACATGCTGTTGCTTGAGGGTTTCGGGACCTGCTCTCTGCCATTACACCAGCAAGCCCATTGATCAGTGGTGTGACAGATTTGAGGCTGAGTGAACAGCTGGAGCTGGCCTGTCTGATGCTGCTGTCTCTCTGGACAGCACTGCATTTAAAGACCCAGCCTGCCCTCTCAGGGAACGCCACCAGCTTTTCTCAGCTGCTGAGATCTGTATTCAAAATCTTCGGACTCCTCCATGTCAGGGGCTCCTTAATCAGCTAATCCCAGCAGCTGCTGTGCCTCATAAATCTCGGTCCACGTTACTCAGAGAGCATTAGCCGTGCAAACTCAGGAAACTCGCAGCTGCTGACCTGCTGACTCCATTACGTACAAAAGAGGCCAGCAGTAAGGCCATGGGAAGGGTCAGAAAGGGCAAGGAAATTTGGGAAGTGTTTTAATGGTGCACATATGGCTGAGAGGACATCTTAGAGTTTCTGTGCCAAATTAATTTCCTGACCCATTTTATGTTGCCCATTGAAAATAGTGAGGATAACTCCATCCCTCATCCCCCCTATTCACCTTTGGTTTGGTTGGAAATGGGCAACTAACAGAGATTTCCCCAGGTAGACAGAAAGCTAACTGATAGCCATTGTAACGATAGTGCAGGACAGGGACACTTGGGAAACACATTTCACGAGCACAACTGAAATAAGACTTTCCCGAAGTCCAGACAACAAGAAGATTTCATTCAAGGGCGGCACAGTAGTGTAGTGGTTTGGTTCAAGCTCATAGGCTTGATCTTTACCATGCCATCGATCACTGATCAGGGTTCAATTCCGCCACAGCCTGTAAGGAGTTTGCACGATCTCCCCATGGCTGCATGGGTTTCGTCTGGGTGCTCCCGTTTCTTCCCACAGTCCAAAGATGTACAATTTGAGTTAGGGCGGAAGTGTGGCAACACCTGCAGGCTGCCCAGCACGAGCCTCACTGATTTGATTTGACCCGAATGATATGTTTCACTGTATATTTTCATACTTTGATGTGCAGTACCTGTGACAAATAAAGCAAATCTTCCCTTCTCTTCTTAGCCGGACCATAATCTTGATTGGAACGACTTGGACTGATGGAGGTTTTTTTTTTACCAATTTAAAATTCGCAGACTGAAGGAAGCCAAGAAGTTTTCACTTTGAGAGTGTTTGACATCAGAATATGAAAGAAGATGGAGTAAAAGGATTTAGATAAATTATGAGCTAATTTTGTCAAAGAGACCAAAAAAAGTGAGTGCTATGGAGGGGTAGGAAAACATCAGTTGACAGTCCTTTGCAATAAAGCTGCACTTAGTGTTCCAATAGTGGGTAATATAATGATGATATTGAGCTCAAAGGCATATATTTGTCTAGGGTTTAGCACATAAGTGTTTGTTTGAGAGCTCAGTCTTGATCCGTGCCAAAGCAATTCCACTGTGTAAACTCATGATGAATGCAAAGGCTCTCTCTCCTCATTGCGTACTATTTTTCTTATGGAAATCAATATCAGTCATCAGAATAAGTAGCTACTGTAAAAAAAATTCATCATTTCAAGATATAATGCACCACAAATCATTTATGCTTTTTAAAAAAATCATAAAACTTTCAAACTTTTTGAATGTTGAAAGGCCTTGATAAAGTGGATGTGGTGAGGATGTTTCCTGTGGTGGGAGAGTCTAGGACCAGAGGACACAACCTCAGAATAGAGGGGTGTCCTTTTAGAACAGAGATGGGGAGGAATTTCTTCAGCAAGAGAGTGATGAATCTGTGGAATTCATTGCCACATGTGGCTGTGGAAGCCAAGTCTTTACGTATGTTCAAGGTGGAGGATGGTAGATTCTTGATTAGTCAGAGCATGAAAGAATATGGGGAGAAGGCAGGAGATTGGGGCTGAGAGGGAAAATGGATCAGCCATGATGAAAAGGCAGAGCAAACTTGGTGGGCGAAATGGCCTAATTCTGCTCTTATATCTAATGGTATTATGGTCCTATTTTAAAGTGCAGTACTTTCAAAGTTTGGCACTTAGCCCATATTCTTCCGTTCAAATGAAAATGCTCCTGTCTACTTTCACTTTAAATCCGTTGATACTTATTGCTAAATTCTAATCAAATTACCTGCATATTTCCAAAAAAAAAGCACCACTTATGCAAACACCATGTGGTGCTTCCTGTCATCTCTCTCGTTATTCTTCATAAATCCCCACCCATACTGGAACTGAATGAAACCATTCTTTTAGCCTATGAGTGCTGCAGCTAACATTTCTGTCCTGTAATCCCATTACAGGAGACTACGTGGCAGTTCACGCTGAAGGCTCTGTAAAGCCTTCTAATCTGAACCTACAAATTTTAAACTACCCCCTAACAAAGAGCAGCGTAAAACACTGCTGTAACTGGAAAAATACAGAGGATAAAGAAAGACAGAGGAAATGGGACATGGCACCCCACAGTACATAAAAAACAGAAAAAGAAAGGCATGCATTTATCTACTGCTGTTGACAGCATCACACGCCCCAAAGCATTTTGCAGCCAATGAAATATTTGTCAAACTGCGCTCACTGTCGTAATGTGTGAACTGAATGTATAATTAACGTCCAGCATAATTTTAAAATGTACAAGCTCAGGAGGCAGTAATTGGGCACATAATCTGAGGCAGAATGGAATATTTTCATATTAACGTTGCTTAATTTAATGATGAAATGGGGATTTGGAGGCCACTTTAACTTTAAATCCATTCTTGTTCTGAATAACTTGAAAAAGGTACTCTCTTGTTGCTGCACCGATCTCACTGTGGGCTGTTTGTCCTCCCAATATTGTACTCAAAAACAGATTTATAAATGCGATTGAGTAATCGTGTTACCTAAGGAAGGAACTTCGAGTATGCGAATAAAATGCAAAAGCCGGCAGACGCTGGAAATCCACAGCGACACACACAAAATGCTGGAGGAACTCAGCAGGTCAGGCTGCATCTGTGGAAATGAGTAAACAGTCGGTGTTTCAGGCCAAGACCCTTCTTCAGGGCTGAAACAGAAGGGAAAAAATGCCAGAATAAAAAGGTTGGTGGGGGGGGTGGAGAGAGGAAAGAAGATAGCTAGAAGGTGAAACCAGGTAGGAAGGATAAGAGAAGGGCTGGAGAGAAAGGAATCTGATAAGAGAGGAGAGTGGACCATAGGAGAAAGGAAAGGAGAAGGAGAACTAGGGGGAGGTGATAGGCAGGTGAGAAGAGGTAAGAGTCTAGAGTGAGGAATAAAAGAAGAGGGGAAGGGGAGGGAAAATTATTCTCACTCCTGAAGAAGGGTCTCGGTCTGAAACGTTGACTGTTTATTCATTTCCACAGATGTTTCCTGACTTGTAGGGTTCTTCCAGCATTTAGTGTGTGTTGTTCAAGTGTATTAATACCTTCCTATTAAAAGAATATCTTGGGATATATTTTTTTAAAATATCAGGGTAACCTTCAGTTAAGAATACCTCCCTCTCCTCCAGTTTGCGTTTCACTTCCTCCATTAGTTTGCTTTACACATTATTCCCTATGCCAACCTGGATGGCAGGTTAAATAGCTATCGCCCAGGTAACTATTAACCAGATGTTGCCATTGTTGTTCTTGAATCAGATGTTCATGTCTAGAAAAGCTTTAGATTCAAAAATATCCAGCCGATGTCCCTGTATCTGTGCTGTACTTTACTACTTCATCAGCATGATATGATTGAATGAAATCACCAGCAGTAACAGAGGCCTAAGATGAAGAGGTTCAGTGTACTGCAGCAGGCACACATTGAACTATTTCCCACTCAAAGAGATTCTGTTTCATGAAATGAAGCAAAAATCCCACTGGAAATCTGAGGCTGAAGTAGTAAATACTGGAATCATTTTGCAAGTCAGGCTACATCAGTGAACTGAACAGACAGATTAAGGGCTTGGGAGCACAGCCCTTCATCAGAAATGGTATTAAGAATGAAAGCTTTGTAGATCTGAATAAGGCATCTTATGGTCCAGAATTATTTGTTTGTTCTTCAGTATTTAGACTTCATGTTAGTTAATTTTTTTGGGTTTAGATCCTTCAGGCTCGTTGCTGATTCACTCCTGACGAGTCCTGATGAAGGATCGCAGTCTGAAATGTTGACTGTTTATCCCTGTCCTTAGGTGCTACCTGACCTGCTGAGGGCCTGCACCATTTTGTGTGTGTTGCTCTGGGTTTCCAGTACCTGCAGAATCTCTTGTGGCTACCATCTCTGCAGATGTGTCCTGAGAATTTCTAATATCTCTTTCTAGAGATATTGAAATGACAATGTCGTCAACCTTTCAACCAGGTGGTTCAGGAGCTCCTAAGTGAGAAAGTAATTAACTAAGACAGGGAGAAAGCATTTCGAATCAGTGGATTTTTTTTACTATTGGATTTTCATTTGGAATGCCATTTCCTTTTATCCCTGCACTTGCATTCTCATCTACTTAGGCACAATACTGATGGTCATCTTGGAGTGAGGGAGTGATTTATTTATTTAGTTAGTTAGTTAGTTAGTTGGTTAGTAAGTTAATTAGTTAGAGATGCAGTGTGGAAGTGGCCCTTCTGGCCCAACAAGCCACACTGCCTGGCAACCCACTTATTTAACCCTAGCCTAATCACTGGGCAATTTACAATGACCAATTAACTTACTAACTGGAATGCTTTTGAACCATGAGAGGAAACTGGAGCACCCAGAAGAAACCTGCGCCCTCATGGGGAGGACGTACAAACTCCTTACAGGTAGCATTGTAATTGAACTCTGAACTGTGATGCCCCGAGCTGTGATAGCACCGTTAATAGCTACGATACTGTGGCGCTCCATTATCTGGGCAAATGTGCACTCTTCCAAACAAAGAAGTCTATTATAAACGAGAAATTCGGCAGACACTGGAAATCCAAAGCAACACACACAAAATGCTGGGGGTAACACGTATAAAATTCTGGTGTCTTCCCCCTTCTTTTCCAGTCCTGAAGAAGGGTCTCGCCCTGGAACTTTGACTCTTTATTCATTTCCATAGATGCTGCCTGACCTGCTGAGTTCCTCCAGCATTTTGTGTGAGTTGCTTTAGAAGACTATGGAACATGTTGAGAAGGGAGGATTAAAAAAACAGGAAAGGAAGGTGTGTCAGTTCCTCTGTTGCTGTCTGTTTGCCTCGGTGCTATATGCTCTGGCTGAGATGAGGAGGGTGCCAAACTGCTGATCATTGAGGTTTTTAGAGTATTCATTTGGGAAATGAATTTAAACAGCCTGCAGATTAGAGCAGCAGACAAAGTAGGTAAGTAATTAACCAATTATTGTAGTTAAAATTTCAATTAACATTTAGTCAATTTAAATAAGTGTCATACTGCTGTGATCGGCACTGATTAGCTTCTGCTAAACTGAAAATTGATGCATGAAAAGGCTGTTCAGGGTAGAATTAGTTTCAATGCAAGAGGAAAAAAAGGCTCATTTCATAATGACATTTAATGATCTGTGTATGCTTTGTTTTTCTGCCTATGTAAATAACCATGTGGACCTTTTGACTGAACACGTATTAAGTGTTATAGCAAAAACAGTTTAGCTTGAAACACCATACTGAAGCAAATGGACTGATTTTGGATAATGGATAAAGCAAGTATTACGCCTTTGTATTAGATATTTAACTTGACCTGTATAAAATGAGTGCTTTCTGCATTCCCTGACTGATAGTGCACACAATGCAGTCTTCAGCTAGATGACAAATTATTGAAACTTTACAATGGATGTTTATAATGGAGTGAGGACACACTTCAGTTCGTTGGCTGGATATATTAAAATATAAATCTGACATCTTACAAAGACTCTGTGTGCACACATCACTTCTCAGCAATGTCTCAATGCACACATCTGGTTTGAGATCCTAAAGGGCCAACTCAATTTTGTTAATTCCTTTTCAGCAGGAACTGGCTTTTCCCCATGCTTAACCATATGAAAGCCAGGAGAATGTTGTAGAATCAATAGCTCAGTTCTGGTCCAATTTATATTGATCATCCACACTTGGTCTGGGCTGGACTACATGGTTATTTCAGTGGTTTCTCTGAACCTCCAGTGCACACATTGAACTTGGCACCCAGCACCAACATGGAGGTGTGTGGATAAGACATCCCTCCAAGAGGACCTCAACCCCGTCGTGGTTTGGAGGCTTGCATGCCTCAGTGACCTGGAGAGCCATGCTGGGTGGAGTCATAACTTTATGCCTTGGCTCTTGGAAGCGTCACCCATGCCAAGCAGGTCAAAGGGTAGAGGCCAGGCTAAAGGTGGTCCACCGGTCCTGCAGGTTTGGGGGTTCAGCTCTGGGCTAACAATCCTGACTAGTAAAAACAAAACTGTTATGGAAACAGCAATGAAGAATTCTTCTACAACTGAGTGTGATGGCGTTCCTGAGTCTCCACCTTGAACTTGCATGACTGACAATCGTGAAAACCAAGCTACTGACATGATGAAGGAAGTCCTGAACACTGCCAGAGAAATGGCACCTTCATTGCTGCCCTAAACACCAGCAGCGTGATGGGCAGTAGGTAGGAGAAGTCATTTTGCCTGGCTGTATCTTTTAGTCAAATAAATTTCTAATCATTAGATGTTTTCAATCCAAGAATACTTAGCAGTGAGCAAAATCAAACATGTATGAATATTGACATCAGGATACATAAGTAATAAGATAGCTGGGGCTTGCTTTATAGTCAGCACTCATTCTTCGAATGGTAAATGATCAAGCAGTCTGATGTTGTGCCTCTCAAAGAGCTGATGTGCAAATTCAAATCCTCTTTATTTAGACGTTACATCAAAAGAAAATACATATTCCATTTGAATTGTTAGAGCAACTCTGGAAACAAAACCCTGTAAGATCAAAAAACACAAAGTTTGCAAAAGTAAATCCTGTGGCAATATACCACAGCACTCATAGATCGTGAATTAATGTGTTAGTCTTTCTATGGATTTAAATTTGTCCACTGCCAGAACATGGACCATCTAATGATTGGACATTTACAGTTTTTGGTTTTTTGCAAATCCAAGACTTTAAATAACATGATCACAAAGTGAGTAAATACCTAAGGATTCTGGACCGTTACACAGTGCCCTTTAAAAGGTAAATGAGAAGATTTTGGAAGTGGTTTTCAAGTCTTAGCTGATCTTGCACATTAGGAATTCCATAATCTTTAAGTATATAACTACAAGATGGTTTCAAATTTTGATTGATATGTTTGGAGCTAGAGCAGGGAAATGCTTGACAAGATTGTCCAGCTGAAGAACAGCTGCATCCTTCAGAAACAATGATATTGAAACCATGAGAAAACATTTATCCGCTGGTTATAACACATCTGGATTCATTTATTTAATATATAATGCAAACCAGGTAAAACCATTTGGATACCATCATTCCTTAAGGAAGACGATCTGATTAAAATACCAGATGCATTATGGTGTTTCATATTAGAGGCTCACAGTTGTAAATCTGAGTACATTAAAAAAAATCTGTCTTGCATTCTACAGAAAAGTTCTTGGCCTTGTTGGCAAACCAGCTACTGTTTCACATGTTTTTATCTTACACTGTGTTTATATGTATTTTCATAAAGCTTATGCTAGTATATATCAACTGGACTGAGAAAGCCCAAACAAACCTCTGCTAAAACTTCAGAGTGAGATTGTATTATACTGGTGTAGAGAAAACTTTAGCTATGGGCTATGTGAATAGTTTGATCTCAGACAGGCAATACAACATGAGCGAGCTTCAGTATTCTGTCAATTTCTTCACCTAGTTTGCATTTTATCTTAAGTCAAGCCATTTCAACAGAATTTACTTCATATTAAAATGAGCAAAGATACATTGGTCTTAATGTAGATTTGATGAGTTCTGCATGTTTTGCAAGCAAATCCATAAATTACTGTATTTTTCTCAGGTACAATCACTGCAACCAATAGCCTGTAACTTCCCTTTCAGGGATGAGCTTTCGAAACACCTGGTATTTTTGCAGTGCGAACTGAAGTCTCGAAGGCGCAGGACGGTTGCGGTGTGGTGGGGTACAGGCTGAATTGAGATGGCGGGGCCTGAGCCTGAGAGCAAAAAGATTGGCCACTGATGGAGTGAACTTGGGGGCTGATTCAATGAAGTCGACCCAAGGCGAGGCAGAGTCGAGGAGGCCGGGCCCAGACCTGGGTCCCAGAGAAAGGAACTACATGAGGTTTGGCCGATTTAAGCACCAGGCCAGATTAAAAAGGTTAGGATGTCGGAGCTGGAGGTGAGGGATGGACCGGTGTTCAGCTCACTGCTCATAGGTTAACTCCTCTCCGTGCTGAACTGAGGCTGAGGCTTCTGGGTCGGCTGCAGTGATGACTGTCTTCGTGGCTGTGGAATCACTTCCATAAACTTATTTTTATTGTTTGCATTATTTTATTTTCCTGCACAACGAGTGTTTAATGGTGTTCTTTTTTAAATGGGCTCTATCGGGTTTCTTTGTTTTGTGGCTGCCTGTAAGAAGACAAATTTCAAGGTTGTATATAGTATACATATAGGCATCTATTAGTCCCATGAGACCATGGATTTGCACTTTGGAAGGTTTCTTACAGGCCTGGGCAAGGTTGTATGGAAGACCGGCAGTTGCCCATGCTGCAAGTCTCCCCTCTCCAGGCCACCGATGTTGTCCAAGGGAAGGGCATTAGGACCCATACAGCTTGGCACCGGTGTCGTCACAGAGCAATGTGTGGTTAAGTGCCTTGCTCAAGGACACACACGGTGCCTCAGCCAAGGCTCGAACTGGCGACCTTCAAATTACTAGATTCAACGCCTTAACCACTTGGCCACATACTTTGCTAATAAATGCACTTTGAACTTTGAACATTGAATCTTGAACAATTGAATGTAAATCTCCAGGACACTGCTATAAATGAACAAAGGAAAAATCAAAGGCTTTAACAATTATTTTAAATTTCACTCTTTAATTTTGCTGATAAGTTACAAATTAGTTGATGAAAGAAAGAGAAGAATTTCTATCCAGCGCAAAAGCAGAAAATGCAGAAAAAAGCTCAGCATGTCAGACAGCATCTGTGGAAAGAGAAACAGTCAACATTTTGTGTATGCAACGATTTGTCAGAATGTTGCAGCATTTTCTGTTCGTGCTTCTGATTTTCAGCATTTGCAGAATTTTACTTTGATTTTTCACTAGAGTTTATATCATGCCTTTCAGTACCTTGGTGTTTTAAGTGCCAATTTGAGGTGCAATTGATGGTGTAATGTAGGAAACAATTTGAACACAGATCGACTGTCCCAGTGACACCTCCCTCACTGGTCTAAACAACTTTTGTGCACGGTACGAGATACGCAACACAACGGTGGCCACAGAAGCTACTCCCCTCCCAGATGAGCAGCCTCTGACTGTAACAGCGGCAGATGTGAGAAGGACGCTGCAGGGTCAACCTCCGTATGACAGCCGGACCAGACAACATCCTGGGCTGAGTACTCTGGAAGTGTGCTCACCGATATCTTCAACACTTTATTCATCCAGGCTGCTGTCTCCACATGCTTCAAATCAGCCACCGTCATCCTGCTACCAAAGAACTCTACACCTTCAGAACTAAACAACTACCATCCAGTACTTTGAATGTCTGATTATGACACATATCACAAACTCCACTCCTGCTACATTGGACAATCTCCAATATGCTTACCAACAGAACCGCTCTACGACAGATACCATAGCATTTATCATTCACCTGGTTCTGACACACCTGGAAAACAAGGAGAATTATATCAGAATGCTGTTTCTGGAATTCAGTTCCGCAATCAATACTGTGTCCCACAGACCTTGGTGAACAATGTCTGTGGGGCAATAGTCCTAAAGAGGGTCTCGGCCCGAAACGTTGACTCTTTGTTTATTTCCTTGACATGCTGAGTTCCTTCAGCATTTTGTGTGTATTGCCTTGCTGAACAAACTCCTATTCCACTGTGCAACTGGGTGTTGGATTTCCTAATGATCAGACCTCAGACAGCCAGTATGCACAACTGTTCCTCAGTCCCCATCGGCCTCAACACGGGATTTCCCAGCCCACCACCCCCGGGCTGTGTGCTGAGCCCAGTACTGTACTCCCTGCTCACACACGACTTCACGGCCAAACACCCCAGTAATCACATTGTCAAGTTCACTGATGACACGACAGTAGTGGAGCTCACCACCAATGACAATGAGACAGCCCACGGAGAGGAGGTGGAAGTGCTCAAGACAAGATGCCAGGCAAATAGCCTCTTCCTTAATGGCAACAAGACAAAGGGGATGATTATCTATTTCAGGAGAATTTGCACCACACACACACACACACACACACACACACACACACACACCCCTTTACGTCTGTATCAGAGCAGAGGAAATTGCAAATTTCAATCTCCTGGGAGTGCACATCGCACACAGCCTCTTAGGGTCCCAGAATACATCCTGCCCTATGCAGTTAAGAAAGCTTACCAACACCTCTACTTTCTGAGAGCTAGACTTTGCGCATCCATACTCAAGTCATTCTATAGATGCTCAGTAGCGAGCATCCTAACATGTTACATCTCTGCACAGTATAGAAACTTGACTGCGGCAGACAGGAATGCTCTACAATGGGTAATCAAAATTGTCCAACACATCACTGACACCAGCCTACCTGCCAACAAGGACACATATACTGAAAGGTGCTAGTAACACCCTGAAGGATCCCATACACCCTGCTCATGGACTGTTTGTCCCACCCCCATTGGGGAGGAGACTATGTAGCATCCACACCAGGACCACCAGACTCAAAAACAGTTACTTTCCCTGAGCAGTAGGACTGATCAGCGTGGCCAAGTGGTTAAGGCGTCGGTCTAGTGATCTGAAGGTCGCTAGTTCAAGCCTCAGCTGAGGCTGTGTGTTGTGTCCTTGAGCAAGGCACTTAACCACACATTGCTCTGTGACGACACCGGTGCCAAGCTGTATTGGCCCTAGTGCCCTTCCCTTGGACAACCTCGGTGGCGTGGAGAGGGGAGACTTGCAGCATGGGCAACTACCGGTCTTCCATACAGCCTTGCCCTGGCCCGCGCTCTGGAAACCTTCCAAGGTGCAAATCCATGGTCTCACGAGACTGATGGATGCCTATTAAATTAAAGACTGATCAACATCTCCACACACCAACACCACCACTGCTTTATTTTATCTTATGTACTGTATTTTTTTTTGTTATTAATATTCTGTTCTTTACTTGTTGTAGTTTTTTTGTGCTGAGTCTGATCTGGAGTAACAATTAGTTTGTTCTTATACTTGTTACAGGAAATGATATTGAACAACCTTAACTCTTGAATAAACAAGTTCAGAGTTGGCATGGGGATAGGTGTAGAGTTTATCGAGTTGATGGGTTAAAGGGGGAAGTTGTAGAGAAAAATGAACAAAAGCTATCAGATGAAGGTAGTTAAAGAGGCAGAACACAGAAAATAGAACACAATGAACTCTGAAATACTGTACAGGGCTGCAGAATTGCCCATCAGATCAGGTCATAATAATGGAGAGGAAAAATGTGAATCTTAGAGATAGAAAAATAGAGCATAGAAACAGGCCCTTTGGCCCATCTAGTCCATGCCAAGCCATTTAAACTGCCTACGCTCATCGTCCTGCACCAGGATCATGGCCCTCCATGCACCCACCATCCATGCACCTCTCCAAATTTCTCTTAAACATTAAATCAAGCTCGCAGGCACTAATTGTGCTGGCAGCTTGTTCCACACTCTTACAACACTCTGAGTGAAGAAGTTTCCCCTCATGTTCCCCTTAAACTTTTTACCTTTCACCCTTAACCCAGGACCTCTAGATGTAGTCCTAGCTAATATCAGCAGAGAAAGCCTGCTTGCATTTGCTCTATCTATACCCCTCATAATTTTGTAGACCTCTGTCAAATCTCCTCTCAATCTTTTACACTCCAAGGAATAATGTCTTAACCTATTTAATCTTTCCTTATAACTCAGGTCTTCCAGAACCAGCTACATCATTAAAAATTTCCTCTGCACTCTTTCAACCATATTTACTAATCAGAAATAGCCAGTTCTGCTAACTCACAGTATGTGAGTTACCCGATGCAATCAAATTTGATATTGAGTCCCGTCCTATTTGCCCAGAACAAACACGAGCTGCTCTTCCTTAGACATGTTAGGCCTGTTTATAACATTGGGGGTGGCCACAGGCAGACACAGGTTCAATTCCCGCCACTGTCTGTAAGGAGTTTGTATATTCTCTTCGCGACTGTGTGGGTTTCCTCTGGGTGCTCTGGTTTCCTCCCACAGTCCAAAGACATACAGGCTAGTAGGTTAGTTGGTCACACGTGTGATTGGGTGGCATGGGCTTGTAGGACATGAAGGTCCTGTTACTGCACCGTATCACTAAATAAATAAAATGAACACTGTGAACTTTGGGCGCACTAAATTTGTTGTGAGATTGACAAGCCGAGATTCAATCTCATATATGAAAAGTCAGCTTGTTTCCTAATTGCAGTTAGAATTGGTTTATTATTGTCACATAAGGGAAAGGTAGCGAGTAAAGCTTTCTTACATAATGTTCATACGGATCAATTCATTACTCAGTGCATTGAGATCATTAGCAAGATAAAGTGTAACAGTTACAGAGAAAGTGGAGTTTGGGTAGACATTTAAGGTAAGAAGGTTGTTCATTACGATGGTGACTGGGACAGGTTGGTTGAGGGCAGGAGGCTATATAATAAAACTTTCAAGAATATATCCATCCTTGGAGAGCCATCCTGACTGGCTGCATCACTGTCTGGTACAGGGAGCGGAGTGGGGAGCTACTGCGCAGGATTGAAGTAAGCTGCAGAGAGTTGTAAACTTACTCAGCTCCATCATGGGCACCAGCCTCTGTAGTATCCAGGACATCTTCAAGGAGCGATGCCTCTGAAAAGTCTACTGTTAGGTATCCCTATGGCCCAGGTCATGCCTTGTTCTCATTGCTGCTGTCAGGAAGAAGGTACAGAAGCCAGAAGGCACCACATTGAATGGAACAGCTTCTTCCCCTCTGCCACCCGATTTCTGAATGAACATTGAACCCATGAACATTACCTCACTAACTTGTATTTCTATTTTTGCACCAATTTAATTTAACTTTTGGCTATATATACTTACTGTAATTTACAGTTTTTTTCTCTGTTATTATGTGTTGCATTGTAGTGCTGCCACAAAGACACCAAATCTCACTGCATACACTGGTGATATTAAATATGATTCTGATTCAAAACTGGCGGTACGAGGTGTATTTTATGCCCTCGATACCATTAGCAGGAATTTATGTGGGCCTACGTTGGAGAGCCCTTGAAATGCCAGCAAGGATTACAATGTGTGATCAGCCTGCATCCATCGCATCAGATGCAGGCAGCATGTCAAGACTTTGTCACTGATGGATGTGGCCACTGCCAACTGCACTTGTCATTGGCTGAATGCCTCAGCAGGGAGACCAACGTTGTGAGGACCCAGTACAAATTAAAGGCAACCTGTCTTAATTAAAGCCAATTAAACCCAGCCTGCTGCTCTTAAAGGGGAGGTACACTGGAGCTGTAACAGCTGTTGGCAGACATTCTATCTCAGAGATTGATGTGGGAAAGTGTCAGCAATAGTAGACCACATGAGACAGCTGGTTCAGTTGCTGAACTGGAGTCCTTAATGCAAATTTTGAGACATATCCAGTATCGGTTTGGGTTGCTGAGCCCCTTCAGAGATATACTGAACAGAGAGTAGAAGTTTACTGTGATGGTCATTGCTAGGACATTAGCACTGAGAACACTGGACACAGTCCATGACGGTTCTGTCACATGAGAGGTCAAGGTTAATGAATGTAACTTCAGACATCTCTCCAGTTTCAAGCACAACTTAATTCATCACAAAAACATCAGTCATCCACTGACAATCTCTTTTGGGATTTCTTCATCTACTTCATCTTCACACTTTTAACCCTAATGCGGCTCGGAGGTGTAGTGGTTAGTACCATGCTTTACACTACCAGCGACCACCTGTAAGGAGTTTCTACGTTCTTCCCGTGACTGTGTGGGTTTTCTCCAGATGCTCTGGTTTCCTCCCACAGCCCAAAGATGTGCAGTTGGTAGGTTAACTGGTCATTGTAAATTGTCCCATGACTAGGCTAGGGTTAAATCGAGGGATGCTGGGTGCCGCGGCTCGAAGGACTGGAGGGGCCAATTCCGTGCTGCATCTTGAGAAGTAAATAAATCATCTCATACCAAATACTGTGAGACAATGGCAGCCTTCTCACCCAAACAGAATCACTGTTACACTTCACTCTGACGTGCAGACAATATGGTGCACCATTTAGTCAGCAGCAGCTAAACTGGCTGGTTTGTAGTGGGAAGGGGGTCTGGGGGTGGGGTGGGGGCATGTGCAGCATGATTAGATCAGCCAGTATACCATGTGTGGCTGAAAATATGGATAATAACTGTGACAGTACCTATTCCTGCTTTGCACTTCCCATTTCCCATCTCCTCACCCTCCCTTGAGTATGTGCTTCAGTTGGAATAACTGGAACCTTGCACTAGGACAGGCACTAAGTGAATTCACAAAGCAGCTTCAAATTTTTAAATTTCATTTGGATGAATGCTCTCTCTAAACTTCTATTTTTGAGCTTTGATAATCCGTTGCAGGGGAAAGAGAAAGATTATAAAGGCTAGCGTTATTTGCCACATGTACAGTACATCAAACATTGAAACACGCGATTAAATGCGTCGTTTACATCAATGACTATCACGTTCCGAGGATGTGCTGGAGAGCAGCACGCAAGTATTGCTACACTTCCAGCATGTCAGCAACTTCGTCACCTTAAGCCATATTTTTTCAGGATGTGGGAGGAAACTGGAGCACCCAGGGAAAGACCACACAGCACAAGCTTCCTACAGGCACCTTCATCATCACTATGTGCTGTGTTGTACGACATGGGCGATCATAGCCTTCCATCTGTCTTTAATCTGAGTTCTAATATGCTCTTCAAAACCTTTGCCTGTCCATCCCTTGATATAGCTCATAAATATCGTGAGCAGTCGACCGTGAATTTACAGGCAGTGGTGAGAATTGAACCCTGTCAAGATAGCTGAAACTGTGAAGTGTTAACACTAACCACCATGCCACTGTGCTGCCCTGGAAGGAAACAATGTGGAGGCGTTGTTGAAAGGAAACTGCAGATATTGACATTCTCTTACTTTTAAACTGGTGAAGTCTTGCCACTAACTGCTCAGAAAGAAACTTACTTACACAGGCGCAATGAAAGGAGATGAGTTATTAACTTCAAACTTTCTGCGTAATCACTCAAAGAGTAGAACTACATGTGCACGTAACCAGAGCTGTATAACTCATCTCCTTCTACCTTAAGCCACGAACCTATCAATCAGCCCTGCTGTGGACCACTTTCTGGAGGTCCAAGACGCCGACTTCTACAAAGAAGAGATCCTTATGCTCCACGACCGCTGGACGAAGTGCGTAAATGTAGGTGGGGACTACAGGTGTCCCCCGCTTTTCGAACGTTCGCTTTACAAAACCTCACTGTTATGAAAGACCTACATTAGTACCCTGTTCTCGCTTTCAGAAGGTGTTTTCACTGTTATGAAGAAAGGCAGTGCGCGATAAAAAATCAGTGCATGAAAAAATCAACGCACAATAAAAAGCAGCGCGTATCCCGAGCAGCCTCTCTCCCCCGGATTCGGAACGGCATTGCTTTAACATGTTGCATTGAGCAGCCGTTAGCAAGATGGATTCTAAGGTGTCGGAAAAGACTGAAGGAACTCGTAAGGGTGTTACACTTAGTGTAAAACTAGACATAATTAAGCGTTTTGATCGTGGTGAATGAAGGACAAAATGAGTTTGGCTTGTGGAAGCTGACGAACATGATGTTGAAGAGGTTTTGGCATCCCGTGACCACGAACTGATAGATGAAGAGCTGATGCAATTGGAAGAGGAAAGGATAACAATCGAAACAGAATGCAGTAGCGAAAGTGAAGCAACTGTGTGAGATTTTCGCTGCAATGATAAAGTATGACTTTAATTTTGAAAGGGTACGTCGGTTTAGGAGATATTTGCAGGATGGTTTGAGTGCTTACAAAGAATTGTGTGATAGAAAAATGCGCGAAGCTCAGCAGTCAAGCAAGCCTTCCACATCAGCCACAGCAGACGACGAACCTCGACCTTTGACATCGAGGCGGACAGTCATAGGAAAAGATGAGTTGCCTGCCCTGATCGACGATGAGATGACACCCCCGTGTCCCACCACCCCAACACCCAGGCCCCGGACAGATACTGTACCGATTCGCAAAGAACGCAGCGGTAGCCGGGAAGCACACAGCACATCTTTAAGAAAAAAGGCGAAATACACATGCTAATTAATTAGGTGCCGCCGACACGTAATTGTCGGCCTAGATCAGAGGCGATGCAATCAGCAATCCCCTCTGATCCGGGCCAACAATTACGTGCCGGGCAGCACCTAATTAATTAGCATGTTTATTTTGGCTTTCTTCTTAAAGATGTGCTGTGTGCCTCCTGGCTACCACTGCGTTCTTCGCGGCAATGTATCGGGTCAGCAGCCCGGAGGATAGGGGCCACTGCACCACCCCCACTTGCGATGACTCAGTCTAACACACCATCATCAGTGTGCTCGGCGCTGTCCCGATTCCAGTAAGTGATACTACACTGTACATACATTATTTCTACTTTATATAGGCTGTGTATTTTTACGTGTTATTTGGTATAATTTGGCAGCTTCATAGTTTAAAGGTTACTGGAGAGCGCGTTTATGCCAAAAGCGCTTGCGTGAGATTTTCGCTATGGAGATCTATGCAAGCAATGGTTGTAGAGAAGTATTTCTACTTTATATAGGCTGTGTATTTATCATATCATTCCTGCTTTTACTATATGTTACTGTTATTTTGGGTTTTATGTGTTATTTGGCATGATTTGGTAGGTTATTTTTGGGTCTGCGAACACTAACAAAATTTTCCCGTATAAATAAATGGTAATTGCTTCTTCGCTTTATGACATTCCGGCTTACGAACCATTTCATAGGAACGCTCTACCTTCGGATGGCGGGAGAAACCTGTATGTTGAAAAATAAATGTGCTAGGTTTTCTAAAATTGACTCCTTCTACCTTAGGCCATTAACTTATCAATCACCCCCATAGCATTAAACAATTACAGGTGGCCCCCATTTTCCGAACGTTCACTTTACAACACCACGCTGTTATGAAAGTCCTATATTAGTCACCTGTTTTCACTAACAGAAGGTGTTTTCACTGTTATGGAAAAAGGCAGCGCACGCCCGAGCAGCCAAGCTCCTCCCCCGGAACTGCATTCTAGCCGGCATTGCTTAAACATGTGCTTTATCTCTATTTATTTCCTGCATCCGTTAGCCAGATGAGTTCTAAGGTATTGGAAAAGCTTAAAAGAGCTCGTAAGGGTGTTACACTTAGCTTAAAACTAGACATAATTAAGCGTTTCGATCGTGGTGAATGAAGTAAGGACATTGTCAACGTGTTGAACATGCCTGCGTCCACCATTCGCACTATTTATACGCAGAGAGAAAGAATTTTGAAAGCTGCCGATGTTACTGTTTGTTCTGCTCGTAGCAAAGTGGTCTCTCTTAGTTGGCATCCAATAATGGATAAAATGGAAAGTCCATTGCTTGAGTGGATTGATGGGTGTACAAAGCGTGGTGTTCCGTTAAGTTTTCTTATACTTAAGGAGAAATCAGTCAGTCTTTAATAAGCTGAAACAGAAAGCACTGGACGATGGTGATGAAAGTGTTGTGAAAGTGGAATTTAAAGGGTGGTTTGATCAGCTTCTGAGGTGAGGGCAGCTTCATAGTTTAAGCAGTGGTCCCCAACCTCTGGGCCGCGAACTGACCACATTGCCGCGAAGAATGCAGTGGTGCAGCGGTAGCCAGAACGCACCCAGCACATCTTTAAGAAAAAAGCCGAAATAAACAAGCTAATTAATTAGGTGCCGCCTGGCACGTAAATGTTGGCCCAGATCAGAGGCGATTGCCGATTGCGACAAGTGGTTATTCGTATAAGCAAGTGTCTAACTGTGACGAAACTGCAACTTATTGGAGTCTTCCCAATTCTGGTAAGTGAAACTACACTGTACATACATTATTTCTACTTTATATAAGCTGTGTATTTTTATGTGTTATTTGGAATGATTTGGCAGCTTCATAGCTTAAAGGTTACTGGAGAGAGTGCTTCTGCCGAGAGCGCTTCCGCGAGATTTTCGCTGCACTAGACAGTGCTGCAGAAAAGTATTTCTACTTTATATAGGCTGTGTATTTATCATATCATTCCTGCTTTTACTATATGTTACTGTTATTTTAGGTTTTATGTGTTACTTGGCATGATTTTGTAGGTTATTTTTTGGGTCTGGGAACGCTCAAAAATTTTTCCTATATTAATAAATGGTAATTGCTTATTCACTTTACGACATTCCAGCTTACGAACCATTTCATAGGAGCACCCTACCTTCGGATAGCAGGGGAAACCTGTAATCCTACACAGCAATATCTATGTAGATCTCCGGCAAAGCACAATAGTCCAAATAGTCCGAAAAGTACCTAGCAATTGAGAAATGAGCGAGCTTGACTCTGCCCATATCTCAGGTTTTACCAGCTTGAACTGACAAAAATCAAAAATATAATAATAATAATAATAATAAATAACTAAGCGATAAATATTGAGAACATAAGATGAAGTGTCCTTTAAAGTGAATCCATTGGTTGTGGAAACATTTCAGTGATGGAGTAAGTGAAGTTGAGTAAAGTTACCCCCTCTGGTTCAAGAGCCTGGTGATCGAGGAGTAATAACTGTTCCCAAACCTGGTGGTGTGAGTCCTGAGGCTTTTGTACTTCTTCCTGATGGCAGAATTAATATAAATGGATGCACGATGGACGCCATGGGGACCTTGCATACTTATTGATATTACAGCATATCAGCTCTGCCACTCACCCCTCTGCTCTGCACGAGTCAACACTAATAACAAAGTAAACAGAAGAACTACAGGTAGGTGTATATTTGAGTCAGATAACAATCTCCTGTGATAAAATGATAGCATTCTGCTTTTAGAACTCCTGATTATTTGCTGTAACTTATGATAATTATACACTAGGAAACATTTATCTCTCTTCATCCAGAACTCTGTACTCTTTCACTACTTACGTAATTACGGTTCTTTTTTATTGTCCTGTTAAAGTGGGTATCTTCATTTGTTCAGAGTAACACATACAAACTGCTGGAGGGACTTGGTAGGTCAGGCAGCACCGATGGAAATGAATGTACAGATGACATTTCAGGCCAAGACCCTTTATTAGGACCTTCACATATTCATACATTATACTCCATTGGCCAGGTCTTTATTCCTTCACTGAACCCATCTACTGTGCACACATCCATTTGTAGAGACATAAATGCAGATGCTGGAATCTGGAGCAATAAAAAAGATGCTGAAGGAAATCAATGGGCCAGGTAGCATCTCGATCTCCTCCAGCATCTTGTCTGCTGCTCTATATTGCTTTCTAGCTTCTCAGATTCTCTTCACAATGTACTCTTCTTTGTACAATTTGTCTTTGTTATATAATGTACAAAGTACTAACACAATCTATAAATTTGCTGACCATACGACCATTTCCGGCAGAATTTCAGATGGTGACAAAAGGGTGTACAGGAGCGGGATATACCATCTAATTGAGTGGTGTCATAGCAACAACCTTGCACTTAGGAGGACTCAGAAGGACCAAAGAACTGACTGTGGATTTTAGAAAGGGTAAGATGAGGGAACAAACACAGTCCTAATAGAGGGATCAGAAATGAAGAGAATGAGCAGTTTCACGTTCCTAGGTATCAGTATCTCTGAGGCTCTAACCTGGATCCAACATGTTGGTAAAGTTACACAGAAGGCACGGTGGTGGCTATATTTCATTAAGAGTTTAAGGAGATTTGGTATGTCACCAAAACCATTCACAAATTTCCATAGATGTACTGTGGAGAGCATTCTAATTGGCTGCATCACTGTCTGGTATGCTGGGGCGGGGGGGGGGGGTGCTACTGCCGAGGGTCGAAGTAAGCTGCAGAAGGTTGTAAAATTAGTCGGATCCATCATGAACACGAGCCTCCATGGTATCCAAGACATCTTCAAGGAGTGGTGCATTAGGGAGGTGGCATCCATCGTTAAAGACCCCCTTCACTCAGGTCATGCCTCGTTTTCACTGCTACCATCAGGGAGGAGGTACAGAAGCCTGAAGGCACACACTCAGTGATTCAGGAACAGCTTCTTCCCCTCTGCTATCAGATTTCTGAATGGACATTGAACCCATGAACACTACCACACTATTTTTTAAATTTCTATTTTTTTTCACTACTTACTTAACTATTACATATATACTTACTGTAATTCACAGCTTTTTTTCTCACTATTTTCATGTACTGCATTGTACTGCTGTTGCAAAGACAATAAATCTCATGACATATGCCGGTGACATTAAACCTGATTCTGATTCTCTTGTCTGTGTCTTAGCAAACTTAACAGTCACACCTTTAGTACCTACACACAGGCCATGTATATAAACAGTCGAATGTTTGTGCCTGAGAACATTTCAAATATTGATTTAATTAGTATTTTACCATGGGTTCACAGGAAGTTACTTGATTTGCTGTGGGATAAGTTGAGGTTATTCATTCTGAAAGGATCAATGCCCAGAAAAATGTTGTTTAATTATTGAGAAACATTAAGTAATGATTTACAATTTGGTAGTGCAATTCTTGTGTCTGAAGTACATAACATTAACATGCACGAAGAACCAACAATTTATTATGCAAGTAGTATGTTGACATTTATTAAAAAGTATTTAGAGTAAAAGTATTGGTAAATCTTAGAGTCATAGAAAAGTACAGCAGAGAAACAAGCCCTTCGGCCCATCTAGTCCTTGCCGAAACCATCAGACTGCTTACTCCCATCGACCTCTCCGGGACCATAGGCCTCCATGCCCCTACCATCCATGTACCTGTCTAAACTTCTCTTAAACATTGAAATCGAACTGACATGCACCACTTGTGCTGACAGCTCATTCCACACTCTCGTGACCCTCTGAGTAAAGAAGTTTCCCCTCATATTCCCCTTAAACTTTTCATCTTTTACCCTTAACCCATGATGTCTAGTTGTGGCCTCACTTAACCTCATTGAAATAAGCCTGCTTGCATTTACCCTATCTATACCCCTCATAATTTTTATACCTCTAAAAATTTCCTCTCAGTCTTCAATCTAATGAATACAGTCCTAACCTATTCAATCTTTCCTTATAACTCAGGAATCTCCAGACCTGGCAACATTCTTGTAAATTTTCCTGCATTTCTCTAGGGCACTCCAGTGAAATCACAAGTGGAGTGGTATGTACAAAATATATGCGTGCTTTAAGGGAACACAATATAGATTCTTTACATGGATTCCTTGAATAAGGGTTACTAAAGACCTGAGAAGACTGATTTTGTACACCCAAATCTCTGCTATGAGCTCTGAAATTAGCTTGCACTCACAAGGTCAAGTTATTGTTAGAAGTTATTATTGCAAACTTCACTTCAGCCCCACCATAGAGCAAATCTGGCTTTTATTACCATTCCAATCAAAAAGGCAAAATATTGCATATGAACACACAAACATACGAATTAGGGCAGGAACATTCACAGGAATTTAGAAAAATGAGATGTGACCTACAAGATCCTTATAGAAATAATAAAATGCAGATGCTGAAAATATGAAATCAAAAAATGGGAGATACTGAACATGTTCTACATACCTGGCAGCCCATGAGAAAAGAGATATAGATTTGTTTCAGGTGATTCAGATGAATTGCATTGATAATTTATTAAACAGAAGAAAAGCTCTAGGAGGGGACAGCATCTTTGACTTGGCTCCTTGTCTCTTCGTCAACTGGTCTTAAATCTAATGGAATTAATGTCTTTGTGGCCACGATTGCAGATGACACTAGGATAGGTGGAGGGTGGATAGGGCGAGTAGTGTTATGGAAGCAGGGAGATTGCAGAAGGACTTGGTCAAACTCAGAGAATGGTCAAAGAAATTTCAGGTGGAAAACAGTGTAGGGAAGTGCATGGTGTTGCAATTAGTAGAAGGAATAAAGGCTTAGACTATATTCCAAATGGGGAGAAAATTTAGAAATCGGAGATGCAAGGGACATTGGAGTCCTTGTGCAAGATTCCCTAAAAGTTATCGTGCAGGCTGAGTTGGTAGTAAGAAAGGTAAATGTAACGTTAGCAGTCTTTTTTGAGAGGACTAGAATATAAAAGTAAGGGTATAATACCGAAGTTGGGTCAGACTGCATTTGGAGGATTGTGAGCAGTTATGGACCCCATATCTAAGAAGCATTATGCTGGCTTTGGAGGGGGTACAGAGGAGGTTTAAAAGAATGATCCTGGGATAGCTAAGAGGGTAGTTTGTGAGGTGCTGCACTTGTTATACCATTTATCCTGGATCTCCATGTGTTCCTGGCGAATAGATTCAAGTTTCTCATTTCTATCTCCAAAGGTCCAGGGATAAGATGCTGACATTGGTTCCAGTAAATTTGGAGGATTTATGAAGAAAGATTAATGATACCTTCCAATCCCTTGAGATACTTACTGTAGATAGTTCATATCTCAGAAGCACAGGGGCGTATCACTTTTGCCCAGTGAACCATGAGGTTTGTGTCAGGAGAGTAGTTGTTCATATGATACAGTTCTTAATATAATTCAAATCAAAAACTGAAACAGCTACATTTGTTCAAAAAGGGAAGGAAGATTCACCAGTAAACTTTGGGCAATTACTTACTAGATAGACCAATGGTTTCCAAAGTGGCCAATATCACCCCCTGGGGATGGTGGGAGTTTCTAAGGGGGTGATGAAGATAAAGGAGGCGACGAGGGGCACTCAGTAGCAAGTGGAACAGCTGAAGGATTAGTCATACTTTATTGATCCCGGGGGAATTTGGTTTTCATTACAGTTGCACCATAAATAATAAATAGTAATAGAACCATAAATAGTTAAATAGTAATATGTAAATTATGCCAGTAAATTATGAAATAAGTCCAGGACCAGCCTATTGGCTCAGGTTGTCTGACCCTCCAAGGGAGGAGTTGTAAAGTTTGATGGCCACAGGCAGGAATGACTTCCTATGACGCTCTGTGTTGCATCTCGGAGGAATGAGTCTCTGGCTGAATGTACTCCTGTGCCCACCCAGTATTACAGGGTCAATTTACAAAAAGAATTACTTACAGGCATTTGATCCTCTGTGCTTCATAATTGACTAAAATGATCAAATAATAATCTCCATTGTTGCGAATCAACCATTCTTTTAGACCTTACTTGAAGTATGTTATAGTTGTTGAAAAGCAATGTGTCAGTTTTATATTTGGCATATCATGAGAAATCTGGGCCGAATAAATTGTGATATTTCTGGGTATACGTTATTTCCAAGTATTATTGCCGTTCGCTACAGTAGTACAGTGTTAGATAGTATGCATCCCATACTTGAATCACAAAGTGACGCAATTCCTGTGAATTAAGTAATGGTATTTCAACGGAGTAAAGTTCAGAATCTGACCTTTCCAATGGTTTTGACAGCATTTCTCTAGCCCATGGCCCAACTGAGATATTGCTGTCCCACTGCATGTACCTTTAGGCAAAGAATTAGGTTCTGCCTGAACTATGAGGATGTCATAACTTTCTCTTTTATTGATCACAGTGCTTGAGGTTGGACTTAAATGATAGGTGATTGACCATGGTCGTTAACCCATACTGAAAATGGCAGAAACAGACTAAACAAAAAAGAAGTGTAGACAGCATGTTATGAAGTTTCTGAAATATAGATTTATACCAGCACCAAGAGGTTAGCAGCAGCCAATGTGTCTGTTGTGTGAAAAAGCTTTTTCAAATGAGGAAATGAAACCATCCAGCCTTCTTGAAAACTTGAAGAAAATACACAATGATAAAACAAAATGAAATTTTGTTTGCTTTTAAACACTTTGTGAAAACTTTCAGAAATGGGAAACACTTCAAAACATACAGTCTTTACTGGCACTTCACAACTCACAACAAAACAGTGATGGTTTGCGTGTTTTATACCTTTCATCGCTTATTGCTAAAATTGTATGGAAAGCCCCATACAACTGGAGAACTGATTCTGCCAGTAGTAAGGGAGGTTTTGCATAAGAGTCACCACACCAAATAATTAAAGCAATTCCAATCAGCGACAACACTGTTCAAATATAAATAGATGAAATATCTGTGAATGCGGACATTGTGCAATATACTTAAGACTACAGAATTTGCTCTGCAGTTGGACAAATCAATTTTGCCAGGCAACAAGTCTTTGTTTCTTAGTTATGTTTGCCTCATAAAAGAGGAAAGCATAGATCAGAAGTTGTTATTTGCAAGAGAACTAGAAACAGATATGAAGGGGATGTCAAAATTTTGGGTTATTAAGCAGTTTTTCAAAGAGAAGAATCTTCTGCTCACTAAGCTCTTGCTTGTGCAACAGATAGGGCACCATCAATGATGGGACACCACCGTGGGGTTATTACATTCTTGAAAATAGCTGTACCAAACATATTTAACAGACAACATTTTGTCCCAAAAAACTGTGATTCGCTAAACAAATCAATAAATACTGTTATCACAGCGATAAATAAAATCATGTACCATGCTCTAAATTTTTGACTATTTTGAGAGCTTTGTATTGAGAATGATGAACAGTTTGAACACTAGCTGTTGCACACAGAAGTCAGATGGCTCTTAAAAGGAAACTGCCTGAGACACTTTTATGTGCTTTTTCAATCTGTGATAAAATTATTTGAAGACTCAGATGCTTCATTCAGTAATCAACACAAGAATATTAGGCACCACATTGTTTATTTTTCAAAAGTATTTGCAAAGATTAATTAAATCAATCTTCTATTGCAAGGAAATGATGTGAATCCTATTAAAGCCAAATTAATTGTCTCCACATTTCTGTCCAAGTTAACCCTATTTAAGTGCAACATCGACCATTGTGACCTTTTCCAGTTTCCAAGCCTCCCCGAGTTGGAAGAAAAAGAAAGAATACCAGATGACGATCTTCTTGTATCCAATGCCATGCTGTATAAAGACATGTCAGTAGGAAGTCAGGATCTTCTCTCGAGCCAAATTCCAAATTGGGTAAGAAATCCATTTCTGAATGTTTGTAACGAGGAATTAACAGGAAGGACGGAGAAAGATCTGATCTCACTACAAAGTGTCTTTGGGTTGAAGCCGTGGTTCAAAATATCATATCAAGACTTTTGGTTACAAAAAGAAATCTCTGAGCATTATCCTGCAGTGTGGAAAAAGGTCAAGATGTTTTTTTATTGTATTTCCAACATTATATTTAGTGGAGCATGGTTTCAGTGCAGGCGCCCAAAGCAATGAAACAGACTACAAATTACTGAATGTGGGGATCTGAGACTCCTTCCGAGTGAGAAGCTGATATCATTGCACCAAGCCCATCCATCTCATAGGAAGGTGAAAAAGCAATGAAGTAGTGTATGGTTGCATTACTAAAGTATGCTCTAAAATTGTTGAAGAAAATTGTTTTCACTGTAATTAAATGAGTAAATACATTTTATTTGAATAATTTTCGTAATTATTTGTCAATGGTTTGAATGTGCAGTTCCTATTTTCTTTAACTGTGCCTCATATATCAAAATTATTTATAGTTTTTATGTAATGGCCAATGAAAGTGAGAGGAGGGTGCTGGGGACATGGTTTGGGAACCAAGGGGGTGGCAATCCAAAATGTTTTGAGACCCACTGAGATATACAGACCAAAATAAGGAGAGTACATGTGAAGATTTGACCTGGGGGGGGGGGCGGGTGGGGTGAGTAGGTGACAGGAGAGAGTGAATGATGTCTATAGGTAGCTAATGAAGTCCAATGTTCAAAGTACATTTATTATCAAAGTATGTGTAATATATACAACCTTGTGATTTGTCTCCTTACAGGCAGCACAAAACAAAGAAACCCAATAAAATCATTTAAAAAAAAGCGGCCATCAAACCCTGAATGTGCTGGAAAAAGTAAGCAAGTAACATTCAGAACTGAAGTTCTCGAAAGTGAGTCCACAGCCATGAAGCTAGTCACAGCCGATCCAGGATCCTGCCCGTTGCAGGCCACAGCCTCAGTTCAGCTCAGAGACCTCATGGAGTGGCTGTCTCTCTCCTCTGGTCCTGACACTTTGACCGTTTCAATCTGGCCCGGCGTTTAAATGAGGCAAATATAGGGTCTCTTCTCACTCTCGGTCCCAGGCAAAGCTGCTTCGATTCGCTGTCAGGCCCAGGACCTGCCACCTTGCTTCAGCCCATACCCGACCTTTACAAAGTGGCCCGGTGCTTAAATCAGTCAAATCTTGGCTTGTGCCTCACTTCCAGGCCCAGGAAAATCACAAAGATAGTAAATAATATGGATTAAAGACTGTGAACATAAGGATATTAAGCAGACATGATCAAATGCAATGGTGAGCAATGCATTATCTCTGTTTTAATTATACTAATGAACTGCTGCTAAACTTGCCTTTATAATTCTCTCTTCCATTTGCAGATGGTTACACTAATGAACTACTGATTAAATGGCTTATAGTAGGTCAAAGTTTACCATGGGGATATTATTTTACAGAAACATTTTTAAGTGCTTACATCAATCAGAATTAAGCTGCTTTATTCAGATGAAATATTTGGTTTATGCGAGGGGAATTGGTCACTGCTCACAAGTGTGAGGTGAGTGCATCAGGAGCTGGCATACACCACTGCACATTCAGGTCTGTTCAACTGAACAGAATCCAACCTTGTGAAATAAGTCCAACCTGTGGCTGATACCTTGACACCCACTTAGCCTTTCCAATCTGAGCAAATTATTGAAATATGCAAATTGGATTTTTTGTCCACACTTAAGCATGTTTTTATTTTATTCCACATCTTTCTTTTCTTTTTGATTTGGCAGACACTTCTGTTCCACTAAAATAAAGCCAATTCTAGGGGTGAATTCCTCATATTTGTTAGATCACTGTTCTCTGAGCTTTTATAACTTGCAGCTGCAAATCTTGTCAGTTTTTAAGTCTCTAGATTCTACAGAATTTTTATGAGACTGTATTAAATCACTGAAATTCTGTTATTTCTTTATTCCAAGATTCAATAATTTATAAAAAAAAAGATTACACTGAACAAATCTTATTTTTGAATGTGTTGCTTCTTCAGAATTTTTTTGTTTATGAAGCTAAACACAAATATAATTTCAGACTACTTGTATCGTGTAGGAATTTGGAGAAAGAAGGAATTAACAATATAATGCATTTAATTGCATAATGGTGCTGATGCTTTACAATAGATCAACTCAGCTAAAAATGTTTTGTTGATGATTTTCATTAGCACTCAGTGTCTGAGGCTTCTCGCTTAAGTGTCCAACAATAATCAGCCACCATTGATGGATTCCAGTCACCTTGATACCATTTTTCCATGACTGCAATGTCCCGGTAAACCTTTCACCATGCTTGTCACTGACAGTGCCAAGATTTGGAGGAAAGAAGTCTGAATGGGAATGCAGAAAATGAATCTTTAGTGGCATGTTGCACTACGTGGTCTTGTATGCTTGAAGCATTTCGTCAATCAACTCCACATAGTTTGGTGCTCTGAAGTTGCCAAGAAAATTTTCAACAACATCCTTGAATGCCTTCCATATGATTTTTTCTGGTCCCATGAGAAGGTCTTCAAATTGCCTGTCATTACTAACCTGTTTGATTTGTGGACCGACAATAAATGCCCTCCATAATCTTGGTATCAGTTATTCTGACTTGAGTTATGAATTGCAATAACAAATACAGAGAATTTTTTTAAAACGGTGTGTGATATGGAAATTTCATGGTGATTTTCATGATCAGCAGCCCCAAATCCATAAGATACACCCAAAAATATTCAGGAAGCAAACTCTTTGTTGTCCAGTGTTATTAAACACCTCAGTATTGTTCCGACATTTAAAAGCTTAATATATTTGTTTATTTCACAAAATGCAGGACAACTCTGAGCTGACCAATGACTGATCAGCACTCCTTCATCAGCAAAGTAATGGAACAGGTCATCAGGGGTGTCACCAAGTAATAGTTACTCACTGTTAACCTGTTCATTGATACACACCTTTGCCTCCCTCAAGACCATTTGGCTCCAGATCTACTCATTCCTTGGCCTATCATGGAGACAGATAAATTCTTAAGGTGAAGTCAAAGTGAATTCTTGACATTAAGGTAATCTTTGACTGAGAGCTACATCAAAGAACCCTGGAAAAATTGAAGTCAATGGGAATTCATCATTATTGGAGGCTAGTTCTTTGAACACAGTGCACTTGCTTCACAATTTCCTCAGACCAGATCAACCATCCTCTTTGCTTAACTGATGATCTTCCTCCCATAAAGTGGCGGAATTGAGAATGTTTGCTGCTCATTGCACGGGATTCAATTCTATCTGCACCTCCCCAGTTAGTGAAGCTGTCTGTAGTTCTGTGCAATATCTCCAAGTCAGTATTTAAGGTTGGACTGATAAATGACAAACAACATTTGCGCGAGGCAAGTGCCAGATAGTGATCATCTTTGTCTCACATTCAATAGAGTTATTGCTGTCAAATTACCCATCCTAAATATCTGAGGATCACCAGGAACTTAAGTGGATTAGTCATAAAAATACCATGGCAAGCGGCCATCTGTAAAACATTTTCTCCTTTCAAGTACCCCTCCAAGTACATTCAAGAAGCACCACATCGTACAGGCAGAAGAGCCTGTATGACCAGCACCCTGCTTACTATTGAAACATTCAACCCCTCCAGCACTAACGACAAGTGAGTAACTTGGATATGTGCCATCTATAAAACATTCTGTAGCATTTAGGAATTCTTCTTCAGCAGCATCCGTCACTTCTACAAAATAATAAATGTCAGGACATATAAATATCATAGAACATAGAATGGAACAGTACAGAAACAGGCCCTTTGGCCCACAATGTTGTGCCGAATCAGCTAAAAAGCAAATCAAAACCCCTTAGAACCTAATCCCTCTTACCTACACAATGTCCATATCCCTCAATCTTCCTCACTTTCTTGTGCCTGTCTGAACATCTCTTAAAAGCCTCTAATGTAGTCTTACCTCTACCACCATACCAGGCAGTACTTCACGGGCATCCACCACTCTGTGTAAAAAACTCATCTTGCTAACGGCTGATCACAGGCATGTGTTTAAGCAATGCCGGCTAGAATGCAGTTCTGGGGGAGGAGCTTGGCTGCTTGGTGCGCGCGCTTTTCTCGCGCGCTTTTTTTTCGTAACAGTGAAAACACCTTCTATTAGTGAAAGCGGGTAACTAATGTAGGCCTTTTGTAACAGCGAGGTTTTATAAAGTGAACGTTCAAAAAGCGGGGGACTCCTGTACAAGTATTTGGACAGCCAAGGGTTGATTAAGGATAGTCAGCATGGCTTTGTGTGTGGTAGATCGTGTTTAACGAATCTTGTAGAGTTTTTTGAGGAGGTTAGAAAGAAAGTAGATGAGGGAAAGGCTGTAGATGTTGTCTACATGGACCTTAGTAAGGCCTTTGACAAGGTCCCACATGGGAGGTTAGTTCAGAAGGTTCAGACACTAGGTATCCATGGAGAGGTTGTAAACTGGATTCGAAATTGGCTGTGTGGGAGAAGACAGAGAGTGGTGGTGGATAGTTGCTTCTCAGACTGGAGGCCTGTGACTAGTGGTGTGCCTCAGGGATCTGTGCTGGGACCATTGTTGTTTGTTGTCTATATCAATGATCTAGATGAAAACGTGGAAAATTGGATGGCAAGGAACGCTTTCAAAGCTTGCAGAGGGATCTGGACCAGCTGGAAAAATGGGCTAGAAAATGGCAGATGGAATTTAATGCAGACAAGTGTGAGGTGTTGCATTTTGGAAGGACAAATCAGGGTAGGACATACACAGTAAATGGTAGGGCACTGAGGAGTGCGGAGGAGCAAAGGGATCTGGGAGTTCAGATACATAATTCCCTGAAAGTGGTGTCACAGGTGGACAGGGTGGTAAAGAAGGCTTTTGGCATCCTGGCATTCATAAATCAAAGTATTGAGTATAGGAGTTGGGATGTTATGGCGAGGTTGTAAAAACATTGGTGAGGCCAAATTTGGAATACTGTGTGCAGTTCTGGACATCTAACTATAGGAGGAATATCAGTAAGATTGAAAGAGTACAGAGAAGATTTACTAGGATGTTGCCGGCTCTTCAGGAGTTGAGTTACAGGGAAAGATTGAACAGGTTAGGACTTTATTCCTTGGAGCGTAGAAGAATGAGGGGAGATTTGATAGAGGTTTACAAAATAATGAGGGGTATAGACAGAGTAAATGCAAGTAGGCTCTTTCCACTTAGATTAGGAGAGATAAACATGAAAGGATATGGCTTTAGGGTGAAGGGGGAAAGATTTAGGGGGAACATTAGGAGGAACTTCTTCACTCGGAGAGTGGTGGGAGTGTGGAACGAGCTGCCATCTGACGTGGTAAGTGTGGGCTCACTCTTAAGTTTTAAGAACAAATTGGATAGATACATGGATGGGAGAGGTCTGGAGGGTTATGGACTGGGTGCGGTTCAATGGGACTAGCAGAATAAAGTTTCGGCACAGACTAGAAGGGCCGAACAGCCTGTTTTCTGTGCTGTAGTGTTCTATGGTTCTATGGTTCTATTTCACCTAGTCCCTCTGTACGATTGTCCAGTTATTTCACATCCTTATCTGTAGTAGATAAGGTCCAGTGTTGCACTGGTAACCCCTCCCCACCATTCAGCACATCTACTAAGAGCGCTACACAAGAAAGCAGCATACACCATCCAGGACATGCTCTCTTCTAGCTGCTGCCATTGGAAAGGAGGTACAGGAACCTTAGGTTTCACACCTCCACGTTCAGGAATAGTTATTATCCCTCAACCAACAGGCTTCTGAACTGGAATGAATAGCTTCACTCACCTCAACTCTGAATGGATTCCCCAACCTATGAACTCACTTTCAAGGACTCTATGATTCATGTTTTCAGTATTATTTATTTTCTTTCCTTTAAATTTTCACAGTTTGTCTTCTTTTGCACATTTGCCAGTCTTTATGTACTTTTTCAATGATTCTATTATATTTCTCTGTTTTACTATGAATGCCTGTAAGAAAATGAATTTCAGTATATGGTGACCTATATGTACTTTAAGAATAAATTTCCTTTGAATTTTGAACTTCCTTTGTGCTATTTGGTTGAAATTCTGAAAGTTTCCATCGACTGTATTGGCTTTGTGGGAGTGTCTTTACTACACTAACTGCAAAACTTCTTCAGAAAAGCTCAACTTCACCTTCTCAGTGGCAGTCAGAGGTGGACAATAATTTCTTGCTGTGTCAGTGATCTCTTATTCTAATAATTAACAAAACAAGTTTCAATGACATTTTTATTTTTGACAAACTCTTTAACCTATTTACAACAGTGTCTTGTTGAAAGGTATCCTGACCTTGTGAATATTACAACAGAAATGTATTTATTTATTTATCGAGATACAGTGCGGAATAGGCCTTTCTGGTCCTTTGAGCCATGCTGCCCAGCAATCCCCCGATTTAATCCTACCTAATCATAGGACACTTTACAAAGACCAATTAACCTACCAATCAGTATTTCTTTGGACTGTGGGAGGAAACCGGAGCACCCAGAGGAAACCCATGCAGTCACGGAAGAACAACATACTTATAGCTGGTGGCAGGAATCGAACCCAGGTTACCAATACTGTAAAGCATTGTGCTAACCACTACACTACCATGTAACCCTACCAGAGCTCTACTGAGAGGGATTTCTCGCAGGTCTGTGGCGGTTATTTAAAAAGGGAGCTTTGAGAGCGTTTGTCCATTGTACGTGGCCTGCCAGCGGCTATAACCAAAGAACCAATCGTGAATTAGATAGCAGGGAAGGCTCAGGCGTAAAAGGGAGACACTGCCCAGCGGAGCGGTCATCAATGGAGTGATCAGAGGCAGAGTGATAGGGCTTTGGCTCATTCAGACCGGGGATAAGGAGTCGAGGTGAGGTAAGTTACCTGTGAGGAATAGAAACGGGAAGTATGTCTGTGAGGCCGGTGTTCTGTACTGGTTCTCAGATGTAAGAAGACCGGGAGACACCCAGCCTCCTGGATGGCCACATCTGCACCAGATTCGTCAAGCTGCAGCTCCTTAGGGACCGGGTCAGGGAGCTGGAGATGCAGCTCAATGACCTTCGTCTGGTCAGGGAGTGTGAGGAGGTGATAGAGAGGAGTTATAGGCAGGTAGTCACACCGGGGCCTCGGGAGACAGATGGTGGGTGACAGACAGGAGAAGGAAGGGGAAGAGTCAGATGCTAAAGAGTACCCCAGTGGCTGTCCCCCTTAACAATAAGTACTCCTGTTAGAGTATTGTTGGGCGGGGACGGCCCACCTGGAGGAAGCAACAGTGGCTGCGCCTCTGGCACAGAGTCTGGCCCTGTGGCTCAGAAGGGTAGGGAAAGGAAGAAGGCAGCAGTAACAGGAGACTCTATAGTTAGGGGGTCAGACAGATGATTCTGTGGATGCAGGAAAGAAACACAGATGGTAGTTTGCCTCCCTGGAAGGTGGGAAGGTGAACAGATAGAGGTCGTGGTATATATTAGTATCAACAACATAGGTTGGAAAAGGGAGGAGCTAGGGGTCAATATCACAAATGACCTGACTTGGTTCAACCAAGCAGAGTTCACTGCCAAGAGGGCCCACCAGCGCTTTTACTTCCTGAGAAAACTAAAGAAATTTGGCCTGTCCCCTAAAACCCTCACTAATTTTTATAGATGCATCGTAGAAAGTATTCTTCTAGGGTGCATCACAACCTGGCATGGAAGTTGTCCTGTCCAAGACCGAAAGGAGCTGCAGAAGATCGTGAACATGGCGCAGCACATCACACAAACCAATCTTCTGTCCGTGGACTCACTTTACACCGCACGCTGTCGGAGCAGTGCTGCCAGGATAATCAAGGACAAGACCCACCCAGTGAACACACTTTTCGTCCCTCTTCCCTCCGGGAGAAGGTTCAGGAGCTTGAAGACTCATACGGCCAGATTTTGGAACAGCTTCTTTCCAACTGTGATAAGACTGCTGAACGGATCCTGACCCGGATCTGGGCCGTACCCTCCAAATATCCGGACCTGCCTCTCGGATTTTTTGCACTACCTTACTTCCCATTTTTCTATTTTCTATTTATGATTTATAATTTAAATTTTTAATATTTACTAATTTTAACTATTTTTAATATTTAATATTTGTAATCCAGGGAATGTGAAGCGCAGAATCAAATATCGCTGTGATGATTATATGTCCTAGTACCAATTGTTTGGCGACAATAAAGTATAAAGTATAAAGGAAGAAAGTTGAGAAGCAGGACCTCAAAGCCAGTAATCTCGGGATTACTGCCTGTGCCACGTGACAGTGAGTATAGGAATAGAATGAGGTGGAGGATAAATGTGTGGCTGAGGGATTGGAGCAGGGGGCAGGGATTCAGATTTCTGGATCATTGGGACCTCTTTTGGGACAGGCGTGACCTGTACAAAAAGGATGGGTTGCACTTGAATCCGAGGGGGAACCAATATCCTGGCAGGGAGGTTTGCTAAGGCTGTTGGGAAGGTTTAAACTAGAATTGCTGGGGATGGGAACTGAACTGAAGTGACGAAGGAAGAGGCGGTGGGCTCACAAATAGAGAAAGCTTGGAGACTGTGTGAGAGGGAAGATAGGCAGGTGATAGAGAAGGGATACGCTCAGACCGACAGTTTGAGATGTGTCTATTTTAATGCAAGAACCATCATGAACAAAGCGGATGAGCTTAGAGCGTGGATCAGTACTTGGAGCTATGATGTTGTGGCCATTACAGAGACTTGGATGGCTCAGGGACAGGAATGGTTACTTAGCATGCCAGGCTTCAGATGTTTCAGAAAGGACAGGGAGGGAGACAAAAGAGGTGGGGGTGTGGCACTGCTGATCAGAGATAGTGTCATGGCTGCAGAAAAGGAGGAGGTCTTGGAGGGATTGTCTACTGAGTCTCTGTGGGTGGAAGTTAGAAACAGGAAGGGGTCAATAACTCTACTGGGTGTTTTTTATAGCCCACCCATTAGTAACAGGGACATCGAGGAGCAGATAGGGAAATAGATTCTGGAAAGTTGTAATAATAACAGGGTTGTCGTGGTGGGAGATTTTAATTTCCCAAGTATTGATTAGCATCTCCGTAGAGCAAGGGGTATAGATGAGGTGGAGTTTGTTAGGTGTGTTCAGGAAGGTTTCCTGACACAATATGTAGATCAGCCTACAAGAGGAGAGGCTGTACTTGATCTGGCATTGGGAAATGAACCTGGTCAGGTGTCAAGTCTCTTAGTGGGAGAGCATTCTGGGGATAGTGATCATAATTCTACCTCCTTGGAGAGGGATAGGAACGGATAAGGAACAGAGGCATTGGAGAGGGATAGGAACAGATAAGTTAGGAAAATGTTTAATTGGAGTAAGGGGAAATATGAAGTTATCAGGCAGGAACTTGGAAGCATAAATTCGGAACAGATGGTCTCGGGAAATATACGGCAGAAATGTGGCAAATGTTCAGGGGATACCTGTGTGGCATTCTGCATGGGTATGTTCCAATGAGACAGGGAAAGGATGGTAGGGTACAGAAACCACAATGTATAAAGACTGTTGAAAATCTAGACAAGAAGAAAAGAAAAGCTTACAAAAGGTTCAAAAAACTAGGAAATGATAAAGATGAAGGTGGGAGGAGAGAGAAGCAGCACGCCGCGTTTGCGCAGCCCTCCCATGAAAAATGATATTGTATATGTTAAATAGGGGCCGTGGACAATTCTGATTTGATGGAGAATGGACGTGAAAGCACAGAGGAACATCTGGAAAAATTTCTGAAATGCTCATTTGCTGCTGTCGTTACTGCGTGGTTGGGAATCTTTGGGAGGGTAGGCCCCAAAATCCCCGGCTTTGCCTGCTGTTGGCGACCAAGAAGGAGGTCAAATCGTTCGGATAGAGATGGCGCTCTGTACTTGGTGTCCAAGAGCTGATCAGAGCTCAAAGTTTTCAGATGACTCAGAGTCGGACTGTGGTCAGGCATGGCAGGGTGAGTTTTTCTTCCTTCTCTCCATCTGCGTGAGATGTGGGACATTTGAGAGACTGAACTTTTTACTGTGCTCATGGACTTCTTCATCAAGTTATGGTATTGTTGCATTATTGTAACTATATGTTATACTATATGGTTTTGTTAGTTTTTTCAGTCTTGGTCTGTCCTGTGTTTTGTGATATCACACCAGAGGAAATATTGTATCATTTCTTAATGCATGCATTACTAAATGGCAATAAAAGAGGACTGTGTGTCTTCATAATCTAGAAGATTATAAGGCTAGCAGGAAGGAGCTTAAGAATGAAATTAGGAGAGCCAGAAGGGGCCATAAGAAGGACTTGGCGAGCAGGATTAAGGAAAACCCCAAGGCATACTACGAGTATGTGAAGAGCAAGAGGATAAGACGTGAGAGAATAGGACCAATCAAGTGTGACAGTGGAAAAGTGTGTATGGAACCAGAGGAGATAGCAAAGATACTTAATGAATACTTTGCTTCTGTATTGACTACGAAAAAGGATCTTGGCAATTGTAGGGATGACTTACAGCAGACTGAAAAGCTTGAGCATGTAGATATTAAGAAAGAGGATGTGCTGGAGCTTTTGGAAAGCATCAAGTTGGATAAGTCTCCAGAACCAGACGGGATGTACCCCAGGCTACTGTGGGAGGCGAGGGAGATTGTTGAGCCTCTGGCAATGATCTTCACATCATCAATGGGGAGAGGGAGATGTTCCAGAGGATTGGAGGATTGCAGATGTTGTTCCCTTATTCAAGAAGGGGAGTAGAGATAGCCCAGGAAAGTATAGATCAGTGAGTCTTACTTCAGTGGTTGGTAAGTTGATGGAGAATATCCTGAGAGGAAGGATATATGAACATTTGGAGAGGTATAATATGATTAGGAATAGTCAGCATGGCTTTATCAAAGGCAGGTTGTGCCTCACAAGCCTGATTGAATTTTTTGAGGATGTGACTAAACACATTGATGAAGGTAGAACCGTAGGTGTGATGTATATGGATTTCAGCAATGCATTTGACAAGGTACCCCATGCAAGGCTTATTGAGAAAGTAAGGAGGAATGGGATCCAAGGTGACCTTGCTTTGTGGATCCAGAATTGGCTTGCCCACAGAAGGCAAAGAGTGGTTGTAGATGGGTCATATTTTGAATGGAGGTCGGTGACCAATGGTGTGCCTCAGGGATCTGTTCTGGGACACTTACTCTTTGTGATTTTTATAAATAACCTGGATGAGGAAGTAGAGGAATGGGTTAGTAAATTTACTGATGACACAGAGGTTGGGGGTGTTGTGGATAGTGTGGAGGGCTGTCAGAAGTTACAGTGGGACATCAATAGGTTGCAAAACTGGGTTGAGAAGTGGCAGACAGAGTTCAACCCAGATAAGTGTGAGGTGGTTCATTTTGGTAGGTCAAATCTGATGGCAGAATATAGTATTAATTGTAAGACTCTTGGCAGTGTTGAGGATCAGAGGGACTTTGGGGTCCGAATCCATAGGACACTCAAAGCTATTGCTCAGGTTGACTCTGTGGTTAAGAAGGCATACAGTGCATTGGCCTTCATCAATCGTGGGATTGAGTTTAAGAGCTGAGAGGTAACGTTGCAGCTATATAGGACCCTGGTCAGACCCCACTTGGAGTATTGTGGTCAGTTCTGGTCACCTCGCCACAGGAAGAATGTGGAAACTATAGAAAGGGTGCAGAGGAGATTTACAAGGATATTGCCTGGATTGGGGAGCATGCCTTATGAGAATAGGATGAGTGAACTTAGCCTTTTCTCCTTGGAGTGACGGAGGATGAGAGGTGACCTGATAGAGGTGTAAAAGATGATGAGAGGCATTGATCGTGTGGATAGTCAGAGGCTTTTTCCCAGGGCTGAAATAGCAAACACGAGAGGGTACAGTTTTAAGGTGCTTGGAAGCAGGTACAGAGGAGATGTCGGGGTAAGATTTTTATGCAGAGAATGGTGAGTGTGTGGAATGGGCTGCCGACGACGGTGGTGGAGGCGGAAACGATAGGGTCTTTTAAGAGAATCCTGGATAGATACATGGAGCTTAGAAAAATAGAGTGCTATGGGTAACCCTAGGTAATTTCTAAAGTAAGTACATATTCAGCACGGCATTGTAGGCTGAAGGGCCTGTATTGTGCTGTAGGTTTTCTATGTTTCTATGTTTCTAACCCTAATTCAGAAGTTTGATTTTAAATATTGGTTATAACTGATTGTTACGCCCAGAATACAATATCTTACACTTTTCAGTTTGCTGATGTAGTGATTTCATGTTACGAAAAATAGTTTTTTAATGTTCAGATATATTGAATAACCAGACTTTAATACCACGAATAAAGGTACTGTTTCTTCACAGATTTCAGGAGCTATGCTTTCTAATTTTTATTTTATCTATGTTCGACTGATATCCAAGCTCCTTTCCGTTATAAGGTCACACTTGATCAATTGTTGAGGTGGTACGGTTGATCATGCCAACAGCTGTCAATCAAAATCCATTTTTTTCCCTTACACAGTGCCAATTTCAGCAATGTTTGCCTTATTCTGTTTCAAAATGAGCATTACCGTGGCTTGTCTGTGAATGTTCGAGGAAGCCCCGACGCATCTTCAAGCAACATTTCACTACATCTGGGGAACTTTGCAGTTGACACCTATCTCCTTTTTGAAATTTGACAGCCAGAAACATTTAAATCCACGTTGCAAATATATGGGCTGCGATTTTCTGTATTTTATTAAACAGAGGCTTTGTATAGCCAGTTGCTGCCTCATATATACTCAATGCAGATTTTGTTGCAATCTATTGCAAAAGATGAGTGCATTTATTAAATTTAAATACCTTTGTGCAGAAGCAGGTTCTGGATGTGTTAAAATGATTCTATTTACCCAATAAATTCATTGTTTTCCCTAGTACATTCATGTACTAGATATTGAGAATAATAAGATGAGGAATCAGAATTGGGATTCTATTTAATATGATTGTAGTACTTACACAATCTATATGATGTAAACATAAAATATAATACTCTCCTTATGTGTACTTTGCACAGTGGAAGATGAATAAGCAGTGATCTTATGCAGTCAATCAAGTTTGCTGGTATCCAATGAACAATTATTGTAAAGTCTGCTCCTTCGGTGCTGTAAAAGACAACCCACAATCATAAGTGTACTGAACTGCAGCAGTCTGTCATGAAAAAATAAATCAATGCAACAGATTTAAAAATTTAAACTTCTGCTTAAAAATCACAGGAAAAAAATGCATTCAGCAGGAAAGCCAACGGTAGTTGAAACCAGAAAATATCCAAAGAATCTATTAGGCATGAAGACGAGAAAATCTGCAAATATTGGAACTCCAAGCAAAACATACAAAATGCTGGAGGAACTCAGCAGACAAGGAGCATCTATTAGCCATTGTTTTGTTCCAACCAAGTTATATAAAATAATTCTTTTGAGATGTGATGTGTCAGTACATTTCATTGCAGTACATATTCTCTATTGATTTTGATTCTGCTCCAAACTGCTCTTGAGTTCAGGACGTGAAATTCCTAATTTCCTTTCTAGAGAATGAATTTTACTTGGCCGGCATCAGAGGTATTTTGAAAAAGATTATACTTTATTTCAAAGTGAAGCAATGTCACTCATCTCTTACCTGTTTATGAATGATTTACTGATAAGACCATAAGATATAGGAGCAGAATTAGGCCATTTGGCCCATTGAGTCTGCTCCACCATTTTAGCATGACTGATCCATTTCTCCTCTCAGCCCCAATCTTCTGCCTTCTTCCCGTATCTCTTTATGCCCTGACTAGTCAAGAATCTATCAACCTCTTCCTTAAATATTCATAAAGACTTGGCCTCCACAGCTGCCTGTGGCAAAGAATTCCACAGATTCACCACTCTCTGGCTAACGAAACTCCTCCTCATCTCTATTCTAAACGGATGCCCCTCTACTCCGAGGCTGTGTCCTCTGGCCCTCGACTCTCTCACCATAGGAGATATCCTCTCCACATCCAGTCTCTCAAAACTTTACACCATTCGATAGCTCTCAATGAGGTCACCCCCTCATTCTTCTGAATTCCAGTGAACACAGGTCCAGAGCCATTAAATGCTCTTCATATGAGAAGCCATTCAATCCTGGAATCATTTTCATGAACTTCCTTTGAACCCTCTCCAGTGTCAGCATATCCTTTTTAGATAAGGGCACAAAACTGAAAGTGAACCTATAAGGTAAGAAATCAGTTCAATGTTGGCGCGAGTGAAGTTATCCATTCTGGTTCAAGAGCCTGATGGGTGAGGGGTAATAGCTATTCCTGAACCTGATGGGTGTGGGACGTGAGGCTCCTGCACCTCTTTCCTGATGGCAGCACTGAGAAGAAAGCGTGGCCTGGATGGTGGATGCTGCTTTCTTGCAACAGCACAATGGTGGGGAGTTATTGCTAGCACTGAAACTTATAAAAATAATGGTATTGCATTACTTCTCCTTAATAATGATCCAGAAGGATATTCAAGTGAAAATTTGTGCACTGTTTTGTGATGGCATTTCAAGTTGCTCACTCTACAGAAGAATAGTGAATACAAATTCTTCCTCTCATTTCGGCCTAAAACATTTGGTTTCTTATTCACTGATCTGCTTGCCACAATTTGTTGATGTCATTTGTCATTCATGAATTTGGCACTGGATTAACCTCACATATATCATTACAGAGGCTTTGTTATCTACAGGGAGTTTTTACACTCCACCTGACTATGTCCATTGGAGTTCATGGTCTAGTGATACTACACATAGCTTGTATTCAATGGACCTGCCTGCTGTGTTTTTAAAGTACCATGTGCTGGTTGTCATGGGTCTCCAATTCGAGCTTCTCAAAGATGTGATTGATATTAGAGCATCAACAAATGTATCTACCCTGAATCTGGAACTGTACTTGAACTGTATCTCAAATATTTTTATGAGGCTCTTCAACCAATCAAATCCATACAGTTTTTAAAGCAATCTCATCAACCCAATTCTCTCACTTCTTTCTTTGTAATCTATTCTTGAACCAAAGGTTAGCTGAGATTAGATTAAATTATGAGGACACGCAGTCCTCTTTTATTGACATTTAATAATGCATGCATTAAGAAATGATACAAAGAGGATAACTTTACTCAACTTCACTTGCCCCATCACTGAACTGTTTCCACAACCTATGGATTCAGTTTCAAGGACTTTCCATCTCATGTTCTTGATATTTATTGCTTTTTTATTTATTATTATTTTCATTTTTTCTCAGCTGAAGCTGGTAAAACCCAAGGTATAGGAATGGCCAAGCACACTCATTTCTCAATTGTTAGAAACTTTCGGACTATTCTTTTTTTTTCCCTTTTCAAATCTTTTTATTATTATTATTATCCAAAATTAACAAGAGTACATCGAAGTAAGCAACACTTACAATGTCTCAAGAGAAAAAACATTATTTTAAAGATTGAAAAAATTTTGGTGATTTAAAAAAAAGAGGACTATTCTCGTGGTGTTTAGTATTGTGACTTTCTGAAGATTTACGTAAGTATTGCTGTGTCAGCCTAATTGTTTAATGCTATTGTGCAGTGATTTTTGGGATGATACCAGTTGTAGATATTAATATTGGGACAATATAGTACATACCCTGTTCATGTTCCATAGTCTTTCAGTTTCCGCTTTTAGTTCAGCATATTTCTGATGTTTTTCACTTATTAATTTCTGTATGTTATATGTGTTTGGAATTGCTATTTCTCGTCAGTAAATTGTTCTTGCTTGTTTAACCTGTAGCATTATATCTGGACAGTTATCATGGATTGTTCTATCTATAATAATGGATTGGTTGTAATATAATTTTTAGGACTCTGCCTACAACTGGATCAGACTTGTATTTATAGTAAGGTATGGTGTCTTTTATGAGTTTGTATTTTAAAGAAGGATTTTGGTGAATGTTGATTGTGCCTGTGTATCTAATGAGATTGAATTAAACTGTTGCAGGATCCTATAACATGTTGGACAGTTTCTCGTTTTGTTAGTTTTATTATTTTTTAAATTTCTTTTTATATTTGCATATTTTGTTGTCCTTTGCATATTGATTGTCTGTCTTGTATTTGTGTTTCTTGTATTTACTGCAAATGCCCACAAGAAAATAAATCCTCAGGGTTGAATATGGTGACGTATATGCACTTTGGTAATAAATCTACCTTGAACTTTGAACTTTACTCCTGCCAGTTAACGCTCCACCCATTTGCAATCAGGCTAAATTTCAGAGGTGGCTCACTAACCTGCCAACCTCCACGTCTTTGGGGTGTCGGGGGAAGTTGGGGCATTGGAGGCAGCCCATGTGGTCACAGGCAGAAAATGCAAACTCTGTGTAAGACACCACTGGAGGTCAGGACTGAACCAAAGACCCTAGAGCTGCGATGAACCATCTTTATCTTATTCTCTTTCCCTTTCTGACACGGGTTGCGTAATTTGAAAGCTGCAGTCTGGCCATCCCTGCTTTAATTGTCTTTTATCTCTCTTGGTTCTATTGATCAAAAGATCAATTGACTCTAATCGTGTACAGCTTAATTGCAAATTTTAGAGAAGTAATGTGGAGAGTATAAGCATAATTGTGTTGTGTTTGACGATTAATTTGATATTGTTCTTGCAGTTTCTATCTTTCTGCAGTCAATGCTCTGGAATTTGGTGCAGTTTCCCAACAGCTCCTCACCGAACTGTAGATATTTGCTCTTCTAAATGATTCCAAGTCTGTGTCATCCTGGTAATTCATCAGCTGGGCATCATGGTAGAGTCTGGTAATCCATCAGCTGGGCATCATGGTGGTGTCTGGTAATCCATCAGCTGGGCATCATGGTGGTGTCTGGTAATCCATCAGCTGGGCATCATGGTGGTGTCTGGTAATCCATCAGTTGGGCATCATGGTGCTGTCTGGTAATCCATCAGCTGGGCATCATGGTGGTGTAGTGGTTCATGTGACGCGATAACAGAGGCATTCTAGAGCTCGCAGTTCAATTCCAGCACCATCAGTAAGGATTTTGTATGTTCTCCCTGTGAACCGTGAGGGTTTCCTTTGGGTGCTCCGGTTTCCTGCCCATGTGAATGTCCCATCCTGAGTATCCAGCTGAGGTCTTCAAGTAATCAAACTAACAGTATCCAACACCGGACTCTGCTCTCAGATTCTGCCTTTGGTGAGACCTGGCACTGGATCCATGAACAAATTCAGTTCGGTGGAAGCTAAAGGTTTGAAGAAGAAAGGTAAATGAAGTCTTCTCATTACTTTTGGCTACGGTTAATGTTTTTGAGTATCGGAAAGTGTTATAGATGATTGTATAGTTTTAATTGGCCATGCAGCTAGTGTGTTATCTTACAGCCTTAGGATTCTGGGTTACATCCTGACCTTTCTGTGCTTTCTTCCGGGTGCTCCGGTTTCCTCCCACAGTCCAAAGACGTAGTGATTGGTAGGTTAACTGGTCACTGTAAATTGTCCTGTAATCAGACTGTGACAAAATGGGGGGGATTGCTGGGCAGCGTGGTTTGAAGGCCCAGAGGGGCCCATTCCATGCTGTATCCCAATATATAAATTGATAAATAACTGCTCTGTCACTGTGGCACCCAGCTGATGGATTACTCCTTTGCAGAACAGACACCAGATGTTTAAGGGCGGATTTTGTAATCATCACCAGCACTACAGTAAATGGATTCCTGTGGCTCACAAGTTTTTAGATTGATTTGAGATTCCTAGACAGAGGAAAATTCTTCCAGCAAACACCCAGTCAAGACCTCTCAGAATTGCAAGTGTTTCAGTAAGATAGCTTGTCAATGATCATAAGAGCATAAGACTTGGGAGCAGAATTAGGACATTTGGCCCATCAAATCTGCCCTTCCATTCCATCATGGCTGATTTTTTATCCTTCTCAACCCCATTCTCCTGCCTTCTCCCCATAACCTTTGATGCCCTGACTAATCAACAACCTATCCACCTTGACTTTAAATATACTGAATGACGTGGCTTCCACAGCCTCCCGTGGCAATGAATTCCACAGATTCACTACCCTCTGGCTAAAGAAACTCCTCCTCATCTCTGTTCTAAATTGGCGTACCTCTAGTCTCAGGCTGTTTCTTCTGGTTCTAGACTTACCCACATCCACACTAACCAGATCTTTCAATCTTCAATAAGTTTCAATGAGATTTTCCCTCATTATTTTAAACTCCTGAAAGAACAGGTCCAGAGCCACCAAATTCTCTTCACACATCGACTCTTTCATTTCCCAGAATTATGTATGTGAATCTCCTCTGGAAATTCTCCAATGCCAGCACATCTTTTCTTAGATAAGGTGCCCAAAACTGTTCACATATTTAATTGATCCAACCCTCAACCAGCACCCAATAAACAACAGCCAAGTCTGTCACTTCCCGCTGAAAGAGGTTAGGGTCTGAGAAAATGCTCCAAGATAGTTCTCTATCCCCATCTTTGACTGAAATAGAATTATGGGCCCGGTAATACCATCTCATTTTACCGCCTGTACCTATTAAAGTGGCCACAGAGATAATGTGTATGGTCTTCTGCTACTGTAGCTCATCCAATTCAAGGTTTGATGTGTTGTGCATTCAGAGATGCTCTTCTGCACACCACTGTTATAATGCTTTGTTATGTGAGTTACTGTCACCTTCCTGTCAGCTTAAGGCAGTCTGGCCATTCTCATCTGACCTCTCTCATTAACAAGGCATTTCCCCCCAAAGAACTGCTACTCACTAGATGTTTTATTGTTTTTCACACCATCCTCTGCAAACTCCAGAGCAGGATTTCCCAAGTTGGGGTCCACAGACCCCTTGCTTAATGGTATTGGTCCATGACATAAAGAAGTTTGGGAACCCTTGCTCTAGTGACTGTTGTGCATGTAAATCCCAAGAAATCATCAGGTTCTGAGATGCTCAAACCATTCTGTCTAGCACCAACAATAATTTCATGGTCAAAGTCACTGAGATCACATTTCCTCCCCGTTCTGATGTTTGGTCCGAGCAACAAGTGAACCTCTTGACCATGTCTTCATGCATTGAGTTGCTGCTGTTGTGATTGGCTGATTAGATATTTGTATTAATGAACAGGTGTACAGGTGTACCTAATAAAGTAGTCACTGAGTATAGATGTAACATTTTATATAGTTGCAGACGTAAACTGCAAACTATCTGCAATGGCAAAGGATGTCTGGCTCTCTGAACAGTGGGAATTCGTATGTTTACAGTGCTGTATTGAGTTGTCCATTTGATCAGGAGTTCCCAACCTTTTAAATGCCATGAACCAATATCAATAAACAAGGGGTCTGCAGACGCCAGGTTGTATGGAAACCTGTAACAGGGACGATGCTCATATCCTCAACAACAAGAATGCAACTAACTGAGCTAGCCTGTATGTCCTTTCATTTCATGATTGAACACATCTTATTTTTAGGTTGGGACATTTCTGGAAATAAATCTGTGGAACGTTTTGATTTATGCATTGGAAGCAAGTCAAACCAAAACACCAATGATGCTAGAAATCTGAAATGAACAGAAAATGCTGGAACTACTCAGAGCAAAACTTAGATAATGTTTCAGGCTGACAACCTTTCATCAGAACTGGAGAACTTGAAAGGCACTTGACGAACTTGACTGAAAGAAGGTGGCCAAGTCTAGTGAGGGTGAGCTGAACGTGGCTTAGTGTAATGAGGATACAGATGAAACTAGAAACACCAGAGAGGTAGAGAGAGAAAAGGAATTGCATCTGGAAAATGGGAGGCACAATGCAGGCTGTTTAAAACGTAAATTTTAGCACATACACACTATACAGATTAAACAAAATGCTGCTGATTTCCTTGCAATCCTCTGTTTGCATTTATTTGGAGTGCAGTGTTTATCTATGTGAATGGGAGCCCCAATTTTCATGAAAAGTAGAAAGCTTGAAAATATTTTGGATGATTACTGTATATTACAATAATCACCTTTATCACCTTGTGATATGTCTGTAAAATTTAATCTACATTAAAAAATGAGCAGTTAAAAACTGATGAGAAATTTACCCTCTGTTATTTGCAGATTGTAATGCGTGCATGCTCATTTCTATTGACATCAAAGTACAAACTTTACAACATTCCACATTTAGTTCAAATACATTTCTCCTCATGTTCTTTTGCTATGTCTTGTCCCATTTGTTATCTTGAGCACTTTTTCTCTGACCTTTACTAGATTATTTGCAGTATTTTGAAATCTAATCTATTAGAAGAATTGAAGAAATTAAAGCTCCTTATGTTTATTATTTACAGTTTGCACTAAATTCTTTCAAAATGTGCTTTGTAAATTCTTGATTGATAATTAGATTTTTTAAAAAGTATATGTAATGTTTTGTAACTTCAGAACTTTAAACTAATTGAAATGAAAACACAGGAGTCTGAAATGTGAGTCTAACCAAGTTTACTTTAAGCGAGGCACACATTTACCACTTGGTAGGATGATGACATATGTGATTAAGTTATTTTTACAGATACGACTAAAAGACCATAAGATATAGAAGCAGAATTAGTACATTTTAGCCCAGCGAGTCTGTTCCACCATTTCATCATGGCTGATCCATTTTTCCTCTCAGACCCAACCTCCTGCCTTCTCCCCCATTCCTTCATGCCCTGACTAATCAAGAATCTGTCAACCACTGCCTTAAATATACCCAATGACTTGACCTTCTCAGCTGCCTGTGGCAACAAGTTCCACAGATTCACCTCTCTCTGGCTGAAGAAATTCCTCCTCACCTTCCTTTTAAAAGGACACCCCTCTATTCTGAGGCTGTGTCCTCAGGTCTTAGACTCCCCCACCATAGGAAACATCCCCTCCACATCCACTCTATCGAGATCTTTCAACATTTGACAGCTTTCAATGGGGTCACCCCTTATTCTTCTGAATTCCAGTGAGTAGAGGCCCAAAGCCATCAAATGCTCCTCATATGATAAACCTTTCTATCCAGGAATTATTTTTGTGAACCTGCTTTGAACCCTCTCCAATGTCAGCACACCCTTTCTTAAATAAGGTGCCCAAAACTGCTCACAATACACTATGTGAGGCCTCACCAGTGACTTATAAAGCCTCAACATTACATCCTTGCTTTAATATTCTAGTCCACACAAAATGAATGTTATATAACCTGTAATTAAATTAAATGAACAAGAATCCTTATTTAAACAATATACATAGAAGATTATTCAAATGTTATTAAAATATGAAATACACAACAGTATCAGCTATTGAAATGTTAGAAATATAAAGACTTATTAGATCTGTTGCAGCTAATTCACTGACCAGATAAATTACTGATGTAGAAGTATCATCAGACAAGAAAGATTAAATGTAGATAGATTATACACAAATTTAAGAATAATATAAAGTTTTCCATATACAATAATGATTGTGTCATGCACCCTATCTCACTTGGATTGTTTTCTTTACATGAGGGAACCTGACGCCCTTATTATGCCTCTAAGTAACGGATGGTTTCAGAGGACTGGAAAATTGCAAACGTCACTCCACACTTTAAGAAGGGAGGGAGGCAAAAGACAGGAAATTATAGGCCAGTTAGCCTGACTTCCGTGGTTGGGAAGATGTTCGAGTCCATTACTGAGGATGAGGTTTCTTGGGTATTTTGAGGCATGTGATAAAATAGGCTGAAATCAGTACAGTTTCCTTAAAGGGAAATCTTGCCTGACAAATCTGTTGGATTATCTGAGGAAATAACAGGCAGGATAAACAAAGGAGAGTCAATGGATACTGTCTACTTAAGATTTTCAGAAGACCTTTGACAGGGTGCCAACCATGAGACTGTTAAACAAGATAAAGGTCTGTGGTATTACAGGAAAGATACTAATGTGTATAGGAGATTCACTGACTAGCAGGAGGCAAAGAGTGGAAATAAAGGGAGCCTTTTTGAGTTGGATGCCAGTGACTAGTGGTGTTCCACAGTGGGGTTGGTGCTGGGTTTGCTACTTTTCATATTGCATGTTAATGATCTGGATAATGGAATTCACAAACACGAGGAATTCTGCAGATGCTGGAAATTCAAGCAACACAACTCAAAGTTGCTGGTGAACACAGCAGGCCAGGCAGCATCTCTAGGATGAGGTACAGTTAATGTTTCAGGCTGAAACGTCGACTGTACCTCTTCCTAGAGATGCTGCTTGGCCTGCTGCGTTCACCAGCAACTTTGAATTGTGTTTCTTGGATAATGGAATTGATGGCTTTGTGGCCAGGTTTTCAGATGATCCAAAGATAGGTGGAGGGGCAGGCAGTATTGAGCAAGCAGAGAGTCTGCAGAAGGACTTGAACAGATTAGGAGAATCAGCAGATGGAATATGGGTGTATGGAATGGTATGGTCATGCACTTTTGTAAAAGGAATAAAGGCATAAACTGTTTTCTAAATGGGAAGAAATTGGAGATGAAAAGGGACTTAGGAGCCCTGATCAAGTCAGGTTTATTGTCATTTAACTATATACATGTCCACATCAAACAGGATAATGTTTCTCCAGACCAGGGTGTAAAGCACAGTAGTACACATAACACACAATAATTTAGGAAAGTAAGGATTAAATCTACAAATGAATTATGCATAGATAAACAAAGTAAAGTGCATAAATTAAATATTGTAGGGTACAGAACAGATTATCCGGTGACACTTCAAATGTGATGTGGCAGGGAGTTCAGAAGCCTAATGGCCTGAGAGAAGAAACTGTTTCCCATCCTGACTGTTCTTGTTTTTATACATCGGAATCTCCTGCCAGATGGCAGAATGTCAGTAAGGATGCTGGATGGATGGGTGGAACCCTTGATAATACTAAGGGCCCTGCATACACAGCACTCCTGATAAATGTCCCCGGTGGTTGGTGGGGAGACCCCTGTGATCCTTTCAGTCATTCTCACAGTCGTTTGTAGGGACTTCTGGTCTGATACTCTTCCGCTCCCATATCAGATGTGTTGGATTTCCGACAGATTAACTTGTAGGTTGAGTCGGTAGTAAGGAAGACATTTAATATTAGCATTCATTTCAAGAGGACGAGAATATAAAAACAAAGATGTAATGCCAAGGCGTTACAAGGCGTTGTTCAGACTGGAGTATGGTGAGCAGTTTTTGGGTCCATAGGATGTGCTGACGTTCCTTTCTTAGATATTGAGGCCGGAGAAGGTTCATGAGAATGATCCTGGGAATGAAAGGGCTAACATATGATGAGTGTTTGATGGTTCAGAGCCTGTAACCGCTGGAGTTTAGAAGAATGAGGGGTGGTCTCATTGAAGCCTACCGAATGTTAAAAGCCCTAAATAGAGTGAACATGGAGATGATGTTTCAAATAGTGTAAGAGTCTAGAGGGAAAATAGGACTACAGGGCACAGCCTTCGGATAGAAAGATGTTCCTTTAGGAAAGAGATGAGGAGGAACTTCTTTAGCCAGATGGTGGCAAATCTGTGGAGTTCATTGCCAGATATCTTGTTCTGGATGCTGTCGAGGGGGATGACCTGACGGGGGACGCCCACGGTGACCGGGTCTCTGGCACTGAGCCTGGCGCTGTTGTGCAGGAGAGATGGAGGGTGAAGAGAAATGCGGTAGTCGTAGGGGATTCCATAGTCAGGGGAACAGACAGGAGATTCTGTGAGCCTGAGAGAGATACCCGCATGGTGTGTTGTCTCCCAGGTGCCAGGGTACGGGATGTCTCGGATCGGGTCCAGAATATTCTAAAGGGGGAGGGTGAGCAGCTAGTTGTCTTGGTACATGTTGGTACCAATGACATAGATAGGACAAAGGAGGAGGTCCTGAAGAGAGAATTCCAGGAGTTAAGAAGGAAGCTGAGAAGCAGGACCTCCAGGGTAGTAATCTTGGGATTGCTACCTGTGCCACGTGCTAGCGAGGGCAAGAGTAGTCGGATCAGGCAGATGAATGCATGGCTGAGAGACTGGTGTAGGAGGCAGGGCTTCAGATTCTTGGATAATTGGGATCTCTTCTGGGGGAAGTATGACCTGTTCAAAAAGGACAGGTTACACCTGAACCCGAAGGGGACCAATATCCTGGCGGGAAAGTTTAATAGAGCTGTTAGGGAGGGTTTAACCTAATTTGGCAGGGGGATGGGAACCGGAATGATAGGGCGGAGGAAGGGGAAAACAGAAATAAATCTAAGATAGTGAGGAGTAAAGATGTCAGGAAAGACAGGCAGGTGATGGGGCAAATGTGTAGCCATTGGGATGAGTTGCAGTGCAATAAAGTTGCAGTGAAATCAAAGCAAAAGGTATCAAATACTGGTCTTAAGGTGTTGTACTTAAATGCACGCAGCATAAGAAATAAGGTGGATGATCTTGTTGTACAGCTACAGATTGGCAGGTATGATATTGTGGCCATCACTGAGACCTGGATAAAGGATGCATGTCTCTGGGAGCCGAACGTCCAAGGATACACGGTGTATCGGAAGGATAGGAAGGTAGGCAGAGGGACAGGCGTGGCTTTATTGGTAAGAAATGATATTAAATCATTAGAAAGAGGTGATATAGGATCGGAAGGTGCAGAATCTTTATGGGTTGAGCTAAGGTATAGCAGGGGTAAAAGGACCCTGATGGCAGTTATTTATAGGCCTCCAAACAGCTGCAGTGATATGGACTACAAATTACAACTGGAAATAGAAAAGGCTTGTCAGAAGGGCAGTGTTATGATAATTGTGGGGGATTTTAACATGCGAGTAGATTGGAAAAATCAGGTCGGCACTGGATCTCAAGAGAGAGAATTTGTAGAATGTCTGCGAGATGGCTTTTTAGAACAGCTTGTTGTTGAGCCCACTAGGGGATCGGCTGTACTGGATTGGGTATTGTGTAATGAACTGGAGGTGATTGGAGAGATTGAGGTGAAGGAAACCTGAGGAGGCAGTGATCATAACATGATTGAGTTCACTGTGAAATTAGAAAAAGAGAAGCCGAAATCTGATGTGTCGGTGTTTCAGTGGAGTAAAGGAAACTACAGTGGCATGAGAGAGGAACTGGCCAAAGTTGACTGGAAAGAGACACTGGCGGGAAAGACGGCAGAGCAGCAGTGGCTGGAGTTTATGCGAGAAATGAGGAATGTGCAAGACAGGTATATTCCAAAAAAGAAGAAATTTTCGAGTGGAAAAAGGATGCAACCGTGGTTGACAAGAGAAGTCAAAGCCAAAGTTAAAGCTAAGGAGAGGGCATACAAGGAAGCAAAAATTAGTGGGAAGACAGAGGATTGGGAAGTCTTTAAAACCTTACAAAAGGAAACCAAGAAGGTCATTAAGAGAGAAAAGATTAACTATGAAAGGAAACTAGCAAATAATATCAAAGAGGATACTAAAAGCTTTTTCAAGTATATAAAGAGTAAAAGACAGGTGAGAGTAGATATAGGACGATAGAAAATGATACTGGAGAAATTGTAATGGGAGATGAGGAGATGGCAGAGGAACTGAACAAGTATTTTGCATCAGTCTTCACTGAGGAAGACAGCAGGATACCGGACACTCAAGGGTGGCAGGGAAGAGAAGTGTGCGCAGTCACAATTACGACAGAGAAAGTACTCAGGAAGCTGAATAGGCTAAAGGTCGATAAATCTCCTGGACCAGATGGAATGCACCCTCGTGTTCTGAAGGAAGTAGCTGTGGAGATTGCGGAGGCATTAGCGATGATCTTTCAAAAGTCGATAGATTCTGGCATGGTTCCGGAAGACTGGAAGATTGCAAATGTCACTCCGCTATTTAAGAAGGGGGCAAGGAAGCAAAAAGGAAATTATAGACCTGTTAGCTTGACGTCGGTGGTTGGGAAGTTGTTGGAGTCGATTGTCAAGGATGAGGTTACAGAGTACCTGGAGGCATATGACAAGAACTCAGCATGGATTCCTTAAAGGAAAATCCTGCCTGACAAACCTATTACAATTTTTTGAGGAAATTACCAGTAGGCTAGACAAGGGAGATGCAGTGGATGTTGTATATTTGGATTTTCAGAAGGCCTTTGACAAGGTGCCACACATGAGGCTACTTAACAAGATAAGAGCCCATGGAATTACAGGAAAGTTACATACGTGGATAGAGCGTTAGCTGATTGGCAGGAAACAGAGAGTGGGAATAAAGGGATCCTATTCTGGTTGGCTGCCGGTTACCAGTGGTGTTCCACAGGGATCAGTGTTGGGCCGCTTCTTTTTACATTGTACATCAACGATTTGGATTATGGAATAGATGGCTTTGTGGCTAAGTTTGCTGACGATACGAAGATAGGTGGAGGGGCCGGTAGTGCTGAGGAAACGGAGAGTCTGCAGAGAGACTTGGATAGATTGGAAGAATGGGCAGAGAAGTGGCAAATGAAGTACAATGTTGGAAAGTGTATGGTTATGCACTTTGGCAGAAAAAATAAATGGGCAGACTATTATTTAAATGGGGAAAGAATTCAAAGTTCTGAGATGCAACGGGACTTGGGAGTCCTCGTACAGGATTCCCTTAAAGTTGACCTCCAGGTTGAGTCAGTAGTGAAGAAGGCGAATGCAATGTTGGCATTCATTTCCAGAGGAATAGAGTATAGGAGCAGGGATGTGATGTTGAGGCTCTATAAGGCGCTGGTGAGACCTCACTTGGAGTACTGTGGGCAGTTTTGGTCTCCTTATTTAAGAAAGATGTGCTGACGTTGGAGAGGGTACAGAGAAGATTCACTAGAATGATTCCGGGAATGAGAGGGTTAACATATGAGGAATGTTTGTCCGCTCTTGGACTGTATTCCTTGGAGTTTAGAAGAATGAGGGGAGACCTCATAGAAACATTTCGAATGTTAAAAGGCATGGACAGAGTGGATGTGGCAAAGTTATTTCCCATGATGGGGGAGTCTAGTACGAGAGGGCATGACTTCAGGATTGAAGGGCGCCCTTTCAGAACAGAAATGCGAAAAAATTTTTTTAGTCAGAGGGTGGTGAATCTATGGAATTTGTTGCCACGGGCAGCAGTGGGGGCCAAGTCATTGGGTGTCTTTAAGGCAGAGGTTGTTGGGTAGCTGAGTAGCCAGGGCATCAAAGGTTAAGGTGAGAAGGCGGGGGAGTGGGACTAAATAGGATAAAATGGATCAGCTCATGATAAAATGGCGAAGCAGACTCGATGGGCCGAATGGCCTACTTCTGCTCCTTTGTCTTATGGTCTTATGGTCTTATTTGTTGGAGCCAAATCAGATGTTGATAGATTCTTGATTAGTAAGGGTGTCAAAAGTTATGGGGAGAAGGCAAGAGAATAGGTTGATTCAATGGTGGAGCAGACTTGATGGGCTGATTGACCTAATTCTGCTCCTATATCTTATGGTTTAAGTAAATGTTGGTTGACTTGTGTTTTTTTTAAATGTGTTGCTGGGCAGCCATGTTTCTGACTTGTGAAATGTTGGGTTTACTATCATTTCTTAGGAATAGAATCCTGTTGTTACCTGGTGCATACCTGTAACCTGAAACTAATTATTCTGTTCTCCTTTACAGAGAACCACTTGTCTCCTCCCTGTCATTGACTTGACGAGTTGATAGTTCCCTATCATGAGAAGGTGCACACCAGCAATATGAGCATAAATGCCTGTCTCTGCTTCTGGACAATCTCTCAGAGCTCAAGTACATCTCTACATCAGAAAGAAAGATTTCTATCTGAGCGCTGTGTTACATCCCTCAGAAACATCTCCAAATACTTTTACTCACAATGTTGACTTTGACATGAGACGCAATAACAAATTAGGAAGATAGTTCCATTAACAGTTTTGTATACAAGCAATCATCTGCTAAATCATCAAATTGTTTTTGTTGTTTTTGGCTGAGGAGATTATTAACCAGGACAACCAAGTATAACTGCCAGTAAGTATTTTGATCCCTGGTTTGCTGGCAAGATTACAATGTGCCGTCATTGCAGCTAATTAGAGCATAATTATGTATACTTGAACAACTAGCTGCTGGTCTGGTTCCAGCCAAATTTTGGCTTCTGACTCACTGCAATAATTATCTGTCTAGATTAGGTCTTGCTACCTACCAGAAATATGAAGTCATTGAGTTGCAGGTTCATACAACACAGAAACAGGCCCTTCGGCCCACCGTGTCCTGCCAGTACCTATCCCATTCACCAGCACTTGGCTTACAGCCTGCTTGCAGATTTTAATTCTCATTCAAATGTTTCTGAAGCGTTGAGAGAGTATCTGCTTCCATCCAGTGTGTTGTGTTTTGTAACTCCAAAAGATTAAACTAATTGAAAGGAAGACAAGGGTGCTGACAGATGCAAGCCTTAGTTTGTTTTTGCTTTAAGCGAGGCGCTCAATTATCACATGGTGGTGTGATAATGTATGCCATTTATGTACCATTACAGATAATCCACAATGCCTCATATGCTGAAATGCACTTCCCTTCCTTCTGATTCCGCTTATGGAACCTATGGAGGGGAGGAGAAGATGGCGACATGACGCAGCGTGCGCGGCCGCTCTGAAATGATATCGTATTTGTTAAATAGGGGCTGTGCACAATCCTGATTTGATGGAGATAGATGTGAGAAGCACAGAGGAACATCTGGAGAAACTTCTGAAATGCCTGCTTCGCTGCCGCTGCTATTGTGCGATTGAGAATCTCCGGAGGGGAAGGCCCCAAATCCTTGGTTTTGCCTATTGCCTGTTGCCAGGGCCGGGGTCGAAGCGCTCGGCAAAGATGGTGCTCGGTGTCGGAGGGCTGGTTGGAGGCTTGAAGTTTTTGGGCGGACTCAAGAGTCGGCTGTGGTCGGGTCCTTCCAGGGTGCTGCATCAGCAAGGTTGCAGCGCTGGAAGCTCATGGCAAGGAGAGTTTCTCCCTTCTACCGTCTGCGTGAGATGATAGGACTTTTGAGAGACTTTGAGACTTTTTTTAACCGTGCCCATGGTCTGCTCTTTATCAAATTACGGTATTCCTTTGCACTGTTGTAACTATATGTTATAATTATGTGTTTTTTGTCAGTGTTTTTAGTCTTGGTTTGTTTTTGTGTTTCTGTGATATCCTTCTGGAGGAACATTGTATCATTTCTTAATGCATGCATTACTAAATGACAATAGAAGAGGACTGAGCGTCCTCATAATCTAATCTAATCGAAGTGTTCTGTAATCAACAATGGCTTTAGTTCTAAACGTTCCTGAATTAATTTCACGATACCAGCAAAGTCCATTTCGACTGGTTTGGTTGGAGCAATTAAACTCCGAAGAAAACTGTATGCTTTTCCACACAATGCTCTCAGCAAAACTGGTACTTGTTTCTTATTGGCTATTCCATTTGCTTTAAAATATTGCTCAATTAGCTCAGTGTACATTTTCTAGATATCTGTTGTGTATTCAAATATGACAAACTTTCCAATGTAGCTAACCATTTCTGCTCTTTTTATTTATGATTATTATCACCCAGTACTTACTGTTTAGGAACCCATGATTCCTTCTGTTTTCTGCATTTTTTATGCAAACTGGATCATCTTTCCTTTTGTGAAGAAGACGTACTGCTCTGAAGAAAAATAATGTGCTGCACTCTTTTTAAACTCAACCATTTCTCACTGTGCTTTTTTAAGTCAAACACCTCACTGTGCTTCAACAGGCAGGTAGTTATCCTGGGTTCATTTTAAACTTCTTCCGTCACTGTTATGTTTCGGAACTTCAAAATATAAAACTAATTGAAAGGAAAACAAAGTAGCGGAGAGATGAGAGTCTTAGCTGTCTTTAATTGAAGCAAGACACACAGATATCATGTGGCGACATGTCGATGTATGCCATTTACATGCTTTTACAAATAACCTGCAATGCATTATATAAACAACAAACAATAAGCTGCAATATTACTCAAATATTACTGAAATATTAAATACACAACTCAGTGTATTCCAGTTTTTAAATGTCCTTTGGGTGAAAGAATTCATTCTCACATCTTCTCTAAACTTCTTACTCTTCATCTCAAACTCTCTGGTCTGCTTTGTGGAGAAGTTTCTTACTATCTACCCTATGTCTGTCTCTCAGAGCGCACACAGCTCTGTTAGGTTTTCCCTCAGTCTCCTCTGCTCCAAGGGAAACGAACCCACTCTATCCGGTCTCCTTTCATAACTGAAAGGTTCCATCCCAGACAACATCCTGCAGAATCTCCTGTGCACCAAGCTGAAACACCAAGATGAAAGGAAGAGAGAAACCTTGCTCTCTTTGTAGTTTCTTTGCACCGGAACAAATCCTGCAGGCAGTGGGCCGATGGATCTAAAAGAAACTGTCAATGCTTAACTGACCTCATATACTGTAAGCAAATCACGGACTTGCACAAGATATTCTATGTCTTATATACACTGTGATGGATTCTTCAACTTTACGGTGAAGCTATCTCTTTATAACAATCAGATCTGGTGAAGAATCAGAAACCCCATTCATTAAATAGTAACCAACTCCCAGCCAGTAGATTAGGATAAAAAGTGGACCTTTTATAATGTTATTGTAGCTATTTTTAATATTTTAATCCCTTTAATTATCTTTTAATGTTTCATTGGGCCATTAATTCAGTTTACTTTTAACATTTGTAGGAATTTTTAAAAATTGTAAAACAGCTTGATGGTCATTGCCATTGGCCCAGGTAAATGCAGTGGGAGAAAAGGGTTCATGAGCAGTGGGCTACATCCAAATCATTGAATTTTTGACTCGCTCTTGTGACCAGAACTCAACATTCCCGTTTCCACTTCCTTTCCTCCCTTTTCACTTTCAACCTCTTCATCTGTTTTCAGTCTTAGTCTGCTAGCTGGAAAGGAGAGTGTTGGTTTGACAGTTTCCTCCTCCATTTTACCACATCTCCATTTTACAACCAGAGGTCCTGAGTTAAGGGTGAAAGGTGAAAGGTGAAAAGTTTAAGCGGGACATGAGGGGAAACTTCTTCACTCAGAAGGTCATGAAAGTGTGGAATGAGCTGCCAGGGCTCAATTTCAATGCTTAAGAGAAGTTTGGACACATACATGGACGGTAGGGGTCTGGAAAGTTATGGTCCCGGTACAGGTCAATGGGAGTGGGCAGTTTAATGAGTCAGCATGGACTGGATGGGCCAAAGGGGCTGTTGCTGAGCTGTACTTTTCTATCACTCTGTGACTCTATCCAAGACCAACTCTGTGGATTATGCCTGACCACTCAGGGCTAAGGTCTTCACCACGTATATGATTATTGTTGATTCTTGCTGAAAATCTGGGTTATGGGCAGTGACTGTGGCCATACCTTATTCAGTATGTCACAGAGTTGTTCTCAGCAGATCACAAATGCCCTGCATTGATACTCTTTCCTTCTTCAAACATTTCCCCTTTTGCCTCACTTAAAATCCCCAGGTGTCTTTTTGAGCACATAGCCAACATTATTGCATGCATAGCATCCATTTCCACATCTCACTATTATCTTTCTTGACCTTATTGTTGTTGGCATCTCATACTGGTATAACAAAAATCTCCTCCAATTAAATGTGGAGAAATATGAAGCAATTGTCATGAATCCAAGTTACAAATTCTTTTCTCTAAACTTGAGCCCTATCTCTCCCCACTAAGCACTAACCAGGGTGTTGGCAACCTCGATGTTGTGTGCTTTTGGACCTCATATATGTGCCAACATAAGATCTCTTTAACAATACTTTCTCCTGTCTCTGCCTGGGGTCAACTGCTGCTGAAATTTTCATACAAGTCAGTGTTTTCTCTCACCTTGTCTATTCCAACACTCTGCTTTGTCACTTACTTCATTCCAGCCAAATTCTGTGACCCATCATTCTTGTTCTTGCTGACCTGTGTTAGTTTGTTTAAGAAATGCTCACCCTTTTTTCAAATCTCTCCTCAGTCTCCCACTGTTCTCATTGCCTGCCCTTTGACCTTTCTCTATAACCTCTAATAGACCTATGACCTTCCAATGCATAAAAACCCTATGAACCAACAACGGATCATTGGGATTGTTACAGAGAAGTACATGATGGTCAAAATGGACGCGATTGGCTGAAGGACATATTTTTGTGTACAATATCTGTCAATCTCTACCTATTTTTCTCCACGTGATCCTCCCTAAATTTAGCAACATTATTGCTAACTATACCTTCAGTGACAAGATCCTAAGCTTTGAAATTCTTTCCTAAGGACTCTCTACCTTTTTAAATTGCATATGACACTATTTAATCCTTACCCTAATTCCCCCTCCTACCACTACCCCCACCTTTTTTGACCAAGCTTTTAAACTTCCATTCAAATAGGTGGCTTAGCATGAATTATCATTCCTTGAACAACTATATTAAAGATGCGACCTTAATGAAAGTTGTTGATGTACGTTTTTAAGGACTGAAGTTAGTAAGGTTGGGTGGCAGGGTTGATACGTCTCTACCAAAGGAGGTGTAGGGTGCTCCTTTCCTCCACTAGTCTGCAGGTCACCCTTGGGCAAGGTGTATCAGGGTCAGGTGAACCCATGGGAGCAGGTGGCGGATGGCCATATGAGCAGCCGGTGCATATCACAAGCCCTAGTTAAGTAACCACTGATGTCAGGCAGACAATCTCTGAAGAGTATTGTTAATAGCTGGCATCACCCTTCTTGTAAAGACACTTCCCAGAAGAAGGCAAGAGCAAACCACTTCTGTGGAAAAATTTGCCAAGAACAGTCGGTGTCATGGAAAGACTATGATTGCCCATGTTGTACGACATGGCACATAACGATGGCGATGGCGTTAGTAAAGTCTTTTCAAAGACAGAAAAATCTGTGCTTATCTAAATTCATATTTATTTATTGAGATGCAATGCAGAAAAGGCCTTTCAAGCCCTTTAAGCCACACCACCCAGCAACCCCCGATTTAATCCTAGCCTCATCATGGGACAATTTACAATGACCAATTAACCTATCAACCAATACATCTCTGGACTATGGGAAAGAACTGGAACACGTGGAGGAAATCCACATGGTCACGGGGAGAATGTACAAATTCCTGAGAGATGGTGGCAGGCATTGAACCTGGGCCTCCTGTACTGCAAAATGTTGTGCTAACCACTACACTACTGTGCCGATATAGCTTTGAAAAATATAGATTTCAGGAATATATCTTTCAGAAATACCTTTGTAGTCCCATGTTTGGCATTGTACGCCTGCACACTACGCATTTCCAAATTGTTCCTGAAGTTCGGCCCCCTAGGGATACTGACTTGAATTCGCTCAGTTGGAGTTGGTTTCAGATTGACATTGTCAGTTCTATATCAACGCAAATTGTTCAATACTGGCACCAATGCTTGCAATGTAAACAGATCTTTAATTCCAGTTAAACTGAGTTGAACACTACATGAAGAATGTCACAAGGAGCCCCTTGTATAAATCAATTTAAACCACGATTCAGAGAAGCCACCACATGCACTTCCATGTGTGCCTGCAATTAGAAGTAATTACAGTAATTAGAACAAATGAAGGTCAGTGCTTTAACGACATTTGTACTGCAAATTAGATTTATATTGCAGTAACATCTGAGCTTGAGGTTTATTTGTGCAGTGATGCGGGCTGGACATTTTGTGAGGTTGCTCAAGTTACAGCAAGTTTGGAGGGAGGATAACAGGCTGAGTAGCTCCTCTCGAAGCCACACGTCCAACGATTTAAAGTTCAGTGAAATGCTTGTGTTAGATTTTTCATCAAGGAGCAATACTCTTGTGTCGGAATATGATGCTATTTCCACTTCAACTAAATGACGACTAATTAATTGCTTGAATACAGTTTAATGAATCTAAGTAAACTGTAGTAGGTATAATTATTTCAGTAATGATGATGATAAATCAACTCCGGGCTATAGATTTTTATTTGAATGCTTCGGCATTGTTTCTATCAGGCACATATCACTTCATTTGTCCCAAACACCTGGTGTGCATTAGATACTTGTACAAACCAAGTGGCCCCACGGAGAGGCCATGGAGAGGACTCACTGTGAAATAAGAAACAGCTTCATTATAGGTGACTTATCGTGCAGAGTTCGCTATGACCTTTGATGGAATATGTCCAACTTCCAAATTCTGTGGAGAGATGGGGTCCTGTCAATCTCTAATTATTTCCCAGAGCTCCTAAATCAGGGCCCATGGTTTGGGAGCCACCATTATTTCTGCAGACTGGCAGCCAAGAAATCATCTGAATCACTATTTAAAAAAAAAATTCTAATGGGCTGAGAATAGATTACGCTCAAGAGGGAAATCACTTCTTGCCATGGCAGTCTCACTTAAATTTTCCTTTACATGCAACTAACCTTCACTGAAGTAAGAGGTGGGCTTCCCTTGTCCTGTACCTTCAGGGACATTAGGAGATGCTGATTGCCACGGTTCCTCCGTTACTTCCGTCTTTGCATCTCTCTGAGCCACTGAAGAAATGCAGTAGCCAGAACTACAAATACAAGTCACAGATTTCTCATAAGAGGAACATGTTCAAAAGTTTGTCCATCCCCATTGTTGCTGAGAAAACCCCACATCAAAAGGAAAATGAGTCCACGGTATAATGGCATTTATTCTATGTAAGCCTGTCAAATAAACGCAACATAAGACATTAGGAGACTTGAAGATCGGAAATGTTGGCTGAGCAACAGGTTTACAGTAAGATCCTCTTGTTCCCCTAGTGCTATTGCAACTGTGTGTTTGTAAACAGCCTTCAGCAATATGCAAGTGAAATCAGTTTGAAAAATAGAAATATATATACTTTGCAAAAAGGGCATCATGCATGACACTTTTTATTAACTTCATTTTGCTTTGAGCAATCCAATCCTGATAACAGCCGGCTCTAGTCTAATAAAACACGAGGGTTCCTGACAGATTTCTAAAGTACCGGAACAGCAGGTTTTTGGTGGAAAAGTGGCTGACAGCTATGTGACAATTCCACACAATCCTACTGCAAGTTTTTCTAAGGAATATCATACATTCTGTGTTCTGGCTGTGTGCGTACGTTTAATTCTTCATTTCTTTCTGCGCTACTTTCCACCCTGGGCTGGTGACTTAATTAACACTCCAAATTCCCTCTATCCCTGCGCACTTCTGCTAACTTGCTTTAATGGCATGACAATACTCCAATCATCTTATTGAGAGCCAGCCTCTCTATTTCAAGGCATACAAGAAGCCGCATTGAAACAATTAGTCAAGCACTTCACACAACAGCAGCCTCATCAATTGTAAACACCGCCAAAGATGTTAACTCGTACATGATCAGCAAAATGACCCAAAAGGTGCCATCAGTCAAGATGGACATCACAATTTGCCAACTACTTCCACCATTAATCACGCCACTTGCTCGCGAGGGAGCTGCATGGTTTATGAAGAGCAGCAGTTATCCGAACAATGACAGAAATATTCCCTCATGTATACAGTAATTATTTTTCAATGGGAAATAAAGAGGAGAGAGAGGGCAGCACAGAGCTGGAGAACTTCCGTCTCACTTCATTATTATTCCCCAGATAAAGGACACAACATATGCTTTTCATTGTGAAGCCAGTAATTTCCAATCTTGGGACAAGTTAACACTAAATGGCATTTTCAAATACTGATTTATGTCTCTATTCAGCACTGAAGTATGTTTTAGATCCAGCTAATCAGAAGGCACTTGCCTGCCTACACATCAGTGGTCAATTCCAATTTTTTTACCGAGACTAGTGCTCATTTTTCATATTTACCTTACAGCTAATTAGTATTGCGCTCTGCTAATCCATTCTGACTAAAGTTGTGGCTCTTCACGTAGTACTACTTTGCTTAACTTCTCAGTAACGTTACTGTACATGAAAATAGATGAATTCGTTGCAATCTCTTTAGGAACAAAAGTCTTGTTTCTATTGCTTGTGACAAGCTGACTCATAGTTGACAAAATAGAATTATAATTAACCCTTTGAGAAAAAAATTATATTGCGCTCAAACACCATGTAGTTTTGGAATTGTCCACATTTTGTAAATCCAACTGGAGGATTCTGTAACTAGATTTTTTTGTGTTTCATACTGATCAAATTTAAAGTACCTCATTCTGGAGAATCAAATGCTTGAAGAAATATATTGTTTTATTCTGAGTTTTTTTTTAGTAGAGGGGGCAAGGTTTCTGTTTGTTAGGCATTGCAATGAGAAAGAAGGATTAGCAATTCATGAATTAAATTGACTTCCAATCCAATTTCAGAATTCACAACGATGTTTGTGCAAATCCTATCAAGTTTGGAGATAGACTCTGGAAAAAAATTGGAGTCTTGTTGCGGTGTTCCTTTCCCAGAATTAGAATGACTTTTAATGTTATTAAAAGTTAAACAAAAATATTTTTTATATGCGCTACCAGTATCAATGCACAATAGGAATGGTAATATATTTCTATTGTTTGCTCTTGCACAGTCTCCAGCAGTATGTATGAGTTAGGAAAGAACAGGGAATTTCTGGTGCTGAGTAACCTCAATAATGAAGTTAATACAATTGTGTTTGGCTGAAAAGTGGATTCTAGCTGAAAGGTTTGCTAAAGGTTATTTATTCATTGAGATACAGCGAGGAATAGACCCTTCTGGCCCTTTGAGCCACACTGCCCAGCTATCCCTGATTTAATCCTTGCCTAATCTTGGGACAATTTACAATGACCAATTAATCTATCAACCTGCAGGTCTTTGGACTGTCGGAGGAAACCAGAGCACCCAGAGAAAACCAACATGATCAAGGGAGAATGTATAGACTACTTACAGCAGCGATGGGAAATGAACCTGGGTCACTGGTACTGTAAGGTGTTGTGCTGGCCATGATGCATCTATGCCACCCATTATCATCAAAAGCAGCCATGAAAATGGTTACTTGCTCAAACGATCAGATATGGTATAGATTTTAAAGATGCCAGGTGCCTGCAGTGAGTTCATTCTAAATGGAGGACTTCAGTCTTGAAGATTGGGGTACCCATTTCTGCATGCAGAAAGCACACATTGATGGTCCTTCACCATTGGCTAATTGTTATCAGTTATACCAAGCTGTCAGCACAAGTGCTGTATGCTTGATGTCAACTTTTAAGAGAAGTTTGGATAGGTACACGGATTGCAGGGATATGGAGAGCTATGGTCTGGGTGCAGGTCGATGGGAGTAGGCAGTTTAAATCACTTGGCATGTATTAGATGGGCCAAAAGGCCTGTTTCTGTGCTGTACTTTTCTATGACTCTAATGCTTAAAAGTTCATCAGTGATTGTGATTGGAAATAACTGAAAATATTTTTTCTTTGCTTAGAAGGCTCACTGATATTTAGCAAAATAAAATAATCATACATTAAAAACCAGGAATCTACTGAGTCAGTCATTAGTTACCCTACAATGAGTGATACTAACTTTTATGGAGGCAAAGTCAAAATGATAAAGGAATCGATAATCAGTATCAGGTAAAATGCTGTCAAAATCTGCCTTAGTTATTTAGCTACAATGAGGTAAATCAAAAGGAATTCGTCAATAGACAAACGCAATGTAGTTTGTTATACTCTGCCCTCTCTGTATGTCCCCATGCACTCAGGAGCATAGGAACCAGTTGGATGACATCAGTCTGTTAGTGAGATTGATTCGCTTTCCAAATTGCTTCATATGATCATTTAGGAATGAATCTGGGAAGAGTCCAAATAAAAGCAGATCTTACATGATTAAAATCAGAAACTTCCAGAGATATTCAGCAGGTCAGGCAAATTTTGTGAGGAGAGAAATAGAATTAGTATTTTAATCCATTTTTCTCCTTATGTTCTGGATTTCCAGCACCTGAATTTTCTTGCATTTCATGTGCTTAATTGAAGTTTAGTTCAGTATAGAATCTGCATAAAAGTGAAGGCTCATGTTTGTGGAATTTTGCAGGTATGCTACTACACCAAAATCTTCAATTACACCAAAGAAATGTGATCAAAGCATCACCAGCACCCACCTACCCACCATCAAGGACATATATACAGAAAGGTGTTGAAAAAGGCCAGTAACATCATAAAGGATCCCAGCCATCCTGCTTATGGACTGTTTGTCCCACTCCTATCAGGAAGGAGGCTACGCAGCACCAACACCAGGACCTCCAGACACTCCACCCATTAACCCATCAACCCATCCCACCAAAACTACACACACATCACCTAATGTCATTTTATGTATATACAATCCATCTATGTATCTAACTGTTACTTGTATGCGGTGTTATAGATGATTGCTTTTATAATAATACTTACTGTGTTTCTTATGCTGCATCATATCCAGAGTAACAATCATTTTGTTCCCCTTTTACACTTCTGTACTGAAGAATGACTATAAACAATCTTGAATTTTGTATCTTGAAGTTTGGTACATTTGGATCGGTTTGCGAGCTTCAGACCTTCAACGATAGAGCTATCTAACCATTCAGTCAATCTTCATCTGAAAGTAGCTTCAGGCTTTCATTTCTGGAAGCTGGCACTTAACCGATTTCAGGAAGCGAATTTAATTTTATCTGTCTGAACACAACTCCAGATTGTTCTGTCAATTCTATCCAGCACGTTACAAGTATTTTGTAGAGTATGCATTTACAAACAGCGTACTGGAATTCTGTTGCTAGCCAGCAAGTAAAATATGTGAGATATTTGTAATTCTGAAAGAGATGAAGGAATGCACCAAGGAAACATGAATGTTGAATGCACTTTTGAGTCTCTACATTAATAAACTTGGATATCTGACAATTGTTACAGGTAAAAAAAAGTCTCAGTGACTTGAGCTGACATTCGGAAACCAGAAGGTGATGGATGAACTGACGATATTGCTGTTCATTTCCGATGCTGCAGGCAGTTGTATAAAAACACTTCAGCTTATTTTTTACAACATACCCTTATCTCGATTTAAACATCTTATTAAGGGATTGCTCATGGGGTAGTGCTTATCAGGAATACAGGCATAGAGGGAAGCTATATTTTTGACCATTAATATTAATCAGCAAAATCATGATTCTCCTGATGGACAAAGTGTTTGGAACTCACAGCTGTAAATTCATCTCTCAAATTTTGATTAATTAATTTATGATCTCTTTAAAAAGCCACTGAACATTTACAACCATTTGATACTAAATACATTAAATATAACCTGTTTAGAGGTTTGCCTTTTTTTACCATTGAGTAAAAAATTAATTTTGTCAGATATGCTCATGTACCACATACATCAATTATACTGAGGATTGTACAGTGTAAAATCTGATAACATTTCAACAGTGCAAGGGTAGATTGTAGTTAGTAATTCTGAAACAATTTAAAAATCATCAAGTGAGTGTTGGATTATCATCTACCTCTGCCTGATATAAATATCATTTTGGGGGAAAATTGTTTCCAAGTATATTTTTAAATGAGTTGCTTGAAATGAATACTCAAATTGGACAGCCTCGTTTTATAATATGTAGTTTTCATGGCAAATCACCTTCCACAAATATTTTAATACTGAGATACAGGAACTAGCATTAATTGAGACTCACAGCTCTTGTAAAGATGATAGATACACCTAATGGGTTTTCCCCCACTTTTCTTGCTTAGTAGGGGTTTTTTTATTATCACTAAAGATCTTTCAATCTTTAAAATAATGTTTTTTTTTCTTGAGACATTGTAAGTGTTGCTTACTTCAATGTACTCGTGTTAATTTTGGGTAATAATAGTAATAAAAAGATTTGAAAAGCAAGATACTTTATGTCTAAATATTTTAGGAAGAACTGTTGTAACCCATCCTGTCATTATCTTGTGCTTAAGTGGGATTACTAAAGTACCCTCAGTTGTTGGTAACCATGACATATTATCCAACGTGACAGTATAACTAGGGGCAATATGGTTTGACCTAAAGTTACATTTGTAGTGCTTGCTGGCATTTTGCTTACTGCAACTTACTTACTTACTTTCTTACTGTCTGTTACGCCACTGGTGTTTAGGGCAGCAATGAAGGTCCTCTGTCCTTTTTGGTGTTCAGGCCTTCCTTCATTGTGTCAGCAGCTTCCTCTCAGTTTTCATTACTGCCAGCCATGCAAGTCCTGGGTGGAGGACACTCAGATGTAGAACAGTTCTTCATTGCTGTTTCCGTAACATTTTTACTTTACCAGTCGGGGTTGTTAGCCCTGTGCTGAACCCTCAAACCTGGAGGACTGGTGGATCACTCTTAGTCTGGCCTCTACCCTCTGACCTGTTCGGCATGAGCGACCCTGCAAAGACCTGAAGTATGAAGCCCTAACGCCTGCCAACATGGCTCTCCAGGTCATTGAGGCACAAAGCCTCCAAACCACAACAAGGTTGTTGTCCTCTTGGAGGTGCTTATTACAGGCTAGGCAATATTACATCAGAGCAAAATCTTTCACTAAAAATCTAAAGCTGGGAACATTAATTGCCTGTAGAGAGAAAAGAACATTAGAGACATAAAGTCATAGTTTAACACTGCATTACTGCTCAATAACTTTTTCAACGGTTCCAGGGGAAAAAGTTAAAATGATTACACTTAAACAAACAGAGAACCATAGAATCATTCAGCATGGAATAAGCCCCTTGGCCCATCTAGTCAAGGCAGACCAAGGTCCCAATCTAAGCTATCCCACTAAACCTTTTCAAACATCACCTGTCCAAGTGTCTTTTAAGAGTTGTTGATGTTCCATGGGTAGTGGGGTGGAGATACATCTCTACCAAAAGAGATGTAAGGTACTCCTTCCCTCCACTATCCTGCAGGTCACCCTTGGGCGAGGTGCGGCACCTGCTTAGTGCCCTGCTCAAGGTCAAGTGAAGCCATGGGTGCAGGTGGTGGATGGTCGTAGGAGCAGCTGGTGCATATCACAAGTCCTGGTTATGCAAACACTGATGCCAGACAAACAATCTCTGACGAGTATTGGTAATGGCTGGGGTCACCCATCTTGTAAAAACACTGCCCACAAGAAATCACTCCTGTAGAAATATTTACCAAGCACAATCATGGTCATGGATAGAACATATGTGTGGAGGGGGTCTTCTCCACAGGCAACGATCCCTCCTTCAGTAACAGATGGAAGACCATAATCACCAGTATCATACAACATGGCATATAATGATGATGATGATGACTGCCCCTACCTCAACCACTTCCTCTGGCAGATCTTTCCACATATTGACCACTCTCTGGGTAAAAGTGTTGCTGCTCAGGTTCCTATTAAATCTCTCCCTTCTCATCTTAGACCTCTGCCTCCTAGTTCTTGATTCCACAACCCTGGGATGGAGGCCCTTAATGATTTCACACACCTCTATAAAGAGTATAAAACCTGATTCTCCTATAGTCCAATGAGAAAAATATCTATCTGCTCATCTCTCTCCATAACTCAGTCCCTAGAGTCTTGGCAACATCCTTGTCAATTTCCTCTGCATTCTTTCCAGCAAAATGGCATTTTTCCTATTGCAGAATGACCAAAACTGAATAAAATATTTCAAGTGGGGTCTCACTAATATTTTATACATCTGCAGCATAACATCTTTGTATTTATATTCAGTTCCCTAACTGACAAATGCCAGCTAGCCAACCTGTCTACCACTCAGTTTCCCTGTGACTCCATCTTTAGGGAACTATGCATTTCTACACATAGGTCACTTTTTTCTACAACACTCCCCAGGGCCTTACCATTCTTTGTGTAAGTCCTACCATGATTTATCTTCCCAAAATGCAATACCTCAAACTTATCTGAGTTGAACTCCATTGGCCATTCTTTGACCCCCACTTATCCAGATGATCAAGCTCTCTCTGTAAATCTTGATAACCATCCTCTCTGTTTATGGCACCAGCTAGACTAATGTCATCTGCTTACTTACCTACGACATACTCTCATCCAAAGCACTGCCATAGATGAAAAATAGCAATGGGTCTAGCTCTGATCCCTGAGGTACGCCACCAGTTACAGACCTTCTGACTGAAAACAGCTATTCATCTTTACCTTCTGCATCTTACCATCAAGCACGTGTCTATCCAATTAGTAGACCTCCCTGAATCCCATGCAGTCCAGCTTTCCATAGTAATATACCATGCAGAACTTTATCAAAGACCTCACTGGAGTCCGTGCAGACTATATCTACTGCACTGCCCTCATCAACATTCTTGATCAAACTCAAAAGAAACTCAAGCAAATTCGTGAGGCTTGACCTCCCATGCTCAAAATTGTGCTGACCATCCTTAATCAGGCCCTGTCTTTCCAAATGCCTGTATAGCTTAATCTTATGTCTCAGAGAATCCCCTCCAATAATTCACCTGGCACAGATGTTAGACTTACTGATCCCTTGCTCCCAGCATTTTTCTTAAATAAAGCCTCCCTCTAGTCTTCCAGCACTTCAATCATCGTGAATGTTGGCTCTGAAAGAGAAAGAATGAGGTGACTTCAAAAGGATAGGAATTAGAAAACATATGGTCAAAATATGTCACTTATGATGGAGGGGAATTTAAAGTTCAAAGTACATTTATTATCAAAGTATGTATACATTATACAACCTTGAGATTTGTCTCCACACAGGCAGCCACAGAACAAAGAAACCTCAAAAGAACCCATTTATTAAAAAGACTGTCAAACACCCAATGCGCAGACAGAGAGAAAAAACAAATCATGCAAACAATAAAAGAAAACAAATAGCTTCAGAACTGAAGTTTTACGAAAGACACAAAGCCAGGCAACACTGCAGACAGAGCAGCGTAATTTAAAGAAATTTCGGAAGCTGGAATTATCACAACAGATGCGATGGAGAAATAAGAATAAATGGAATGGAATCCTTAGACAGAGCAGGGTGTTGGAAGTGGGATCAAGAGAGATATAGGAATTGCTGGTCATCAATTTAGGCTCATAAAGGAGAGAGAGTACTTGCGAGAAGAGATAGACCAGGCTTAAGATGAGTGAAAGATGAAATTAAGACTAAACATGTCTGCATTTTCTATCTCAGCGGAAGAGCAGAGTGCATTACCTCTATAGTTATCAATACACCAGAGAAAGAAGTTAAGCAGGGAGTTCAAGTAGATCTATAAACAAAAATATTCCATTTATCTCACACAATGTCAGACATAACTAGGACTCATTCAGGTTCCCATGGCAGCACTTTATAAAGAAAAAAATTGGTTTTTCTGTATTAATATTATAGAATCCATATATTCCCTCTTGGTCTACACATCAGCTGAATTAGGGTTTATTTGCGAACATGTTTCACATTGAGGAGGAATGAATAATGAGTGCTTGATGTGTAAATCTTCAGCCAATCTATAGAAGCTGAGAGCTGTGGAGAGTACTTTGGTTTTATTTGACAAAATGTGCATGGACAATGGGTATCTCAGGAAGAAGCACAACAGCAGAGGTTTTACAGATTTTGGGGCATCACAGTAGCATAGCAGTTGGCACGATTCTATTATAGCTTGAGGAGTCGGAGTTCAGAGTTCAATTCCCGTTGCTGCCAGCGGGGAGTTTGTACATTCTCCCTGTGACCATGTGGGTTTCCTCTGGGTGCTCCAGTTTCCTGCCACCGTCCAAAGACATATTGGTTAGTATTGTAATTGGGCATTGTAAATTGTCCAGTGGTTAGGCTGGGATTAAACTGGGGGAATTGCTGGGTGGTGTGGTTTGAAGGGCCAGAAGGGCTTATTGCACACTATATCTCCGTCAATCAATCAATAAATACATAGTCAAATAAATAAACAGATATTCTAAACATAACTAAATAAATAGATAAATTTATTAATGGTGGTCATAGTTTTGGGTGTGTGAGCATCACTGGGAAACCCACACATCCCAGAGCTGAACGGTCCCTGGAGCTGTGAAACAGAGAGAGAGAGAGAATGCCTTTAATCTCACGACAGACCATAGGTCATCAACTTTTTGCTGTTGATGTTTCTGTAGCAGGCAATTTCTTTTTTACGAGGTCAAGTTGCTAGCTTGACGCTCAACCCAGCATGGATGGAAAGCGTGCCTGGGGAGCCTGCTGGATTCGAACACAGGAGCCTTCGCTCCAAAGTCCGGGGCTGATGCCACTACGCCACCAGCCGGCCAACTGTGAAGCAGAAGTGTTAACTAATGTGTGACTGCACTGCTATGAGCACGCGTGCTGATGCACAGAGCATTCGCTGGGTGGATGTGTTTGCAACGCAACAGGTTAGAAGCTGAGGTGGTGTGCAAAATATCTGAGTGCAAGGCACTACTGACAGTGATAGTGGCAAAGCAGAGAGTAAAGGGAAAACAACAGGAATTCTGCAGATGCTGGAAATTCAAGCAACATACATCAAAGTTGCTGGTGAACGCAGCAGGCCAAGCAGCATCTATAGGAAGAGGCGCAGTCGACGTTTCAGGCCGAGACCCTTCGTCCTGACGAAGGGTCTCGGCCTGAAACGTCGACTGTGCCTCTTCCTATAGATGCTGCTTGGCCTGCTGCGTTCACCAGCAACTTTGAAGTATGTTGGTTGAGTAAAGGGAAAGTTACTTTGGGGTAAACTTTGGAAAGGAGCTGTCAGATGTCAAGCCTTTTGTACATTCAGTCCAGGGCCGAGGCACTTGAATACATTGCAATATTTATGTGATGAAGGAATCATCACTTAAACCAACCCTAGAGGAGATCAGGCAACAAATAGAAAATTTAATACTTTGCACTTGAACTAATTTCATTTGTGAAAATGAATGGAAAGAGACACTCAAATATCTCCTCACAGCTGTCTTCAAAGTACTTATTTATTCCATGCAATTATTCCCATTTTCACAGTTCTTTGTACAGTGCAGAATTTCAATTCTCCCCTGAACTCACAACACTTTGAATGGATGCTCCAATTTGCCGGCCCAAAGACGAATTCAGCCAATGAGTACTGTTAAACATTTTTGTTTATTATTAACTTAACCAGGACAATCTGTAAAACAAACCTGGATTAGAAAGTATTAAGCATATTCTGTGACAAATCTTAAACATACTTTGGAACAATATTCAAAAAAAAGTTGGTCTGAAATGAATCATTCATGGGTTATTTCACTCAACCTTTTTATTGTTACGACTGGAAAGGTTACTCCTGCTTTTGGCATAATTGGCACAAGTTTCTGTTTCTAGATTTAATTAAATCCAGCTGTACTGGATTACCTCAATGACTACAATACCAATTATATCACTAATTAAGGTAGAGTGAGTCAGACAAACCAGGCCAAATGCAAGCTGTCTCTTTTTTTTTTGTGGCGAAACACTGAGTTAAGTGAATCAAGATTGCCACAATACAGTGGAGTTTGGTTAATTAGGCCATTGGTTAATCGGGACAGATGCTTATTTGGGACAATTCTTAAAGAACAAAAATTAATCGAGAAAATAGCTGGAATTTCCTTTGTTAATTGGGGACATTGTGCCACTGAATTGGGACAGGAGACTGTTGCTGAATTGTTTCTGACTAGTATCAGTCACGTATTTGTGTGGCCATTAAGACTACACCATGCTTGTAGCAAACAATTTTTAAGTAGCGTCAGTTGCATGTTTGTGTTCAAAGCAGCAGTGTTATTTTGTCACTGATAGTTGCTGACAAATAAGCAGTAAGACAATTCGAACTGTTTTGCTCACTGAAGTTTCAAGCATTCAGGCTTGGAGTTGCCAGAAACAGCTGACAATGAAAAATTTCACTACTTTAACAAGTTAGGACCCAGAAAGATTTTAATGGTATCAACAATAATCTTAAATGTTACAATGAAAATGAAGATTTGGAGGATGCAATCATCAACAGCATTGTATGAAGGCAGTCCATTATCTGCACTAGGTGGCTGCGCTGATTTTGTTCATTTACAGTTTATCAAAGGAATGCATGCAGTCAATTAATTCTTCCATCGGTAACTATTAGGAACTGATACCCACTTCTATAGTACTGTAGTAGCACTGGTAGTGTTCAAGTTTGTTCTGTATTTCATTTAAATATGTAATTTGTTATTCAATTAAATTGTAGTTTGTCTTTTTTTTCTTTTTAGCTATTTCCACAAAACTTTGGCTAAGTGAGACAGCTGCTTAATTGGGCCAAAATATACTGGTGCTGATGTGTCCCAATTAACCTGAATCCACTGTATTGTGATTAACTTGTTGTCCTTTTGTATTGTAGAATACATACGTGTTTACTGAATCAAAGGGGAATGCGTGGAGATGAGGGAGAATATGTTATTGGGATGCATTGAGAAAAGGAGTAAGGGATTGGCCTGATAGGATCCCTCCACTGGGAGAGGTCCAGGACTGAATGGGAGACAGCAGGATGCCTGGCCCTTTCCTCTTCAGGACAATCAGGAGACCATGTGCTCTCCTCAAATGCTGTCTGGTACCAGGACCTCACCAACTGGGCCACACCCTCTTCTTGACTCTGCTATCGGGTTGGTGGTCTAGGGGCCTGAAGACACACACCTCAGGGTTCAACAACAGCTTCTTCCCCACTACCATTGTGTTCCTGAACTGAACTGATGACCTCTAAAACTACCTTCGACTGTATTTTTTCTTTGTCTTGACCATTACAATTTTTTGTTGATAGGCCATAGAAAGCATTCTTTTTGGATGCAGACCCATTTGGTATGGCAACTGCTCTGCACGTGACCACAAGACACTGCAGAGAATTGTGGACACAGCTCAGCACATCAGGGAAACCAGTCTCCCCTCCATGGACTCTCTATACTCACCGCCTCAGTGAAGCAGCCAGCATCATCAAAGACCACACTCACTCCAGACATTGTTGCTTCTCAGGCAGAAGATACAAAGCCTGAAAGCACACACCTTCCAGCTCAAGGACAGATTCTACACTACTGTTATCAAACCCTTCAACATACCTCTTGTATGACAAGATGGACTTTTGGCCTCACAATTTATGCTAAGTTTGTTAAATTATGTTTGCCGTCGTCTTGTCATATAGTGTTCTGCTACAGCATAAATAGAATTTTCATGTCAGTAATACCCTGGGTAATCATGCCTAGTGAATGGCTGTGTGTGTGTTTGTGTGTTCATGTTTATGTGTGTACCTGTGTGTGTGTATGTGTGTATCTGTGTATGTGTGTGTGTGTGTGTGTGTGTGTATCTGTGTGTGTGGTGTGTGTGCATGTGTGTATCTGTGTGTGTGTGTGTGTGTGTGTGTGTGTCCATGTGTGTACGTTTGTTGTCCTGCTAACCCTCCCCCCACCTCCTGGTGCTCAAATCAGCCAACACCCCAGAGACAGCAAATTCCACTTACCTGGGGGAGCTGTGAGCGCACCCCAGAACTCAGCTTGCTGACACCCAAAGACAACCCAAAAGAGGAATAAACAGACCCACCACACTTCACAAAACCAGGTGGGTGGAACACAGTGTTGCTTGAAGAATGAAGAGGAGCTTACAAAGGAACAATGAGCAGAGGACCAGCTTACAAGGGAGCTGGTCTTCACCCCAGGCACTCTCCACTCACCAAGTAGGGCAGAGGATGAAGAGGGAGGAGGGGCCTGGCTGAGAAGAGAGGCTTAAAGTGCCCTGGACAGACATGGATCAAAGCGAGGTTCTCCTCACGGCTGGGATTCCTGATCTGCCTTCAAACAGCCAGAACATCGGCCAGCTGGTCCATGTCCACATCCTGACTCTTCAGCTCCTGTTTGGTCTGGCGATGGCATCTGGGAATAAACGGCACTTTGATCAATTTGTCCCAGTAGCCGGAATTGGTTCTCACACAAGGTCCAGCCTCCCCACCCTGAGGTCTAGATGGACAGCATCTAGCACAGTATGTTGGAATGAAGAGATGCCCTGCAGAAGGTAGGCTCATCTTTAAATGTCAGGTGACTTGGCATTCTCCTGGGGCTCCTGAGCTGGCCCGGCAGCAGTGAAACACAAGGGTGACTGAGGACAGTATGTATGGCCGGGAAAGGGTTAACTAGGACCACTATCTTCTGTAACTTTCGGTAGCATCCTGGAGATCAGGCAACCCCCATGCAACAGGAACTGGGAAAAGAACCTCAGACTGTGGACCCGCCACCCCATCTGCCTGAGGTCCGAGCAGAATGGTAATTGTCTGGTGATGTGAGCAACTCACTCAGCCTGGTGACCTCTCCTGAGTCCAGAGGGGATCTGGACTGCCTCTGTGTTGTTCATCCACTCGTGAGGGTGGAGCTCAGAGCAGCTGAGAGGGTCAGCTGTTGGATTGTCCGACCCCGGCGGATTGTCACCCTGTCGTTTAGGAAGCAGTGTGTTGCCAAGACAGACAGATCTGGGAGAGGGTCCCAGCACATCGGCAGTGCCCTGGACTCTGGTCATACTATCTGTCTGGAGACACGCTGACTTAACCCTGCCCCGAGTCTGGAACTGGACAATGCTGATTGTACCCTTCACTCTCCGAGCCTGTGGAAGTACCAGGTGATCACATCCACGTTCAGTGGCCCAGAAGCCCACTGGTCCTGAACATCGTCCTCACACCCAAGTGCCAAAACATCTGAAGGACCCGAGAGCCACAGCACCCAGCCCGGAGAAGGCTGGACACCCAGGACCCCGGCTTATTCAAATGCTGCATCACAGGAGATCTGTGGACACATTCCCAGTGTGGACGCATGACCCTTCCATAGTGTGTATGGTCAGAGACCATGAGAACACCCAATGGTTTGCTCACCAGTAGAGCCAGATAAGCCCACGTAAAACAAACATGCAGGCTGAAGGCATGAAATGAGTGGGGCTTCACTACCTCAGATCTCCCAGACCCAAGCACTGGATTGAGCCATCCCTAGTGATTCCTCTTGGGATCACTGGCTGTGGCCTACTCCACCTGCTGGGTGCTGGGTGACCAAGCTGGACAGGGTCTCAGAGGTGAATGGTTAGAGAAGGTGGCCCCTCATTCCTAATCCCGAAGGACGGGTCAGTACGGCACAATGGACACCAGGGTCTGAGCACAGCCTCGGAGAGGCTGGTGGAAGGGGAGATGTCAAGGACGGGAGTCAATGCTACCAGTGTGCTGTTCCCCTGCTCCCTGACAGTCAGAGAGGGATCTCCTAAAGGTAAACACAAAATAATCTGCAGACGCTGTGATCAAAGCAACACTTTCAGTACGCTGGATGAACTCAGCAGTTCAGGCAGCATCGGTTAGAAACGATGAGTCGACGTTTCGGGCCGGAACCCTTCGTCGGGACTGAAGGATGAAAGATGGGGAAGGATTTGAAGAATGCTTGTAGCTTCAGTTGAAAGACCAGCAATTTGAAAGACAAAGGGGTGGGGGAGGGGAAGCATTGACGTCATAGCGCTGAAAACAATGGGTAGTAGAAGAAGGAGGCGGAACCATGAGGGAGCTGGGGGAGGGGTGGAGTGAAATAGGGATAGAGGAAGGGAGGGGGAGGGAATTAACAGAAGTTGGAGAATTCTATGTTCATACCAAGGGGCTGGAGACTACCTAGACGGTATATGAGGTGCTGCTCCTCCAACCTGAGTTTAGCCTCATCATGGCAGTAGAGGAGGCCATGTATGGACATATCCGAATGGGAATGTGAAGCAGAGTTGAAGTGGGTGGCAACCGGGAGATCCTGTCTGTTGTGGCGTACGGAGTGGAGGTGCTCGACGAAGTGGTCCCCCAATCTGCGTCGGGTTTCACCGATGTAGAGGAGGCCGCACCAGGAGCACCAGATGCAATAGATGACCCCAACAGACTCACAAGTGAAGTGTTGCCTCACCTGGAAGGACTGTTTAGGGCCCTGAATAGTAGCAAGAGAGGAGGTGTAGGGACAGGTGTAGCACTTACGCTTACAGGGATAAGTGCCGGGTGGGAGATCAGTGGGGATGGACGTGCGGAAAGGGGAGTCGCGGAGGGACCGATCTCTGCGGAAAGCGGAGAGGGGTGGAGAGGGAAAGATGTGCTTAGTGGTGGGGTCCTGTTGGAGGTGGCGGAAGTTGCGGAGGATAATGTGCTGGATCCAGAGGCTGGTGGGGTGGTAGGTGAGGACAAGGGGAACTCTGTCCCTGCTGTGGTGGCGGGAGGATGGGGTGAGGGCCAAAGTGCGGGAAATGGAGGAGATGCGGGAGAGGATAACATTCATGATGGTAGAAGGGAAACCACGACCCTTAAAGAAAGAGGACGTTTGAGATGTCCTGGAACGGAAAGCCTCATCCTCAGAGCAGATGCTGCGGAGACGGAGGAACTGGGAATAGGGAATGGCATTTTTGCATGTGGCGGGGTGGGAAGAGGTATAGTTGCGGTCGTTATGAGAGTCAGTGGGCTTGTAGAAGATGTCAGTGGACAGTCTGTCTCCAGAGATGGAGACCGAGACATCGAGAAAGGGGAGAGAAGTGTCCGAGATAGAGCAAGTGAACTTGAGGGCTGGGTGGAAGTTAGAAGTAAAGTCGGTGAAATTAACGAGCTCAGCATGGGTGCAGGAAGCAGCACCAATGTAGTCGTCAATGTATCGAAGGAGAAGTTGGGGAGCAGTACCAGAATAGGTTTGGAGCACAGACTGTTCCACATAACCAATGAAGAGGCAGGCGTAGTTGGGTCCCATGTGAGTTCCCATAGCTACACCCTTAGTCTGAAGAAAGTGGGAAGAGCCAAAAGAGAAGTTATTAAGTGTGAGAACCAGTTCCACCAACTGGAGGAGGGTAGTGGTGGTGGGGAACTGGTGAGGTCTATTATCCAGGAAGTAGCGGAGGGATTTGAGGCCTTCTTGATGCTGCCACTGCGCAGGACCTGGAGGAGTGCCCGAGGTGGAGGGGCAGGTGAAGTGGTGACTAGGCCGAGGGACTTGCTCCTTCACGGTGGCTGCTGCTGCAGTGGCTGATCTCGGAGAGCGTTCCTTCCTCTGATACCAGTTGATTCTTCAACTTACCTGCAAGATCTGAGGTGCCAGAAGGTGCAATCGGCGACATTGGTAGGATGAGTGGAGGGACGTCCAGACCCTCAGTTCCAGACTTGTATCACCCTGGTTCAGTACATCAGCCAAAATGACAAGAGGGTTGTAACCGACACACTTTCCCACTGGGCTTCCAAAGACGGGAGCCCTCGGGAAGCTTCCTTTGGGTGAACCAGCAGGGAGGGAAGGCTGAGAGGGAATCCCTGGGATCAGGAATGAAGGTGGCTATCCCGCTCCAAGCTCACAATTACAGACTGAAGGAGTCCGGCCCTCGCCGGGAGCCCCTGCCTCTCGAGATAGGTGCCGCTGGGGTTCATATATCCTCCCCAGGTGTGCCAACCCCAGGATCAACCCCAATGACCCCCGTAGGAATTGCAGAGACCGGCTGTGGGTGGGTCCACACTGGGGGGGGAAGAGTCACTTTAGGGCCAATTGAGACCTGTGACCACCCTCCCCACAGCCTAACCCACCGATGACACGGGTGCCCCGGAGTGGGATGCCATCCAGGAGGGTGGTTCCCCCAAATGAGTTGGCACCAACCGGAGACCAGGGTCCCAGGGCTGGGCTGGAGACACCACAGAGCATAATATGCACCCTGGTGAAAAATACACCAACAGCAGCTGTTGGCTCTTGGGGGAACTAGCCTGATTCGGGCAGAGACTCCTCAGAGCCAGCTGTTGCCAGACAAGGACCCATCCTGCCTTCTAGGAGGTCTTGGTACTAGTGTGTTCCAAGGTTTACCAGATGATGTGGCTGGCGGGTGGGCAGCAACTGTCTGGCCAGTGGCTTTAACCAGTCCTTCTGTTTGCCTCAGTGCCAGGGGAGAGCCCCCAGTTGGCATTGGCCAGAATTGATCTCTCCGGTGCCAGTGCTGTTACTCTGAGCAATGCCAGGCTAAGCCTGGAACCGGAGCAGGATCCGTTCCTGTTGCCAATGTGCGGACACGGAGACAGGACGTGATGATCCAGCTCAGGGGAGAACCCATTGTCAGATGTCACCCAGAAACAATCAGAGTGGTCCAAATGATACACCCATCAACATACATAAATGGCAGCTTTTAAATTAGACATAAATCAACATCAAAACAAATTTAGAGAAGTGTGAGCCCAGGTTGGACAGGATGGAAATCGTCCTGACATGTGAAAGGCGGTTTCACACGGTTGACCTGTGGAGGGAAGTGCCAGTGATTGTCGAGTTAGCACTGAGATGTGGATGGGACACTGAGAGATTGATCTGAGAAGCATCAGTTCGTTGCGGTCAGGGATCTGCTGTCTTGGGCTTGTATGGTGGACAGGTTGCTCACAGCTCCATCACTGGCACATGAGGTGAAAGCCTCCGTTTCCCTGCTCTCACCCAGACGCCCTGGTTTCCAGCAGTCATTGTCCTCTGGGAGAAGAAAGAGCAAACGTAAATTCACCAATTTACAACTAAACAACCACAGGGCCTTTCACACAGAGATACACAGCACAGGAACCCGTCCACACCTTCACCACCCTGTCCACCTGTGTCACTGTTTTCAACAGGACCTTTCACACAGAGGTACACAGCACAGGAACCCGTCCACACCTTCTTCACCACCCTGTCCACCTGTGTCACCGTTTTCAGTCTCTCTGTTCTACAACTGTCTTTGAGCCCTGTTATTCACTTTATATGTCTTGTTCTGGTTTAACTTCCCAAAATCTATCATGTTGTCCTTGTCCCAGTTAACTTCCACCTGCCATTCCTCAGTCCTCTCTCTCAGCTGGTCTCCATCCCATTGTAACCTTAAATGACTCTCACAGTCACCATTCACCACTCTTGGTGTCATTCACAAACTAAATATACCATCTGCACTCTCCCTCAAATCTTTAACACAGAAAACAAACGACAGATTGAAACTACAAGACCGTTTACATTTCTAGATTTTGAAGCAGGGTGAAATGTGACAGGATCCCCATTCTGCAATTGGACAATGGCAACAACTTTGCCAGCTCAAGGGGAGCATCTGACATCACTGAAGGGCCTTTGTTTACATCAATTTAGAAGAAGCTCCTTAGCAACGACCCAGGATCAAAAAGGACAGTGTAATAATGTAATAATGTAATAATTAGCCATGTTTACCATGAGCCGATCTTCCAATTCCCAACAGCTAATCTATCATCCCTCCCAAAGACTATCACTCTACTCATTTTCCCCTAAAGAAATGGAAAGAATCAGTACTTGGTCTCACTGTTACTGCAGTTCTCTCTCGGGGTGTCTCTCCACCTTGTGCAGGTTTCCTCATTCTCCTTCAGATATCTTCCACTATTCTCCACAGCTGCCTCTTTTCTCTTTAGAGTTTCAATGTCGAAGATTTAGTCCAGGAAAGTCAGTCAAGGTTGGGATGGAATCCCACCAAGGATCAGGATCCTGATTCTCAGGATGAGGCCTTTCATCCATCATGGTGCTACTACAATGAACACTCCATAGATCCTCCATGTCTGTCTCTGTCCTCTTCTTCCACTTCTCCAGCTCTTTCTCTCTCAAATACTTAACCCTAAAAACAGGACGTGTTCTTTTCCACAGTCTCCTGTGTTCACCCTTTCCAGTGTTAAGAGTTCCAAAACAGAAAATACAGTCCATGAAATGTAGTCAAGATCACAATGAAATCTTTCTGAAAAGAAGAATTCTAGAGTCCAAAATGAGACCTTTTGGCTGGTGGTGGTGCGGAAGATTTGAATTCACCAGGTTCTGACTCGATCCGTACTGCTCCCTTGGGAATGCTAGTGAGCGGAAGGTCCAAAGACCAGATTTGTCACTTTGACCAGTCAAATCCTGACATCACCATCCGAGGATCAGAGGAATCTGCAGCCCAGAGAGAGGCATCTGAACACATTGTGTCTACACCAGCCTCCAGATCAGCAGACTGTCCTCCAGCTGCACTGAGGGGTTGATATGCCTCTGGTATCTAGGTGACCAGAGTTAGAAACCTGCTGTGACATTACATCTCATTGTGATGTGTCCCATTAGTGTGACAGTGACCTTATGAGGTCAGGCTTTGACCTCTCCCTGAGTGGTCAGATCTCAACATCTCCATATTTAGTAAAAGCCCTGCTCATCGGCTGGGTTGCAATGATGTGATGAGGGTGAAAACAATAACTGGTTTCTATGGTGACCTGGATCTGTGACCTTGGGAATGGTAGAGATAAGACTGTTCCTTCTCACCGCCACTTGAATTAAGGGAGATTCACTGCTAAGATGGTGCTCAGAAACGAGGAAATAGCTAGGACATTGCACAAAATATTTTGAATTATTCTTCCTAGTTTAATTCAACCTTGAATTGGGAAATAAAGTGAAATATTGTAAGGAGACACATAAATGAATCATGAAAATGAAGCTGGGATGGCTTCTTGTGAACACTGCCCCACTGCCCGCAGTCCCCTGGAAAACACAGTGGTGTTACTGAAGACCTCCTGTGAAGACTGTCCCTCTCCCTACTGACTCCTTGACTACATTCTCACAGGAGCTTCCTGTCCCACTCCTTGCATCCTGACTCCCAATGTCCCAGAGTGGAAATCACGTCTCTCCGACGCAGGCAGCAAAACAAGCCACACCAAGTCCAGCTCCTTCAGTTTCTCCACTAACAAACAACTCTCTGATGGTGTAGGCCTTCAGAACCTTAAATTGTTAACGTCCAGCAGGGCCTTGCGATCATAAAAAATACTTTCAAAAATGAGACAATAACACCTTTGTTTAGCCAAGAAGAAACAGCTGTGTCCCAGCATGCTGCCATCTTACTGGAAAAGCTTCTCACTTCTGCAGCCAGTACATAGTAATAAGCTATAGCAAGGTGGTTAAGAAACATAGTAAGGTGGTTAAGGAGGATTATGGAATGCTTGCTTTTATTCGTCAATGAACTGAGTTCAAAAATCAGGAGGTTATGCTGCAGCTTTATAAAATTCTGGTTAGGCCGCATCCGGAGTAATGTGGACAGTTCTGGTTGCCCCAATATAGGAAGGACGTTGAGGCTTTGGAGAGGGCGCAGAAGAGGTTTACCAGGTTGCTGGCTGGATTAGAGGGCATGAGAGGCTGGATAAACTTGGGTTGTTTTCTCTGGAGTGCCGGAGGCTGAGGGGAGATCTGATAGAGATTTACAAGATTATGAGAGGCATAGATAGAGTGGACAAAGTGAATCTGTTTCCTAGGGTTGAAATATCTGATATCAGAGGGCATGCGTTGAAGGTGAGAGGGAGTAGGTTTAAGGGGGATGTGAGGGGTAAGTTTTTTACTCAGAGAGTGATGGAGGCCTGGAATGTGCTTCCTGGTATAGTGGTAGAAGCAAATACGTTAGAGGCTTTTTAGAGACAATTGGATTGGCACATGGATATAGGGAGGATGGAGGATAGTGACATGGTGTAGGTAGGAGGGATTTGTGTTTGGGTGTCTTTGATTTGCTCTTTAGATGATTCAGCACAACACTGTGAGCCAAAGGGCCTGTTCCTGTGCTGTACTGTTCTGTGTTCTCTATGTTCTTAACAGCCAAGCAGGGAGCAGAGCAATAGAAATGGAGGAACAGACTCAATGGGCTGAATGGTCTAATTCTGCTCCTATGTCTCTTGGTTTTATGGTTTGAGCAGCTGTTTACTCAACTGAGTTTAAGAAGTGGAGGGTTTGAACAGGGCAATAGTTAGTAATATCTTTGTGATGGAAGGAACTGTTTCTTCATCTTGTTGAAATAAGAGGATTCAGAACTGTGTTTTTACATTATTATTCAGTTCAGTACCCTTAAGTTAAAACCAATGCCTTTAACCCTCCTCCAAAAGGTAGATTGAGAGAAGATTGTTCAATGTCCCATGATTAGTGAGGAGAACAAACATTCTGTACCAGGAGAAGTAACTGCTCCCCTTAGACCATTCCGGGCAGTCAACAACTGACGTACTTTAGACCTGTGCTGTGGTACAGAATGCAATGGAGACAGCAAAAATGTTTGATAAAATGGAAAGCAAAACATAATAAAGACAGTGACTGGATTCAAAATAAACACCAGTTTCTAAACACAGGAGATTCTGCTGATGCTGGAGATTTTGAGCAACACACACAAAATGCTGGAGGAACTCAGCAAGTCAGGCAGCGTCTATGGGGGGGGAATAAGCAGGTGATGTTCTGGGCTGAGACTCTTTGTCAGTCCCATATTTTGTGAATGTTGAACCAGTTTATTCTTGCTTGTAATTAATGACGGGTCATCTTGATAAGAACTTCTCCACTGGGTCACCAGCAATCAGGGAGGGCACGGTAGCATAGTGGTTAGCACAACGCTTTACAGTACAGGCAACCCTGGTTCAATTCCCACCACATCTGGGTTTCCTCCCACACTCCAAAGATGTACTGGCTGGTAGTTTAATTGGTCATTGTAAATTATCCTGTGATAATGGGAGTTGTTGAGCAGTTTGGCTCGAAGGGCTGGGAGCCTATTTTATGCTGTACTTATTCCTTACTGCCTGTTATGTCACTGGCATTTAGTGAGCAATGAAGGTCCTCCATTTCTGGTGGGGTACAGACCTTCCTTCCTCCCAGTTTTCACTACTGTCAGTCATGCAAGTACTGCGTGGAGACTCTGATGCAGAAGGATTCTTCATTGTTTTTTTACGCTCGGTTCGATATCGCCAACACTGAGCCCCCGAGCAGAGCCACTGAAGCAACCTGCACCTTGGTCATCTCTGAGCCTGAAGTATGCAGGTGTTTCCAACGAGTGGACAGTCGCAAAGGTTGCAGGACCAGATGGCACCCCAGCGAGGGGTACTCGATATGTGTGTGGCACAACTGGCACGTGTTTACAGACATCTTAAATCCCTCCCTCTCCCAATGTAGAGTGCCCTCCTGCTTCAAAACATCCACCATTGTCCCTCTACCAATGTAACATGTCTGAGTAACTGGCGTCCTGTCACACTCACCGCAATAATGAGCAAATGCTTTGAGAGGCTGGTCAAGGCCTACATCTGCAGCTTGTTACCGCCCACACTGGACCCCCTACAATTCGCCTACCAACACAACAGCCACTGCTCTACACACCGTCCTTACACATCTGGAGAAGAAGGATGCTTATGTGAGAATGCTGTTCTTGGATTACAGTTCAGCATTCAACACCATAATTCCCTCCAGGCTCGACAAGAAGCTCAGAGACCTCGGCCCTCACCCTGCCTTGCGCAGCTGGATCCTGGATTTCCTGTCAGATTGCCAGCAGGTGGTAAGAGTGGGCTCCCTCACCTCCACCCTCTGACCCTCAACTCAGGTGCCCCTCAGGGCTGTGTCCTAAGCCTTCTCCTTTACTCCCTGTATACCCATGACTGTGCGGCCACCCACAGCTCCAATCTGTTAATTAAATTTGCTGATGATATACACTGGTTGGCCTAATCTCAAATGATAATGAAGCAGCCAACAGAGAAGAAGTCATCAGCCTGACGCAGTGGTGTCAAGAAAACAACCTCTCTCTCAACGTTGCAAAAACAAAGGAGCTGGTTGTGGATTACAGGAGGAATGGAGACGGGCTAGCCCCTATTGACATCAATGGATCTGGGGTTGTGGGGGTAAACAGCTTTAAGTTCCTCGACATACACATCACCGAGGATCTCACGTGGTCTGTACACACCAGCTGTGTGGTGAACAAGGCACAACAGTGTCTCTCTCACATCAGACGGTTGAAGAAGTTTGGTACGGGCCCCAAAATCGTAAGAACTTTCTACAGGGGTACAATTGAGAGCATTGTGACTGGCTGCATCACTGCCTGGTATGGGAACTGTACTTCCCTTAATCGCAGGACTCTGCAGAGAGTGGTGCGGATAGCCCAGTGCATCTGTAGATGTGAACTTACCACTATTCAGGACATTTACAAAGACAGGTGTGTATAAAGGGCCAAAAGGATCATTGGGGACCCAAGTCACCCCAGCCACAAACTGTTCCAGCTGCTACCATCCGGGAAACTGTACTGCAGCATAAAAGCCAGGACCAACAGGCTCCAGGACAGCTTCTTCCACTAGGCCATCAGACTGATTAATTCACACTCATGCAATTGTATTTCTGTGTTATACTGACTATCCTGTTATACATACTACATATTACAAATTACTATAAATTGTGCATTGCACATTTAGATGGAGACATAATGTAAAGATTTTTACTCCTCGGTTATGTGATGGGTTTAAGTAATGAAGTCAATTCTAACAGTTTTGTTTTACCAGTCAGGGTTGTTAGCCCTGACTGAACATCTGAACCTAAAGGACCTCTGCCCTTTGACCTGTTTGGCATGGGTGGCCCTACCAAAAGCCAAAGCACAAAGCTGTGATTCCAGCCTACATGGCTCTCCGGGTCAAGCATCCAGACCATGACAAGGTGGTGGTCCTTCTGGAGGATTTCGGGCTGTATCACAATAAAAATAAAAACAGTAAAAGAATGTAAGTTCCATGGTGCTTGACTAACTGATAGTCTATTAAGCAAATCTGAATAGGCACCAGTACAGTTGGTGTGAATGTTTGAATCGGACTAGTAAATATATTTGAATATTTATTTAATAAGTTCTAATTAATTGGCACTGATCAAAGTCACCCTTTTATGTAAAGACAGTAATTGAGGTGGGCTAAGATGAGATACTGTCTGATCACATCTTTAAAAATGCAACATATTTTAAAACCTTATGTCCTATGCAAATTTTGCAATCTGTGAGGTTTCAATACTCTTGTTCATTTTTCATTGAAAATTGCTGCTAATTGAGCAATTATTTTGTCACTCCGAATAAATGAAAATCCACCTTTGATAAATTCTTCAAAATTTGTGTTTGTGTTTCAAGCTTAGACATAAATGATATTGTTAGTTAATATTTCAAAAATTTACCCAATTTGCCCACAAATAACTTGCTGTAATTTTATTTTAAATGGTTAATTTTGTTAAGTGGTTCAAAGATATGAACTTCCTATGCAAACTTTCTGCTGAACAAGCCTACTCACAGCTAAGAGTAATAGTGCTCATGGATTACACGAAAATTTCATCCTCTGCCCGTTGTTACGTTCCTTTTGCTTTGAGCCTGGAATGCTGCCAGGAAACCTTTAGCAACAGTGGCAGTTAGATTGACAGCTCAGTTGGACATACCCTAGGCATGAAATGGAGGCATAGACAAAAGCTGATACCGTTTTCTTCTCAATAACAAAAACTCATATTGGAGCGGTGGACCGGGTTAGGTCCAGGCAGAGAAGATTTTCTTGTTTAACTGTGGCCAAATTATTGTCCAAAATCTGAAAAATAGTTTGGAGTTTGCATCTGACTCTTAGAATGGAGTGGGAGGAGCTAAAGATGGCAGCACAGCTTTTTGTGGACCTGGATGACTTCTCTCAGTTCATCCCGGAAACAGTTGAATCTCCTGTTCTCATTTTTTTTGCCTTTTCAAGGTGGCTAGGGCCCTGTCGGAGTCCATGATCTGCAGCTGCGCTCAAACTACGTTCTTCAGGGCGGTGGGTTCTTGCTCCTCAGAGCTTGTCGAGCGGCCTGCACCTCGGTATCTCAGGAGCGGCTTGTAAGACATTACCTTTGGGGTGTGGCCCTGTAGACAACCTGATTGCTCTCCGATATCACTGACTGAAGTGTCATGGCAGATTGAAACTTCAAGATGGCGGGCTGAACTATCAGCGGGCTTTGCATTCAAGTGACCGCCCCTCTCTCTCTCTCTCTTGATGGTGAGTGAGAATCTGTTGGCTCCGAGTCTGGGAACTCAGATAAGTGACGCTGCAGATTGTAACAATGAAACAGCAAGCTATTGGCCTCCCCTCTCTCTCTGGCAGGAACAGGAGATCTCTCTCCTTTGTCAGTGACAGTGAGAACCTAATGAGGTGGAGGGATGGGCAGTAGGTTTTGATAGCCTCTAGATCATGGCCTCGGTGGTCTTGCTATTGTTGGCATGGTGGATGCTGTGGCTCGGATTATTTTGCTGAAGCAAGTGGGGAAAGGGCAGGACTGTTGCTTCTGTAGCTGCTTAAGCTGGGAGGGGCAGGATTAGGGGTCTTTGGGGTTCAAACGTTTCTCTGCCATTCATTTTTTGATTTTTTTTCTCTCTGTTTCAAGGAGGTCTGTGAAGAGTAAGGATTTCAGGTTGTATATTGTATATATTCTCTGATATCCAATTGAACCATTGAACCAAAATGGAATAATGTATCCCAAGTTAACTTGTAAATAATATTCAACATCTCACTGGTGATCACTGTACTAGGGGCAATTAGCAGGAAAGTGAACAAAATAATTGGTTCACTTAACCTTCTAGAGAATTTGGAGAAATTTGCAGAACCTGGTTGATGGTACTTTTCTGATGCTTAAGAACCTGCTGTCAGTTGTCTGGGTCTCAGAAACATAAAGGACAGTTGGGATTACTGCTTTCCCATAGACATAAATTTGTGCCAGTTAGGTTGTCCCATGTTCAAATACTCTTGTGCTCAATTGCTGTGAAAGGCACATTAAGGGCATTGCAGAATTTCCTTATCGAAGTTTGCTTTTGCTAAGATGTGGCTCCTGTGATGTGGGAAACAGCCCATGTCTTCCGGGGCCTTTATGTGAGCCTTTATTATTGAAGGCAATGTGGTGGAACAGAAAGTGTTGGTATCGAATCTTAGCCTTACTAATGTTGAGTTTAAGGTCCATCCTCAGACACTTCAGTGATGCTTAGCATCTGATTGTGCACAAATTAGGGTGTGGTCTGCAAACTATAATTTGGCTGTAGAGGTCTGTGTGACCTTAGTTGTGGAGTGTACTCAATAGAGTTGGTTTATATATGTTTAGTTCCTTAATGTTGTTATAGCTGGGAGAGGTAATGGGGGTAACCTCCCACTACCTATTAAATGTATCCAATTGCATGTGTCTCCAATAGCCTCTGACGACCAAATCCAGCTCCTGGCCTTCACGTGTGGCTTAGCTACTGTGCCAGGTGGAACCATTTCTACTGACAGGAGAAAGAGCAAAGGCGGGTTTCTGGTGCCTTAAAACCAGTTGCTTTGGGCAGATGGGGCTATTCAGCCGTGGTTGGCAGCTCACCTAGGAGAAGGAAAACTCTGATCTCAAATCCGCGCTGCCCTGCGGCTGTACCCGCTCATAGTGAAGGCTTTAGGAGTAAACCCCGATGGTAACATCGAGAGCAGGAATCCTAAGGCAGTCCTACGTTGAGTTGAAAACTGTCTGGCAACTCCTGCGAGGGGGCTGGTGCCAAACTGGATGAGTCTCTGCTGTTCCTTTGGGTTCGTCAGATGCATGGAGAGGGGGAACCTGCTACTTGGGCAACAACTCGCTCTCCATTTCGTACTGCCCAGGCTTACATATCTAGACACCTAGGACACACCATCTATAGTCGACCCTGACTGATGAGGCCTCTGTCCTCTCATGTAGTTTTGTGCACATGGTATTTGTACAAATGACTGAAATCAGCTGTTTGTTTTAGTACATATCCATTTTAAAGAGACCATCAAACCATTCAGCAACATTGCAGTGAGAGTCATGACTTTATAACTATGCAAATGACAATCATCTGTCGCTCATGTATGTGGAAATCGTGAGCTATGGATTGTAAATGCTTGGAGTTTGCTTCTCAGACTTGCTGTAAACGCTGTAAGTAATGTTTTCCCCATTTGTACAATAGACAAGAAGGACAGGCTTAATGATTCAACAGACTTAAAAATAAATTCGGAGGAAAACAATGCCTCACCCATGTAACTGGAGGAGTCTTCACTATGGCAACATTTTTGGCAAAGAGCATCCTTTATTGATAGCAAGTCTCCGGAATAACCACGTACACAATACCAGTTGATGGATAAAAGGAACTGAACCATTCACACAACCAATGGCACCCCTGTCAAAAGATTTGTAGGTCACTTTTAGCCTATACCTCTATAACAGGGAAAAGGTGAAAGGTTGCAGCTTGTCGATTTGCTAGGCTATGATCTACTCACATAAAGTGTAGCTGGTAAGAAAGCCCTGACAACTTCAATATGATGAGCTATGAGTCCAATTACTTCTGACACTGGAGCTGTGGTGAGCGCATAATTCTGTCACTGGATGACAAGACATTATTAGTTAGGGCAGGCAGCAATCTGACACATGGCCAGCTGCAGACGTAACGTGACTTTGCAAGAAAGCCTCTGTTGAAATAAGCTAAGGAAAAATCTTCAGGTTGCGAGGGACACACTTTGGCATTTAAAATTCATGAATATTTTACTTATTTTAAAGATTTTGTTATTTATCACAATTGCACCCCATAACGAGGCAGATAGGAAGAACGGTATGAGCTCACTTAGTCCTGCTGAGTACATCTGTTTACTGGAATATCCTACAATTCCCAACATTTCTAACAGTTCTGCCAAATCACGTAATATCTATTCAATTACTTTATTTTAGGTACAACTATTGTTGCTAGAATTTCAGATGGTGACGAGAGGGCGTACAGGAGTGAGATATACCAACTAGTTGAGTGGAGTTGCAGCAACAACCAACGAACTGATTGTGGGCTTCTGAAAGGGTGGGATGAGGGATCCTCATAGAGGGGTCAGAAGCGGAAAAAGTGAGCAATTTCAAGTTTCTGGGTGTCAACATCTCTGGGGATCTATCCTGGGCCCAACATATCGATGCAGCTACAAAGAAGGCTTGACAGGGACTATATTTCATTAGGAGTTTGAGGAAATTTAGTATGTCACCAAAGACATTCGCTAATTTCTACAGATGTACCGTGGAGTGCATTCTAACTGGCTGTATCGCTGTCCAGTATGGGGTGGGGCGGGGGAGGTCTACTGTGCAGGATCAAAATGAACGGCAGAGGCTTGTAAATTAGTCAGCTCCATCATGGACACTAGTCTCTGTAGTATCCAGGCGCAATGCCTCAAAAAGAGGGAGTCCATCATTAAGGACCCCCATCACCCTGGACATGGCCCCTTCTCATTGTTACCACCAGGAAGGAGGTAGAGGAGCCTGAAGGCACACACTCAACAATTCAGGAACAGCTTCTTCCCCTCTGCCATTCCATTTTTGAATGGACAGTGAATCCATGAACACTACCTCACTACTTTTTATTTCAAATTTGATAACACTTATTTAATTTAACTATTTAATATATATTTTTACTGTAATTCATTTTTTTTCTATTATTATTATGTATTGATTATACAGCTGCTGCAAAGACAACAAATTTCACCACATATGCCGGTGATAGTAAACCTCATTCTGATTTGATCTCTCCATTTTGGCAGCACTGCTTGCGGACGCAGTGATTCCAGGCTGACGTGGCAAATCTGTGGAATTCTTTGTGACAGGCAGCTGTGGAGGTCAAGTTTTTATGTATCTGTATATTTAAGGCAGAATTTGATAGATTGTTGATTGTTCAGGGCACAAAGGGATATGGGGGAGGAGGCAGGAGATTGGGGCTGAGAGGAAAATTGGATCAGCCATGATGAAATGGTGGAGCAGACTCGATGGGCCAGATGTTCTAATTCTGTTCCAATATCTCATGGTCTTGTATCTCACTTCATGATCTTTAGGGTTGTTATAGCCAGGGATGGTAATGGGGACAAGCCCCCACTACCTATTGAATGTTCCCAATGGCATGCCCCTCAAATACCCTCTGACAAACAAGGCCAGCTCCTGGCCTTCACATGTGGCTTAGCTATTAAGCCCAGCAGAAAACATTTCTACTGACAGGAGAAGAGGCAAAGACAGGGTTACCGGCACCTTAAAACCATTTGCTTTGGGCAGATGAGGCTCGTCAGCCATGGTTTGCAGTTCATTTAGGAGAAAGAAAATTCTGATCTCAAAACTTCTGCTGCCTTGCGTCTATACCCACTGGAATGGAAAAAAATCCAGAGCCGGAGTCCCTAAGGCAGTCCTACAATAAGTTTAAAGCTGACTGGCAACTTCTGTGACGTTGCTGGTACCAAACTGTCTCTGCCGTTCCTTTAGGTTCATCAGATGCGTGGCGAGGCGAAGCTTGCTACATGGGCAACAGTTTGCTCTCCATATTGTACAGCCCAGGCTTGTGTATCTAGACAGCTAGGACACAATATCCATGGCCAACTCTGATCGACAGAGGCCTAAACTCAACAAAAACTCAGAATGTATGCTAAGTGCTTTGTGCAGCACTGTGGAAATGATTCTTTTTCAGAGCCCCGTCTTTCAAATGAGCAGAGGCAAGTGAGGAGATTTTCTGGTTTTCAGGTCAACATTTTTCAAGGAACCAACAAATTACGATATATTGGTTATTCATACTGGATGCTTGCATAACATTTCCATGAATAGTAGGGCTGCCAGACTTTGACAACGTAACAATAGTGAATGCACCCAAGGAATGAGATGTTGATGAGAATTGTGATAAGATCCAATATAAATACATGTTCTCCTTCCAGTACAAGGCTTATTTACGAAATACCCACTGGCAAACTTGACAACTGATCATGCTTCAGTAACTGTCCTCAGGCTGTTTTCATTATCTTCTTTCCTGATGGTGATAATTCTGTTCTTCGACAATGGGATAAAATTTACCTCTTGCCAGTCCATTAACAACTACGTTTTATGTCCTACCATAACTAACTCATCATAACTAATAACAATGGACCTCCCTGACTTAAATCATTGGGACTAACATCATCATTATGTGCTGTGTTGTATAATGTGGGTGAGCATGGTCTATAACCATGATTGTTCTTGGCAAATTTTTCTACTTAACTGGTTTACCATTGCCTTCTTCTGGGCAGTATCTTGTAAAGGAGGGCAGCCCCAGCAATTATCAATACTCTTCAGAGACTGTCTGCCTGGCGTCAGTGGTCACATAATCAGGATGTGATACGCACCAGTTGCTCGTACGACCATCCACCATTGCTTCACGTGACCTTAATCTTGGCGAATTAAGCAGGTGCTCCACCTTGCCCAGGAGTGACCTGCAGGCTAGCAGAGGGAAGGCGCACCCTACACCTCCTGTGTATCTCCACCCCGCCCCACCAATTGTGAGAACAAGACACTCAATTGAATGGCAAAAGGAAGAATACAGTAAATGTCAGTCTTTCCATCAACACCTCATAAATTAAATGTTGGCTAATGGGTTTCAATACTTTGGTCTTGTATCTTTCCATTTTAAATGCATATTGTCCTTATATACAGTATTATCATTTCATCAACACTTCACTAATTGTCCACATGATGTATCTAGTATCTGGTCTCCATGTTTGATCTCCGACATCTGCTGCGTACATCAGTAGTCCAGTTTTTGAAGCTATCCTATCAGGTGTCCACTTAGCTCCTCGGCAATCATGTCATTAGGACTTATTGGCAAATCTCGAAGCCCCTTGCTGCTTCACTAGGCAACTGGCTGAATTGTTTATACAACACTTCCCTCTGGAGATCTGGAACAGGAAGTCTATGCAAGATCCTAGATTCCTGCTCATGAACAGCATTGCTGATCTGTCATCGCATGAACAGGGTTCTGATACACAAAATATAAGAGCCCACCTTGTGCTGTAGAGAAGTATTCTCCCTGTTCATTGCTTTAATGGACTTCTTGAATGTTTGGATAAACCTGTCAGCTGACCCATTCATTGCTGGGTGGTGAGGAGCTGACTTGAAATGTCTGATGCCATTTTTCTTCATGAACAGTCTGAATTCTTTTGATGTGTATTGTCGTTTGTTGCCACTCACACTTTGTTCTGATAAGCCATTTCTGGCAAAGATAGTCCTCAGAGTGGAAGCAGTCTTTGCTAAGGTGATTGACTTCATTGGCCACTTTGAATGATCTTCCACAGCAATCAGAAGCATGGAGTCCATGAATGGCCCAGAAAAGTCAATATGTATTCGTTGCCATGGCGAAGATGGCCACTCCCACAGGTGTAATGGTGACCGTAGGGTGCATTTTGAACTATTTGGCAACGGAACAGCTTTTGGCCAAGTCTTCAATCTGTTTATTTATTCCTTTCTCAAATACCTTCTCAGCTGTGACAGTCTCTGGTTAGTGCTACCATTTGGGCTGCATTCATGTCCAAAAAATGCTCACCCTCCACTTTTCAATACATAAAGCTCTAACTGTAGTGTTCACATTCACAAACGTCACATTCATTTTCTGTTTGCCTTTGGGAGACACTTTTTTGCCTGTGTGTGTCTTTAGTATCTCTGAGTTTTTCTCTTATGGCAGCTTAGAAAACAGCCTTTGAAATTATAGACAAAGCTGACCCTGTATCCAGCTAAAATTTTAGTTTTATGCTGGACACATCTATTGTGATCCATGTGATTTTGTGATCTGCTTCAGTAATACTATACTTGACAGCTCACCTGTGTCAGACTCTGTGTTGTCTGACTCTGTTTCACATTTGCTCACTTTATACATTGGCTTAGTCTTGTGTTTGAAACTTTTCACTTGGTGTGCTTTTTCTCTTTGGTTGTGATTTGTGTCTGCCTTGCATAGTCTCTCTATGTGACCTTGTCTGTGACACTTTTTGCAAACGTTTTCTTTGAACCAACAGTCATTTTCATTACCACATTTGCCACATGGATATCATTTTTGGCTTTTTGCACCATTCAGAGACATTTTGTGAATTTCACATTCTAACCACTTTTTCTGTAGTTCTGCTGCATCCTTTGCTGCATTCTCTAATGATATTGCAATGATCAATCCTGCTCTAAGGTTAAGCCTCTTTCTGACAGTAACATCTTTCGAGTACTTTGACTATGTATGCCACATACAAGTCTCTCACTTAATGCGTCAGAAAGTCCATCTCTAAAGTCACAGTACTGGAAAAGTTTGCACAGTTCTGCAATGTATTCAGAAATATTTTCATCCTTTGATTCCTTTTGTAAAATCTACATCTCTCTGCTATTACCAGTGGTTTAGGGCTCAAGTGGTTTTATAAAATTGAAACAATTTTGTTGAACGTCTTGCTTGCTGGCTTTTCAGGGGTTACTAAGTTCATGTAGGTGACTGTATGTCCTAACACCCATTAAGCCAAGAAGCATGCTGGCTTTCTTCTCAAATCCACATTGTTTGTGTTACAATACAGTTCCACACTCTTGATCATACAAATTTGTCAATTTTCCTGACAGAAGCCATTGCCATGTTACTTTCACTTTAAATTTGCTAGATACGCATCTTTCACTGCGTACTATACAGAGTACTCAAGCATCCCTTTATTAGTGTCTACGACAGCCTTCTCTGTACTGTATAACTCTTCTCCGTGGATTGTCACCTTGTCGTGGTGGAGAAGCTTGTGCGGTCCCGTGATCCCGAGAGCAATGCCGTCTGGAGCTATGCTCCTGGTAGGGTCACCCACGGTGGTAAGGTCGAGGGTGAGGTCCCTGACAAAGAGCAATCCAACCAAGACCTCAACGGTGGAACAGGCGGACGAAGTTACTTCAAACTCAACGGCTGTGAAGGCGGATGAAGGCTGCAACAAATCCATCAGCTCCAATCGTCGTGGTTTCCATGCCATTGGAATCAGTTGGTTGATTTGCGAAGTATCGTGTGCTTCTTGGAGTGCAACGTCAAGTGCACGTTAAACAAATACACGCACAGGCGTCTTCGCTCTGTGGGCCACTTCTTCAGAACGAAGACCATCATCCTCGACCTCGAGGGATAGCCACGACGACGACGACAACTGTTTAACTCTTTCCTCTCACTGTCTCTCTCCCTTTTATTGTCTCGTGACTGTCGGTTGAGTTGGTGATATTCTCTGACATTCAGGTTTGTACTTGTCGCAAATTTGTTGTGTCTGTATACAACTACATATCGATTTCAAAAAAAAAGGAGATGGCTTTAACTGGTGAGAGAGAGAGAGAGAGAGCAATGCACATGCACAGACAACAGATCAATACGCATGCTTAGACAACAGATCTATACGTAGTGCTAAGGGGAGTCATTGTTCTAAAAGAAATAGATCATACATTACATATAGGTCATGGGCTAAGGGTGAAAGGTGAGATGTTTAAGGGGGATCATTAGGGAAGCTTCTTCACTCAGAGGATCGTGAGAGTGTAGAATGAGCTGCCAGCACCAGTGATGCATGCCAGCTCAATTTCATCGTTTAGGAGAAGTTTGGATACATACATGGATGGTAGGGGTCTGGAGGCCCACGGTCCCGGTGCAGGTCAATGGAAGTAGGCAGTTTTAATGGTTCAGCATGATCGAGATGGGCCAAAGGACCTGTTTCTGTGCTGTAGTTTTCTATAACTCTGTGGGTCTAATGAAAATTAAATGATTTTTTTCCCAAATAAGGCACTCTGAATAAATATTATCTAGTAAATAACTTTATGAGTCTGTAGTGTTTATGGGAGAAGGATAGGAAGTTCTGCGGGCTGGAGGAGGAAATGGAACCAAGCCTAAAGATTTACAGGGAGACTCCTACCATGGCGGTAATGAAGGGGAATGTCTGATACCTCTCCCCAACACTGTAGCTTACTTCTACTTTCTTTACCTCTTTGAATGCTCATTTAAAAGAAAGGACCTCCAGTGCTGTAACCTCAGGATTGCTACCAATGTCACGTGCTAATGAGGCCAGAAGTAGGACGATCATACAGTTTAACACGTGGCTATGGAGTTGGAGCAGGAGGCTTTTGGATCACTGGGCTCTCTTCCAGGGAGGTTGGGACCAGTACTGAAGGAACAGTTTGAACCTAACCTGGAGAGGGACGAATGTCCTAGTGGGAAAGTTTACTAGTACTGTATGGGGGAGGGGGTTAAACTGGAATTTCAGGGGGATGGGAACTAGAGTGCCAGAACAGATAGTGGAGTGGTTGCGGAGAAAGATGTTAAGACCTCAGACAAAGTCAGGAACCAAAAGGTTGAGCGTGATGGGACTAATGTTCTGAACTGTGTATATCGTGTAGGAAAGGCAGCTGAGCTCAGGACATGGATCAACATATGGAGTTATGGTATTGTAGCCATTAGAGAGACTTAGTTGTAGGAAGAACAGGACTGGCAGCTCCATATTCTGGGTTTCCATTGTTTGAGACATGATAGAGCACGAAGGATTGAAGGAGGAGGGGTGGTGTTAGTAGCCAGAGAAAATGTCATGACAGTGCTCCATCAGGACAGACTGGAAAACTTGCCTAGTGAGGCTTTATGGGTGGAACTGAAGAATAAGAAAGGTATGACCATTTAATGGAGCTATATTATAAACCACTCAACAGTCCATGAAACTTAGAGGAACAAAATTGTAGAGAGATTGTAGATTGTGGCAAGAAATATGAGGTGATAGTAGGTGACTTTAACTTTCCACATATTGACTGAGATACCCATACTGTAAAAGGACTAGATGGGATAGAGTTTGTCAAATGTGTTCAGGAAAGTTTCCTTAACCAGTACATAGAAGTCCCTACGATAGTGAGGATGGTACTTCATATTAGGGAATGAGATAGGGCAGGTGACAGAATTTTGTGTAAGGGAACATTTTGCACCTAGTGATCATGGTGCCATTAGTTTAAAGAAAATGAAAAGGGTAGGTCTGGTCTTTGGGTTGCGATTCTAAATTGGAGAAAACCAAGAAAGGATCAGCAAAATGTGTATTGGGACAGGCTGTTTTCTGGCAAGAGCATACTTGGAAAGTTGGGTACAAAACTTATATGTGCCTATCAAAATAGAAGGCAAGGGGAACGTGTTTAGAAAACCTTCGTTATTGAGAAATATCGAGACCTTAGTTAAGAAAACAAAAGGTAGGAACAAATGAGGTGCTTATGTAGTTTAAGAAATGCAAGGGAGCACTTAAGAAATAAATCAGGAGAGCTAAAAGAAGGTGTGAGGTTGCTCTGGCAGACAAGGTGAAGAAGAATCCTAAGGGCTTCCACAGATACATTAAGAGCAAAAGGATTGCAAGGGACAAAATTGGTCCTTTGGAAGATCAGAATGGTAATCTCTGTGTGAAGCCAAAAGAGATGAGGTAGATTTTAAATGGATTTTTTGCATCTGTGTTTACTAATTAACTAAATACTGTTTTTACTGTAAGTCACTAAATAATTATTATCAACAAATCACCTGCAATACCGGAGGAAATAACAGACAACAGATACACTAACTTCAAAAGTGGCTACTGTGCTATTCATGCCCACACTTTGGTAGGTCTGATCACCTGGCTGAACTTCTACTCCCAGAGTACAGGCAGACTGAAGACAGCAGCACCAGTAGTGAGGACCAAGAAGGTATGGAGATGGGAAGCACAGGAGCACTTACAGGACTGCTTTGAATCAATGGACTGGACTATTTCAGGGAGTCACCTTCGAACTTGGATGAGTATGCTGCAGTTGATACTGACTTCATTAAAACCTGTGTGGATGAGTGTGTACCTACGAAAACTTCCTGGATATTTCCATACTAAAAGCTATGGATGAACCAAGAGGTTTGTAGTTTGTTCAGGGCTAGATCTGTTGCACTTAAGTCTGGTGATCCAGTTCTGTATAAGAAAACCAGATATGACTTGCAGAGGGCTATTTCAAGAACAAAGAGACAATTCTGAGGGAGGTTGGAGGTGACGTTGGATGCATGTCAACTCTGGCAGGGTTTGCAGGCCATTACTTCCTACAAAACGAAACCCAACATCATGAATGGCAGTGATGTTTCGTGACCAGATGAGCTCAATGCGTTTTATGCTCACTTTGAAAGGGAGAATAAAACCACAGCCATGAGGATTGCTGTGGCATCTGGTGACCATGTGATCTCTGTCTCTGAGCCCAACATCAGGCCGTCTTTCAAGAGAGTGAACCCTCGCAAGGTGCCAGGGCCCGATGGAGTACCTGGTAAGGCTCTGAAAACCTGTGCCAATCACCTGGCAGGAGTATTCAAAGACATTTTCAATCTCTCACTGTTACAATCGGAAGTTCCCACTGGCTTCAAAAGGACAGCGATTATGTCAGTGCCCAAGAAGACCAGCATGAGCTGCCTCAATGACTATCAACCAGTAGCACTCACATCTATGGTGACAAAATGCTTTGAGAGGTTGGTCATGGCTAGAATCAACACCTGTCTCAGGAAGGACGTGGACCCACTGCAATTTGCCCATCGCCACAATAGGTCTACAGCAGACACCATCTCAATGGCTCCCTATGCAACCCTGGATCACTTGGGCAATGGAAATATCTATGTCAGGAGCTTTTTATTGACTACAGCTCAGCATTTAACACCATCATTCCTACAGTCCTGATCAGAAAGCTTCAGAACCCAGACCTCTGTACCTCCCTCTGCACCTGGATCCTCAGCTTCCTAACCGGAAGACCACAATCTGTGCAGATTGAAAAATAATATCTCCACCTCGCTGACAATCAACATTGGTGCACTACAGGTGTGTGAGCTTAGCCCACTGCTCTACTCTCTCTACATCCATGACTGTGTGGCTAGGCAAAGCACAAACAGCATCTATAAATTTGCTGGTGATACAACCATTGTTGGCAGAATTTCAGATGGTGACAAAAGGGTGTTCAGGAGTGAGACACCGGTTAGTTGAGTGGTGTCACAGTAATAATCTTGCACTCATTGGCAGCAAGACCAAAGAGCTGATTGTGGATGTCAGCAAGGACAACATGAGGGAACATAAAACGATCCTCAGAGAGATCAGAAGTGGAGAGAGTGAGCAATTTCAAGTTCCTGGGTGTCAAGATGTCTGGATACACATGTTGATGCAGCTATAGGGAAGGCAAGACAGCGGCTATATTTCATGAGGAGATTGAGGAGATTTGGTTTGTCAACTACAACACTCGAAAACTTCTACAAAGGTACCATGGAGAGCATTCTGACTGGCTGCATTACCATCTGGTATGAAGTGGCTACTGCCCAAGATTGCAATAAGTTGCAGAAACTTGTAAAATTAGTAATTCTAACAGCCCATTCAGTAGCAGGAACAGCACACAACAAGGAGGTTTCTTGCAATTCAGCAGTGCATTTCAAAAGGAGAGCTTAGCGAGCGTTCGGTGTCATTCTGGCAGCCCAGTCAGTGGCGGGAGCAGTGCAGCGAAGAGTAAATAAAAGTACAGAAGAGACAAGCGGAGCTGCCATTGTTGGGAGTGAGCCAGTGGTGAGAGTGGGCGTGTCATGTTTTGGCTCACAAGATGTGTCAGCTCAGGGTAGGTCGTCCACGTAAGTTTCTGTTAAGTTTCCCTTTTTTTTTGCTGTGTCAGGAGTACTTAGTTTAAATGGCCATTATGTATTCTTCAATCCGGATGTTGGAGTCCTGGGAGATCTACATCAGCATGAAGTGCGTCCGGCTGCAGCTCCTTGAAGACCATGTTAGGGATCTGGAGCAGCAGCTGAATGACCTTCAACTTGTACAGCAGAGTGAGGAGATCAACGATCAGAACTACAGGGAAGTAATCATGCCTAAGTTGCAGAAGGCAGCTAGCTCAGTGACTGTGAGGAGAAGGAATGGGACGGTGAATAGGCAGATAGTGCCAAGCAATCCTGTGTCCTTTCCTCTCAATAATAAGTATACCATTTGGATACTGTTGTGGAGGATAACCTCCCAGGGGAATGCCACAGAGACCAGCATGGGTCCATTGTGCAGAAGGGAAAGGGGGAGAAGAGGGGACTCAATAGTCAGAGGAACAGAGAGGAGATTCAGAGAACATGAACAGGACACCCAGATGGTACATTGCCTCCTAGCTATCAGGGTCAGTGATGTCTCAGATCATATCCACAGCATCTTGGAGGGGGAGGGAGAACAGCCAGATGTCTTGGTACATACTGGTACCAATGACATAGGAAGGAAAAGCAAAGAGGTCCTGAAGAGAGAATTTAGAGAACTAGGCAGAAAGCTGAGAAGCAGGGCCTCCCGGGTAGTATCTTCTGGATTGCTACCTGTACCACGCATTAGTGAGGGTAGAAACAGAATGATTTGGCAGATAAATGTGTGGCTGAGAATCTGGTTCATGGGGCAAGGCTTCAGGTTCTTGGATCATTGGAATCTCTTCTGGGGGAGGCATGCCCCATACAAAAGGGATGGGTTGCATCTGAACCAGTATTCTCCAAGGCAGGTTTGTTTCCAACATTTTGGGGAGGGCTTAAACTAATTTGGCAAGGGGATGAGAACCAGAGTGAAGGGACTCACAAAGGATGGATGGTAAATAAGTAAAGATAGCGTGAAGTCAGACTGTCAAGAAGGGTAGGCAGATGATAGGACAAAATAGCAGCTAGCTGGGAGGGTATTTGTGCACTAGGGATACAGAATCAAAAAGGGTAGCAAATACAGTACGCAAAGTGTTATATCTCAATGCACGGAGTATCAGAAATAAGGTGTATGATCTTGTTGCACTATTACAGATTGTCAGGTATGATGTTGTGGCCATCATTGAATTATGGCTGAAGGATGGTTGTAGTTGGGAGCTGAATGTCCAAGGTTGCTCATTGTATTGGAGGGGCAGGAAGGTCAGAAGAGAGGGTGGCATGGCTCTACTGGTAAAGGATGGCATCATATCATTAGAAAGATGTGGCATAGGATCGGAAGGTGTTGAAACTTTTTGGGTTGAATTAAGAAACTGCAAGGGTAAAAGGAGCATGATGGCAGCTATACACAGACCTCTAAACAGTAGCTGGGATGTAGACCACAGATTAGAAAAGGCGTGTCAAAAGGGCAAATTTATGATAGGCATTGGAGAGTTTAACTTGCAGGTCAATTCGGACAATCAGATTGGTAATGGATGTCAAGAGAGTGAATTTGCTTTGATATCTATGAGATGGCTTTTTAGACCAGCTTGTCATTGAGCCTACTCGGGGATGAGCTGTACTGGATTGGGTGTTATGTAATGAATCAGAAGAGATGAGGGAATTTAAGGTAAAGGAACCCTTTAAGGGACAGTGATCACAATATGATTGAGTTCAACTTGAAATTTGATAGGGAGGAAGTAAAGTCTAACAAGGCAATATTTCAATGGAGTTAAGAAAATTACAGTGGTATGAGAGAGGAGTAAATTGGAAGGTGATGATGCAGGGTTGACAGCAGAGAAACAGTGGCTTAAGTTTTCGGGAAAAATGAAGAAGATGCAGTACAGATGTATTCCAAAAACACAGAAAATCTCAAATGGCAGAATAGCACAGTTGTGGCAGAAAAGGGAAGTCAAAGCAAAAAAAGGCATATAACAAAGAAAAAAATTAGCAGGAAGAACAAGGCTAGGGAAGCTTTTAAAAACCTAAAGAAAGCAACTAAGAGAATCATTAGGAGGGACAAGCTGAAATTTGAAAGCAAGCTAGTAACCAATATCAAGCTGGATAGAAAAAACCTTTTCAAGTATATAAAAAATGAAAGAGAGATGAGAGTGGATATAGGACCACTAAAAAATGAGGCTGGAGAAATAATAACGCGGGACAAGGAAATGGCAGATTAATTGAATGAGTATTTTGCATCAGTCTTCACTGTGGAAGATACTAGCAGTGTGCCAGGTGTTGAAGGATGTGTAGGAAGTGAAGTGAGTGCAGTTATTATTACAAGGGAGAAGGTGGTCACAAAAGTGCATAAGTCACCTGTACCAGATGAACTGCACCCTAGTGTTTTGAAAGAGGTAGCATTAGAGATTATGGAGGTGTTAGTAATTATCTTCCAAGAATAATTGGAATCTGCAATGGTTCCAGAGGACTGGAAAATTGCAAATGGCACACCACTCTTTAAGAAAGGAGGAAGGCAACAGAAGGGAAATTATAGACCAGCTAGCCTGACCTCAATAGTTGGGAAGATGTTGAAGTCAATTGTTAAGGATGAGGTTATTGAGTACTTAGTAACATAGGACAAAGTCAGCATGGTTTCCTTAAGGGAAAACCCTGCCTGAAGAACTTGTTGGAATTCTTTGAAGAGATTATAAGTAGGATAGATAAAGGGGATGCAGTGGATGTTGTATATTTGGACTTACAGAGGCCTTTGACAAGGTGCCACACATGAGACTTCCTACCAAGATAAGAGCCCATGATATTACAGGAAAATTACTGGCATGATTAGAGCATTGGCTGATTAGTAGGAGGCAGCAAGTGGGAATAAAAGGATCCTTTTCTGGTTGGCTGCCAGTGACTAGTGGTGTTCCGCAGGGCTCAGGCTTGGGACCGCTTCTTCTTATGATGTATATCAATGATTAGGTGATGGAATAGATGGCTTTGTTGCCAAGTTTGCAGATGATACAAAGAGTGGTGGAGGGGCAGGTAGTGTTGAAGAAACATGTAGGCTGCTGGACTCAGATAGTTGAGAAGAATGGGCAAGAGAGTGGCAAATGAAATACAATGTTGGAAAAAGCATGGTCATGCACTTGGGTAGATGAAATAAATGTGTAGGCTATTTTCTAAATGGGGAGAAAATCCAAAAATCTAAGATGGAAAGGGACTGGGAGTGCTTGTGTCAAACACTCTAAAGTTTAACTTGCAGGTTGTGTCAGTGGTGAGGAAAGTAAATGCAACGTTAGAATTCATTTCAAGAGGTCTGGAATACAAGAGCAGGGATGTGATGCTGAGGCTTTATAAAGCACTGGTGAGGCCTCACCAAGAGTATTGTGAACAGTTTTGAGCTTCTTATCTAAGAAAAGATATGCTAGCATTGGAGAGGTTTTCAGAGGAGGTTCACAAGGATGATATCTGGGAATGAAAGATTCATCATATGATGAATATTTGATGGCTCTGGGCCTGTACTCGCTAGGATTTAGAAGGATGAGGGAGGATCTCATTGAAACCTTTCAAACATTGAAAGGCCTAGACAGAGTAAATGTGGAAAGGATGTTTCCTATGGTGGGAGAGTCTAGGACAAGAGGGGACAGCCTCAGGATGGAGGGGCGTCTATTTAAAACAGAGATGTAGAGAATTTTCTGTCGCCAGAGGGTGGTGAATTTGTGGAACTTGTTACCACAGGCAGCCGTAGAGGCCAGCTCGTTGGATGTATTTAAGGTGAAGATTGATATGTTCTTGATTGGACATGGCGTCAATGGTCATGGGGAGAGGACCAGGGAGGGGTGGGGGCTGAGGAGGGGAGAAAAGGATAAGCCATAATTGAATGTGGAGCCTAATTCTGCTCCTACAACTTTTGGTCTTTTGGTCTAGTCAGCTGTATCATGGCTATCAGCCTCTGTAGCATCCCAGACATCTTCAGGGAGTGGTGCCTTGGGATCACTAAGAATCCCCACCACCCAGTACGTGCCCTCTTCACACTGTTACCATCGGGAAGCAGATACAGGAAGCCTGAAGGCACACACTCAGCGATTCAGGAACAGTTACTTCCCCTCTGCTATCAGATCTCTAAATGAATATTTAACCCCACGAACACTGCTACTTTTCTATTTCTGTTATTTTGCACTACTTATTTAAATTGAACTATTTAATAGACATATATATACTTAACATAACTCAGATTTTTCTCTATATTTATTTATCATGTATTTCATTGTACTATTGCTGTAAAGTTAACAAATTTCACAAGACATGCCCGTGATATTAAACCTGATTCTCAGGAGATGGACACAGTGTCTACAGAAGTCTATCAGCAGTGAGATCATGGATCCTAGACGGAATACAGGGGAGGAGGTGCTTGCTGTGAGGCAAATCATGGTGGACAAATTCCCATGCTCTAATTAAGAGTTCCCTTAGACCCATGGGAGGCAAGTGCAGAAATTGCAAGAGCCTGAGAAGAGATATTCAAATCAACATGTGAGGTATCAGAGAATTGGAGCTAATGTTGCTCTGCTGTTTAAGAAAGACTCTAAGAATCAACCAGGAAACCAGGCCAGTTAGCCTGACATCAGTAGTAGGAATGTTATTAGAAGGTATTCTAAGGGACCAGATATATAAGCATTTAGATAAATAGGGACTGATTAAAAATAGTCAGCATGGCTTTGTGCATGGTAGGTCGTATCTAACCAATCTTACAGAGTTTTTTTGAGGAAGTTACCAGGAAATTTCATGAAGGCAAGGCAGTGGATGTTATTCAATGGACTTTAGCAAAGCACTTGACAAAGTCCCGCATGAGGGGTGCTGGTCAAGAGGGTTCAGTCCATCAGCATTCAGGATGAGGTGGTAAACTGGATTAGACATTGGCTTTGTGGTAGTAGAGGGTTGCCTCTCTGGCTGGAGGCTTGTAACTTGTGGTGTGCCACAGGGATCGGTGCTGGGTCCTTTGTTCTTTGTCATCTATATCAATGAACCGGACGATAATGTGGTTAACTGGATCAGCAAATTTGCAAATCACACCAGGATTGGGGGACAGCGAGGAAGACTATCGAAGCTTGCAGTGGGATCTGGACCAGCTGGAAAAATGGCAGATGGAATTTAATGGAGACAATTGTAAGGCGTTGCACTTTAGGAAGACCAATCAGGGTAGGTCTTACATAGTTAAAGGAAGGGCATTGATAAGTTCAGGAGTACAAAGGGATCTGGGAATACAGGTCCATAATTCACTGAAAATGTTGTCATAAGTAGATAGGGTTGCTAAGAAAGCTTTGTAGGATGTAAGCCTTCATAGATCAAAATATTGAGTACAGAAGTTGGGATGTTATGTTGAAGTTGTATAAGATGTTGGTAAGGCTTAATTTGTATTAAGTGCAGTTTTGGTCACCTACCTATGGGAAAGATGTAAATAAGATTGAAAGAGTACAGAGAAGGATGTTGCTGGGACTGGAGGGCCTGAGTTATAAGGAAAGATTGAATAGGTTCAAACTCTATTCTTTAGAACATAGAAGGCTGGGGGGGAGATTTGATAGAAGTGTACAAAGTTATGAGGGGTATAGGGTAAGTGGTTTTTTCACTCAGTTTGGGTGAGCATACAACTAGAGCTCATGGTTAAGGGTGAAAGGTGAAATGTTTAAGGGGATCATGAGGGAAAACTTCTTCACTCAGACGGTGGTGTGAGTGTGGAATGAGTTGCCAGTGCAAGTGGAGGATGCGATGTCGATTGCAATGTTTAAGTGAAGTTTGAATAGGTACACGGATGGGAGGGCTACGGTCCGGGTGCAGATCGATGGGACTAGGCAGTTTAAATGGTTTGGCATAGAATAGATGGGCCAAAGGGCCTGTTTCTGTGCTGTGGTTTTCTGTGACTCTAATACTCTAACTTAAATCACTTTTGTGCAGTATTGCACACAGGCACTCACTGCAATATGACATTACCAACTGTGGTACTATTGTGTAACTACTTTCCCCAGAGTTTTCTGTTCTTGTTACTCTCCAGAACAAGGAGATCATGACCAATCTGTAGGTCAGCGTAGCTCATCATGATGTTTCATCCATCCCTACAGTGACAAACACCATTGCAGATTCCTGTACAACATGGTTAGGTGGTGAAGTGTAAGAAAGAATAAATGAGAGATACTGTACCGTCTACGAAATTATAAGCCACCAGCCAAAAAGTCAACCAAAGGATCACAGCTGCTTCCAAGCTAAGGGACCACAGGACCTGCCTCGGTATGAGGATTGGTTGGGTTAGATCAGATTATGCTGTCAATTGGTCATGTGCCAAATAGCCTGGAAAGCAAGTATTGAATTATCACAAACAAGGGAAAATCTGCAGATTCTGGAAATCCAAAATAACACACACAAAATGCTAGAGGAACTCAGCTGGCCAGGCAGCATCTATGGAAAAGAGCAAGCAGGCAGTAAGTTGGGCCGAGACCCTTCATCAACACTGGAAAGAACGAGGAGGTTAGAGTAAGAAAGTTGGGGAAAGAGGGGGAAGAAGTATAAGGATATGTCCACACTACGCCAGATAATTTTCAAAACAAAGCTTTTTCTCTTCGTTTTGACCCTCTGTCCACATTGAAACGGCGTTTTCATCCCCCAAAAACGGAGCTTTTCTAAAACACTCTCCAGAGTGTGTAAATTTGAAAACGATTGTTGCGCGTTGTAGTGTGGACGGGATAAATGGAGAGATTTAAAAACGCTGTCATGACAACACCACAAGAACAATGCATTTTCTGCTTCTGCTTGGTACTGTGCAAGGACTGCCGGACGGCTGTAATAACGCGCAGTCGGTGTGAATGGCGTGAGAGTTAAATTGCAAAGTGAGCTTTTTTGACTAGATCCCCTAAATTGATTTGATTGAGTCTATCTTTAAAAATATTAATGTCAGAAATACTGCGCAGGTCGGGCAGCAGAAGATGATGTTGATCTTGGGTAGAGGACGGCTTCATGCATGTGTTGTTTACTTTATTGTCTACGTTAATAGCCTGTTTGGAGTTAAACATCTCCACGTTCTCCACTGCTTTGCTGACTTTGTAGTCATTTGTAACTCGCAGAAACAGTTCGACTTCATTGTCTGTCTAAATGAAGATGTCTGGTCTGCTTTTTCCAGCGAAGGTTTTCTTTGTATTCCTCAAAGACATTGTTCAAAACTTTCTTTCGCCGTTGTTGTTGGTACTCTAGTTTTTGACCAATGGAAATAACACAACGCTGCCGCAGAAACGTAACTGTTATACTGTTTCCTCTTCGCTTCTTTTCTGTAGATGTGTTTGCGCATGCCCAGTAGGAGCAGATTCGCCCAAATATCCGTTTTAATGTGGACAAAGATATTTTGAAAAATGCCTAGTGTGGACGCCTGTCATTTTTACTCGAAACCGGCATTTTCAAAATGATCTGGTCTAGTGTGGACGTAGCCTGAGGTGGCAGGTGATAGGTGAGAATGGGAGATGAGAAGGGGGTGAAGTAAAGAGCTGTGAAGTTGATTGGTGAAGGAGATAAAGGGCTGGAGAAGGGGGAATCTGACAGCAGAGGATAAAAGACCATGGAAGAAAAGGAAGGGGGAGGAGCACCAGAGGGAGGTGAGGAGATAAGGTGAGAGTGGGTAACAGGAATGGGGAATGGTGAAAGAGGGGAGAGGCAATTACTGAACATTTGAGAAATTGTTGTTCATGCCATCAGGTTGGAGGCTACCCAGATGGAATGTAAGGTGTTGCTCCTCCAACCTGGGTGTTGAAAAGGATAGCTACTGGGAGATCCGGCCTTCTCTGGCAGATGGAGTGTAGGTGCTTTGCGAAGCAGTCTCCCAGTCTACGCCAAGTCTCACTGATATACAATGGGCCACACTAGGAGCACCGGATGCAGTAGATGACACCAATGGACCCACAGGAGAAGCATTGCCTCAACTGGAAAGACTGAGGCCCTGAATGGAAGTGAGCGAGGAAGTGTAGGGACAGGTGTAGCACTTGTTCCACTTGCAAGAGTTAGTACTATTACATACCTCAAGGAGATCTTGTGAGAATGATGGAATGGTCTTTCGGAGGTCATCTGATGTAGTTTTCCCACCGATGTGAGGTCACGTGATGACATGTTCACCACGGGTATATAAAGGGAAGACCTCAGATGACATAGTTAGTTTTTAGTTTTTAGTTTTCCAGCTAGAACGTTAGTCTGTCTCCATTTCTGTTGCGTACTTATTTTATGACGCAGTTTCATTTTTAAAACGGAGTGTTATGTTCTGTTGCAAGGTACAACAGTGCCGGACTGGCAAGTTCTGCTGGACTTGTTGATGTACCTTTTTCCAGTAGTATTAGAGAGTGAAGACTTTATCGAAGTACAGGATATGAAGGATTAAGAGAAGTCGGGAATGTTCGGCAGTTTAATAAAGGATTGACCTTATTGAGTCTTCGTTGAAGAAGTAGCGACCTGCATTAAAGATAACTCCTGCCGAAAGAAAAAGGTAGTTTATGCGGGATTTGCTGTCTAGAAGAAATTAAGGTCAGTTGTTTTAAGCCGTTTATTTCCTGCATCGTGAATCCTTTGGACAGAACCAACTGGAAAGTTGCGTCTATGAAGAAATCCTTCTCCAGAGAAGTCTCTCCCAATTGAACGTATAAATTTGTTGGACTTTCGAACTTACCATTTTAGGAACTGTGTTTGACTTTACCGCTTTAAAAACTGTTTTCGCATTTGTCGCTTTAAGAATCAGTACCGAGTGACGATTTGTTGAACAGCCGCATAGTGGTTAACTGCTGGTTAAGGTTTTCATTTGTTTTTTATTGTTTATCCGTGTTTAATACATGTTTGGTTGTTTTTATATAACCTGTCTCGATTGATATTCATTGTTGCCGGTTACGTAACAATACCAGGAGAGAGATCAGTGGGGAGGGACGATTGGACAATGGAGTCCGGTAGGGAGTGATCCCTGTGGATAGCGGAAAGAAGGGGGAGTGAAATACATTCTTGCTGGTAGGATCCCGTTGGGGATGGCGAAAGTTACGGAGAATTATGTGCTGCTTCACTTATGATTCACATAGATCTACAAACCTACAGCTCAATACCCATAGCCCTCTATTTTTCTAAGCTCCATGTACCCATCCAGGAGTCTCTTAAAAGACCCTATTGCATCTGCCTCCATCGCCATCGCTGGCAGCCCGTTCCACGCACTCACCACTCTCTGTGTAAAAAATTTACCCCGACATCTCCTCTGTACCTACTTCCAAGCACCTTACAACTGTGCCCTCTTGTGCTAGCCATCTCAGCACTGGGAAAAAGCCTCTGACTATCCACACAATTAATGCCTCTCATCATCTTATACGCCTCTATTAGGTCATCTCTCATCCTCTGCCGCTCCAAGAAGAAAAGGCCAAGTTCACTCATCCTATTCTCATAAGGCATGCTCCCCAATCCAGGCAACATTCTTGAAAATCTCCTCTGCAACCTTTCTATATTTTCCACATTCTTCCTATAGTGAGGTGACCAGAACTGAGCACAGTACTCCAAGTGGGGTCTGACAAGTGTCCTCTTAGCTGTAACATTACCTCTCGGCTCTTAAACTCAATCCCACTGTTGATGAAGGCCAATGCACTGTATGCCTTCTTAACCACAGAGTCAACCCGCACAGCAGCTTTGAGTGTCCTATGGATTCGGACCCCAAGATCCCTCTGATCCTCCACACTGCCAAGAGTCTTACCATTAATACTATATCCTGCCATCATATTTGACCTACCAAAATGATCCACCTCACACTTATCTGGGTTAAACTCCATCTGCCACTTCTCAGTCCAGTTTTGCATTCTGATGATGTCCCATTGTAACCTCTGACAGCCCTCCACACTATCCACAGCACCCCCAAACTTTGTGTCATCAGCAACTTTACTAACCCATCTCTCCACTTCCTCATCCAGGTCATGTTACCCACTTATCTGTCTCCTGAGGCCCTGGTGTGATTACTTGCCTATACCTCCTCACTTTCCCTGACCAGATGAAGGTCATCGAGCTGCATCTCCAGTTCCCTAACCCGATCCCTAAGGAGCTGCAGCTCGACGCATATGCCATAGGTGCAGCTGTCCAGGAGGTTGGAGTCTCCCGGACGTCCCACATCTGAGAACCAGAACAGAACAACGGCCTCACAGACATACTTCCTGTTTCTATCCCTCATAGGTAACTTATCTCGCCTTGACCCATTATCACCAAAGCCCTACCACTCTGCCTCAGATCACTCCACTGATGACTGCTCTGCTAGGCAGCGTCTCCCTCTTATGCCTGAACCTTCCCTGCTACCTAACTCACAATTGGTGCTCTGCTTGTAGCCACTGATAGGCCACGTAGATCTCTTAGTTCCCTCCTATTATTTCTATAAATCTCTTTCCTACAGCATTGGGGATGCAAGAAGCATTCAAAAATTATTTCTCATGTTTGGGAAATTTGCTGATGAGCTCATATTGAGAGCTTTTTTTTTCCTTTTGCATCTGAAACACTCTGGGTCTTTCAGAATCCTTGTGCAGTGGGAAACCTCGGGAGTTAAGTTTTACCAGCAGCTGTGTTGATCTTCACAACAGTGAACTAATCTGATTTCTATGCTTTCATCATGCTGCCAACCAGAGAAGACAATGTTTTTGGTGGCTGCCTAGTTATGCCTTTATCTGAGCTCATCTCTTCACTTTCCATGGGGGAAGATGCCTGAAGCAAATTTTTGGAAGGAACTTGCCATAGTTAATAGTGCCATTTCTTGAGGGGAGATCCCATTCAAATTTACTCCACCTTATTTCAATTCTTTAGTATGCCCAAATAAGCATTTTCCCAATACTCATGGTGTATGTACAGTAGTTGGTAGGTAACTCACATGGTGTATGAAGTCCATTGACCATTTCCATCTTATTGCCAATTAGTCCTTGGTATTTGCCCATTTTAAATTCTCTCCCCACTAAGAAAGCCCATAGTTTTTGAATTGAAAAACTTGAGTTAAGTTAACTCGTAAGCTGCAGACGCAAACTATACAACCTCCAGGGCAAGCCTGACCATAGCAAGTAAATGCCATGAGCCCTGGTGGCCACTGTGCCAACTGTGTCATGCTGTAGAGTGTTGGGCTTCTAGGTTTCTCGAGCATCTGTTGCCGAGCAAGTAATTGTTGTCTTAAATACAGTTGTTAAGCACTTGTGCTGTCTGTTTAACTTGGCCAACTTAATTGTGACTGGTAATTTCTATGATTATTTAACTTGGACTCCTGGTTAGCTCGGCTGCCAGAATCATTGTGTGGAGAATTATTTTTCTCGCAGTGTCATTAGGTTGTGCCACCGATGTTCTGCTGGAATTACTATGTATAACCTTTTGTTTCCACCTCTACGTGAGGAGTCTGTACTTGGGTTCAGACATTGCCAGTGCTCACTGTGACAGACTCTGCCGTTCCTCCACACCTGGGTTCAGTCATTGCCAGTGCTCACTGTTACAGTGTCTGCCAATATTCCACATCTGGGTTCAGTCATTGCCAGTGCTCACTGTTACAGTGTCTGCCAATATTCCACATCTGGGTTCAGTCATTGCCAGTGCTCACTGTTACAGTGTCTGCCAATAGTCCACATCTGGGCTCAGTCATTGCCAGTGCTTACTGTGACAGTGTCTGTCAATACTCCACACCTGGGTTCAGTGATTGCCAGTGCTCACTGTGACAGTGTCTGTCAATACTCCACACCTGGGTTCAGTGATTGCCAGTGCTCACTGTGACAGTGTCTGTCAATACTCCACACCTGGGTTCAGACATTGCCAGTGCTCACTGTGACAGACTCTGCCGTTCCTCCACACCTCGGTTCAGTCATTGCCAGTGCTCACTGTCACAGTGTCTGCCAATATTCCACATCTGGGTTCAGTCATTGCCAGTGCTCACTGTTACAGTGTCTGCCAATACTCCACTTCTGGGTTCAGTCATTGCCAGTGTAAGTAGTTGGGATCACTAGTCGGAAATTTTAAAAGGATAATTCTTTTGGTGAAATGCAAAGTATCTGGGGAGAAATGATGTTGCATTGACAGGAACCAATGTATGGATAGAAGCTGCTTTATTGGTGAAGTGTGCTCTGAACCTTGACGGTCAGATGTGCTGTTTTACCTCAAGCACCTTTCCACATGGTGACAGGAAAAGTCATTGTGTAAAGACATTTCAAATGCATTGCAAAATGTCTCCATTCACTGGGAGCTGATTTAGTTCTTCTGCCAATTGAGGGACAATAACAATTCTGTCTTCTAGCTGTAACTATGATCTGTGAATTTGTGTCTCACATAAATTGTGAACTGCAAGGAGGCATGACTGGAATTCTTGTACATCCAGGAAAGGACTGTTGGGAATATCCAAGTTGGAGAATACGTGTTGACCAGAAGGTTTTGGTCTTTCTAGCAGGAATCCTGAATAAGCTATTATCCCACCTATCCGACCACAGATTCAGCTGATTTCCTCATCCTGATAATAAAATTCAGATTCCATGGTGTCTCTTTCCTCTACTGGTATATCAAAGGTGACTGCTGTGTTATGAAAGAGGTCAGCAAGCCTGGTTTGCTGGTTTATTAGAGAGATTGACAGCTAAGCAGCTGCATAGCCTTGGCTGTAGCAGGGACTAGGCCCCGCATTGTGGTGTGCCTGTTGCAGCTGATAAGAGGGGGGAATGCCAGAGGCGGTGTGGAACAGCTTCCATGCTGGAGTGGGCCCAGGCCCTTCACACCACTGCAACCCTCCGATGTTCGCTCTTGGATTGCATGTGCACGTCCGTCTGCCGGCCGCTGAAGGCTTCTCTCACTGACAACACTCATGCTCCATCAACCAATGGGACTTGGACTGTGTTATATATTTACTGCTATCTTATGTGTGCCTTGTGCTGTGTACGACTGTTGGTACTATAACTTGCACCTGAGACCCAAAGGAATGCTGTTTCGTTTGACTGTATTCGTGATATTGATGTATGGTTGAATTATAGTTAAACTTGAAATTTAAACTTAAATCAACTGAGGCATCTGAAACTTTCTTACAGGATTTCTGTGGCTGTTGTTAACAATCTGCTGTTATTGTGTGAAAATCAATGTGTCTTCCTTCAGTTGATCTGGTAATCCTGCACATTGGTGCCATTTGCCCATGCAAGACAGGTTAAACTTGGTGTCCAAGGATTTCAAGAGCTAGCAGGAATGCCATGGCACTTCAATATGAATGCTTAGTGACAGCCGCCAGTGTGCTTGGCATCCCCATGAAGGATAATGTGTCAGGGATCACAAGCGAGTCGAAGATTGACAGATATAGATATGAGTGGCAGCAATGGCACACAGATCCCTGGGAAAATGTAATTTGGCGGCTCATTTGATTCAGATAAGTTAGTTCATTTTCTTGGGCGGTGGAGTGGAGATATAGTAAAGGAGGAGTGAGGCTCTCCTTCGCTCTGCTAACCTACAGGTCACCCTTGGGAAAATTGTAGCATCTCCTTAGCCTGCCCCTCTCCCCACCCTGGATCGGGGTCGTGTGAAGCCATGGGAGCAGGTGGTGCATATCATGAGTCTTGTTTATGCGACCTCTGACACCAGGCAGACAATCTTTTGAGAGTATTGGTGATGGCTGGGGTCACCCGTCATGACACTACCCAGAAGAAGGCAATAGCAAACCACTTCTGTAGAAAAATTTAAAAGAACAACCATGGTTCTGAGACCATGATCGCCTACTTCATACAACACAGCACACGATGGTGATGAGTTTACTTTCTGCGTCCAGATTCGAACTGGATTAAATTAGCTATCTCACATTCTAGAGACTGACTGATATGGCAGAATTCAACACAACATCCTGATGTAAGCCATGCGGTAGTGAGGACACTTTCTAAGCAGGATTCTAAGCAGAAAAAGGGAAGATAAAGGAGAAAATGCTGGTCATGCACAACAAGTCAGGCAGTACCTATGGAGAGAGAGGAAATAGCAGGACAAACGTGTCAAATCAGCATCCTTTCATTAGTTCTGAAAGGGTGTGATTTTTATTAAGATTTTCTGGTAAACTGACACTAACTGAGTCATCTAACACTTTGATTTAAAATTCCTCATAGGATAAAGTAAGCCACAAGCATATTCCAACCCAATGCACAATCATCAGTCACTATGATGGCATTGATTGGCATTTCAGTTCAGTTCCTGTTTGATGAGCTTGGGATAGACTGACAGCTTGGAAGATTTGGGTGAACAGTCACCTGGTGGTTAAAGAGTGCAGTTTACTGAGTTATGGAACACTCTCACCAATTTAAAATAAACCAATCCAATTTTCAACCAGTAAACATATTTGATTAATACGCAGCTGTTGTGCCACCAGTGATGAAATTTAAATGTTTTTTTTTCCCAAAAAAGGCACTCTGAGTAAATATTTCCCAGTAAATAACTATTTGAGTCTGTAGTGCCAATGGCATTTAGGCCAGCAATGAGGATTCTCTATCTCTGGAGGTACTCAGGGATACCTTAATCACGTCTGTAGCTTCCTCTTGGTTCTCACAACTGTCAGTCATACAAGTCCCGGATGGAGACTCAGGAATACCATTGCACTCAGATGTAGAAGGAATCTTCATTGCTATTTCCATAACAATTTTGTTAAAGCGGTCAGGGCTGTTGGCCTGACCTGAACCTCGAAACCTGGAGGACCGGTGGACCTCTCTTAGTCTGGCCTCTACCCTTTGACCCTATAAAGAGCCAAAGCATAATTCCCTGACTCCAGCCAACATAGCTTTCTGGGTCATTAAGGCACACAAGCCTCCAATCCCTACAACAAGGTTGTAGAGTCTGTAGTGTTTAATGGGAGAAGGCCAGCAAGTTCTGATTTTCAGGTAAAATGACAGTAGGCAAATGTAATGAAACTTCATCCAGACTTGCAAAAGAAAAAGTCAAATCTTGCAAATTCTCGGTCTGGTTGGAAAACCAGAGGTTAAAGGAGGAGCTGCTTATTTTACAGAGTCACAAAACACCACAGCTCAGAAACAGGCCCTTCAGCCCATCTAGTCCATACCAACTTGATCTGCAGCTGGACCACATCCCTGCAAACCCCTCCCATCCATGTTCCTATCCAAACTTTAATGCTACAATTGAACCCACATCTATCACTTCATCTGCTGGCTTGTTTCACACTCATATCACCATCTGAGTGAAGAAGTTTCCCCTTAAATATTTCATCTTTCAACTTAAACCTCTAGATCTTGTCTCACCCAACCTGAGGGGATAAAACCTGCCTGCAATCACCCTATCTATATCTCTCATAATGTTCTGCTCATTAATCTTACCAACCTTTCCTTAAACTCATTCAAATACAGGATGTGTAAAGTTCAATATTTATTGTCCATCCCTAATTGTTCTTCATGAGATAGCAGCAAGGCACCTTAACTGAACCTGTGCAGTCTTTTATATATTGGTGAGACCCGACGCAGACTGGGAGACCGCTTTGCTGAACATCTACGCTCTGTCCGCCAGAGAAAGCAGGATCTCCCAGTGGCCACACATTTTAATTCCACATCCCATTCCCATTCTGACATGTCTATCCACGGCCTCCTCTACTGTAAAGATGAAGCCGCACTCAGGTTGGAGGAACAACACCTTATATTCCGTCTGGGTAGCCTCCAACCTGATGGCATGAACATTGACTTCTCTAACTTCCGCTAGGCCCCACCTCCCCCTCGTACCCCAGCTGTTACTCATTTTTATGCACACATTCTTTCTCTCACTCTCCTTTTTCTCCCTCTGTCCCTCTGAATATACCTCTTGCCCATCCTCTGGGTTCCCCCCTACCCTGTCTTTCTTCCTGGACCTCCTGTCCCATGATCCTCTCGTATCCCCTTTTGCCTATCACCTGTCCAGCTCTCGGCTCTATCCCTCCCCCTCCTGTCTTCTCCTATCATTTTGCATCTCCCCCTCCCCCTCCAGCTTTCAAATCCCTTACTCACTCTTCCTTCAGTTAGTCCTGACGAAGGGTCTCGGCCTGAAACGTCGACTGTGCCTCTTCCTATAGATGCTGCTTGGCCTGCTGCGTTCACCAGCAACTTTGATGTATGTTGGTTGAATTTCCAGCATCTGCAGAATTCCTGTTGTTTTCAGTCTATGTAATGTTGATGTGGAGGTCCAGCATTTGGACCCATTTGCAATGAAACAATGCTAATTATGTTTCCAAGCCAGGATGACTTGGAGGGAAAGGTACAACAGATGCTTGAAATCTGAAATGTAAAGGGAAAGGGCTGGTTTTATTTCAGATTGATAGCAGGTCAGGCAAAATCTGTTGGGAGGAGCAATTTGTGTTTCAGGTCAATGCCCATTCATTAGAACTTGAACAGTTTAGAAATGGAAATAAGGTATTTGAGATTCAAGATTGTTTAATGTCAATTTCAGTACACAAGTATAAAGTTCTTCCCTCAATCTTCTTAGGAAGTGTAGGCGCTGCTGTGCTTCCTTGTTCTGGGAGGTGATACTAATGGACCAGGTGAAGTCATCCGTGATGTGAACTCCCAGGAACTTGGTGCACTTAATTCTCTCTCTACGGAGGAGCCATGTATTCTCAGAAGAGAATGGTTTGTCTGCACCTTCCTGAAGTCCACAATGATTTCTTTCATCTTCTCCACATTCAGGCTTAAGTTATTCTTCTCACACCAATCCACCAGCCACCTCATTTCCTCTCTATACTCCGTCTTGTCATCGTTCTTGATAAGGCCAACCACTATTGTGTCATCCGCAAACCTGATGACACGGTTTGAGCTGGATCCTGTGATATAGTCATGTGTCAGCAGTGTGAACAGCCGCGGGCTGAGCTCACGGCCCTGAGGAGTGCCAGTGCTCAGTGTAATGGGACGAGAGATGCTGCTGCCCACATGGTTGACTGAGGCCACACTGTTAAGAAGTCCAGTATCCAACTGAGACCCTGCAAGGATAGCTTCCCTGCCATAGAAACAGCAATCTGTGAATGAAGATCCTGATACTGGGTATTGATAGACTCTAGAAGTTGGTAAGATTGTTACAAAAAACCCACAGTTTGAATGAAGTCTTTCAGGGAAAGGAACTTGTCATTCCAAATTGGTCTAGTTGATACATAGTCACCATGAAGATTACATGAATGGCTTCATTCTCACTTTTAATTATATATAATCTAAATTGTAAAAGTGACCAGAGTAGAATTGTGGAGCAACTTATCACCACTTTTTCAGAGCAGCAAGAGGACAGGCAATAAATATGGCATTGTTAGTATTGCTCAGATCCCAAGAACAGATATTAAAAATAAAACTTATATCCAGAAGCAAAATTACTGCCTGAACATATTTTTCCTGCAGATTTAGTGCTGTGAGAACTTGGCTAAAGATGGTCTCTCATTGCATCCAAACAAATACCAAATGAGAACTAAAAACAAGGCTAGTGTGTAGTTTCTGTTGATATGTTTAGCACATGTGTTTATCACTGTGGTGACTGCCAAATGAACCGGGTTTGTTTTTACTTGTTCAGCTTCTCACTTTTGCCTTCAGAAGTGCATTAAGGACTGAGAGTAGCAAATCCACAAAGACAAATTGAAGCCTATGAAGGCGACAACTGTTTATTTTTCTTATAATTTTTTTGAAGATTATTTATCCAGAGCTTTGCTGCATGTCTACTCAGAGCATAATAGTGCTTATGGTGAAGCCACAACATGGATTTTCCTGTCTTCATTTTTTGTTCTTCATTCTTACAGTTGTCTCCTCCCGTAGGAGGTATGTGAGCCTCAGGACCTACACCACTAGGTTCCAGAATATTTATTACCCCTCAACCATCAGAACCAGAGGGGATAACTTCACGCAGCTTCACTCATCCCAACACTCAAATGTTCCCACAACCCGTGAACTCACTTTCAAGGACTCTTCATCTCATGTTCTTGATTTTATTTATTTATTATTATTTCTTTCTTTTTGTGTTTGCACAGTCTTGTCTTTTGCATACTGGTTGAATGCCTAGTTGGTGTGGCTTTTCATTGATTCTATTATGATTAGATTAGATGATGAGGACATGCAGTCCTCTTTTATTGTCATTTAGTAATGCATGCATTAAGAAATGATACAATGTTCCTCCGGTGTGATATCACAGAAACACAAGACAGACCAAGACTGAAAAATTGACAAAAACCACATAATATTAACATATAGTTACAACAGTGCAAGTAATACTGTAACTTGACGAAGAACAGGCCATGGGCACGATAAAAAAAGTTCAAAGTCTCTCGAAAGTCCCATGATCTCATGAAGATGGGAGAAGGAAGAAAACTCTTTCTGCCATGAGCCTTCCAGCGCCGCAAACTTGCCGATGTAGCATCCTGGAAGCACCCAACCACAGTCCGACCCTGAGTCGTCCGAAAACTTCCAGCCTCTGACCAGCCGTCCGACACCGAGCACCGGGCACCATCTCTGCCGAGTGCTTCAACCCCAGCCCCAGCCGCCAGCAACAGGCAAAGCCGAGGATTTGGGGCCTACTCTCCGGAGATTCTCGATCGCACAGTAGCAGTGGCAGCGAACCAGGCATTTCAGAAGTTTCTCCAGATGTTCCTCCGTGCTTCTCACGTCTGTCTCCATCAAATCAGAATTGTGTACGGCCCCTATTTAACAAATACGATATCATTTCGCCGGAGAGGCAGCGTGCGCTATTATTCTGTAATGAATTTATTGAGTATGCCCGCAAGAAAATGAATGTCAAGGTTGTATATGGTGACATACATGTACTTTGATATTAAATTTAGTTTGAACTTTGAACTTTGCTGTTACAATGCAACCTTCCCATGTCTTGAATTCCCTGGTCTTTGAACTCTCTCAGCAAAATTGCTGAATTTCTGCCAGCTGAGGTCAGATGGAAGCGTAATGTTATACTTCTGAATCGTGTCTGTTGGGAGCGGGAGTGAGACTCCATAAACTTATTTCACTTGGGATTGCCAACAGGTGTCAGTGAATGAAAACACATCTTACATCACATCTGTCTGGATTGTGTTCAACCCCAGCTGACAACCCAGAACCAGCATAAAATGTTTCTGTATTGGAACACACTTAAACTTCCAATTTCACTTTCACCCCTTCCTTCAAAATTAAACAGCCAATCCAGCTTTCAATCTCAGTTTACTGCTCTTTTAAGAAGTAAAATTATCATTTTGATTGAATTTTTACAGGAGCATGTTAATCTTGGACCATGGTTTATAGAATCAGAATCATGTTTAAGATCATGAGCATATGTCATGAAATTTATTGCCATGCAGCAGCAATCCAATGCAATACATAATAATAAAAATTGTGAATTATGGAAAGAAGTTTTATATATATATATATATATATATATATATATATATTTCTTTTTTAAAAGTTAAATTAAATAAGTATTGCAAAAGCAGAGAAAGAAGTGAGGGTTCAAAGTCTATTCAGAAATCTGATGACAGAAGAAAAGAAGCTATTCAATGAGATCACCTCCTTCTCGATGGTAACAATGAGAAGGGGGCATGTCCTGGGTGATAGGTATCATTAATAATGAATGCCACCTTTTTGAGACATTGCTCCTTGAAGATATTCTGAATAGCTGGGGAGGTTAGTGCCTATGATGGGGCTGATCTGAGTTTACAACTTTTTGCAGATTATTTTGATCCTGTGCAGTGGACCCCATACCAGACAGTGATGGAGCCAGTTAGAATGCTCTCCAAGGTACATCTGTAGAAATTTGTGAGTGTCTTCACTCAGCTTCACACATTAGTAATCAAAACATAAAAGTTTTGTCAAAGGCAAGATATTTTTGGTCCATGTATGTCTTGCCAATAAATGACTATCATAATTGGTACATGCACTTTATGGTGCCATGTAATACTCCCAAATCACATACAGAGCTGGTTAGATTCAAAGGTGAACTCGCTGCATTACAAAGTTAGACTCGTTTTAGAAATCTACAGGCTGCACGCACTGTAATACTTCCCCTCCATTCACTAAAATTTGGCTGCCTCTCTGAGAAAAACAACAGAGATGCTGTTAAATTTGGACAGGATGAGGAGGGGGTTGGCTTTCTTTCTTTGCCGCTCTCCTGAGCTGAGAATCTTCAATTCACATAAGCTTGGTGTAGTGAAATGGCCATTCCATCTGTCTGGGCTGAATTCTACTCAAAGGTCACTGATGGGAAAGAGATGAAATTGCACATCATTCTAGGTTAAATTAGTTTAACTCTGTGTGCACCAGATCCCCTTTATCTTATCCCAGAAACAGAAATATGTAGACAGTACTTCATTTGCTGAAATCGCCAAATGGTATCATGGTAAATCCTAAATCATTGACATTGTTGACAATTCATCCAATTATATCCAGGCAGACCATTGAGAATAGTCCATTTCTCATCTATATAGAGAAGGTAATATCGATGAAGTGACCATTCCTTTCAGAATTAGAGCAGACTACCCACTCCGTGTTTGGAAGCAAGTCAACAGTAGCTTAACTGAATAATACATTCTAAACCTACTGGCTCAGTACATGGAGGACGTGGGAGATATGTAGAAAGGTAGAGCTAAGGTAGAGGATGAGTCAGGAGCAATGTTCTGTCTAATTTGCAATGACCAGTGTGCACAAAAATCTTGTGCTGTGCAATTTTTTGCCCAGTGACAACAACATGTACGTATTGAATTTTATATATAGAGGTATTCATTTTAACAGCTAGCAAAACACTGTCAATAAGAATTTTGATTTCTGGATTTGATAATTTTCGCTTTTGTTCATCTGCACTCCCACAAAACATGCGTAGGAGATCCATAGCTTTTGCATACCTGTACAATTTGCTTGCTAAATGACACTTTAAAAGTGAAGTTTCCAAATATCACTCCACTTCTTCCCACTTGCAAATTCTCCAGTAATTTTTGCATCGCAACAATACATGCAGGTAACACCATTTTCTGTATTGTACATAAATATTTCTTAGCTGCATGTTCCTGACCTCATGAGCTTTCAGTATAGCAGTTTCTACTGTTTCATTAAGCCATTCTGTTTTAAATGTACCAGCAGTTCTTTTGCACTTCACGCCTGTTGCTTCTTTTGAATTCAACATAGTGAATTAAAAATTTCTTCAATAAAAGCAGTATAAACAAACTATTTTTAAATCTGCAGACAAATATTCACAAATTCCACATTGTCAACACCATCTGCATCAGAAACCAGAAAAGGAAATGTGATTGTGTACAATCGTGAAATATCGTTACTACACCAATGAGGTGGAGGGTGGCAATCGTTTGTGCACAGTTTAAATTCTTCGTGCGCTCGTAGCATAAGATGTATGTACATGCGCACACCTTAGAGGAAACATTGGTCAGGAACTTGGTAAATGGTACAGTGGGCTCAAAAGCCTATTTGTGCTCCTAAATCTTGTGTTCTCATTGCGAACTAGTTCAAGCTAAACCCCAGAAAAATGGTGGATAAAGAAGATCACTACAAAAATACTTTATACTTTACTTAATTGTCGCCAATCAATTGATACTAGAGCATACAATCATCACAGCGATATTTGATTCTGCACTAGGACCAGTATCAATTTCATTTCTCTCTGGCTTTGCTCTAGAGCAGGGGTTGCCAACCTTTTTTATGCCAAGGACCGTACCATTAACTGAGGGTCCTTGGACCCTAGGTTGGGAACTCCTGCACTAGAGTAGGGATCTCAAATCATAGGGATGCCTAAGATGTCAGAGTGGGTTTCCAGCATTTTTCCCATCAGGAATTCTGCTTGGTCTTTAAAGGTAATTAAAAGTGTCTGTGCAACTATCATCAAATTCTTTTTGTTTTCTCCCTATTTTTTCTTTCTCTTTTTGCTGCCGGTTTCTCTGAGAGGGCAATTACTGGCCTGGTGTCTGCAACGTGCATAAACTCTGTGCTGGGAGCTCAGGATGGTATGGTGCAAAGTTATATCATGCTCAGAACAAAATCCCAGTCATAAATTTTCAAAGATTCAAAGTACATTTATTATCAAAGTATCTGTGCAGGATATATTCCTGAGATTTGTCTTCCTGACAGACAGCCACGAAATAAAGGAAACCATGGAACCCATTCAAAGAGAAGGATCAAACCCCACCCCCCACTCCCACACACAAAATTAAAGGACTCCATATTCAGTGCAGCTTAGTTTGTTTTCTGCAGGCTGCCCCAATCAAAATCATCCAAAACAGCAACAAAAAGAACAGGAGTTAGCAAAAATTGGAAACTCGTAATAACATGAAGTACAGAGTCCAACCACAAACCATGTCCATTAAACTTTGTACAAGACCCAAAACTCTGGCACCATCCTCCAGCAACATCCAGGGAGAGAGACTGTCACATGCAGACACTTTCCTCTGGCAGCAACGAGTGAGAGGCTGGTAGACAGTGTTGAACAACCGCTTGCCTTCCGCACTTGCCTCGATGATTTCAATCTTCTTGGGTGCTTTAATTTAACTTTACACCTCAGTTCAATTGCACACTATTTAACCACTTGGAACTAGCAATAAATCCCTACTTCTCATTTTCTCTCTGATTGTTTGCTCCTCCGTTATTGTTCTCACAATCCCTCCATTTTCATCTTTCTTATTTTCTGCTCTTTTGCTTTCTGTCCAGCCTTTTCTCCTTTTACTAGTATTTGTATCTGCACCTTCCTACCCTCCCCACCTTCCAACCAACATTCCGTTCTGCACTTTGTTTTCTGCCATCAAGCCAATGTTGGATCCAATGTGTCACTTGATCTGCCTTCCCTGTGGGACTTTGTCAAACACCTTATTAAAATCTGATATGAGAGGTTGCTGTTGGCAACTGCTAATTCTGTTTCAGAACTGATGAAATTCAGAGTACAATGTTACTAGTCCTTGATACAATTATAGATTATGTACACTTCTGATGTCTATAGATTGAGTGGTAGAGTGGCTAATAGAGTTCAAAATAAAGTAATAAAGTTCAAATAAAGTTATTATTAAAGTCAGTATGTGTCACCATACGCTACCTTGAGATTTATTTTCTTTCAGGCATTCACGGTACAACAAAGTACAATATCATTAATGAAAAACTACACACAAACAGACTGACAAACACCCACTCTGCAAATACAAATGTAAGGGGTTTCTTCTTTTATGTTACTGCGTAGGCTAATCAAAATGGCTTCTTTGTTATGTTAACTGCTGAGAAATTTCTCTCGCTAGCAGCTTGTTTGGGTTATAGAGAGAGTTGTATTCAGTTGCTAACCAACTGGGATAGATGTTATTCTTTCTTGTGTGTCTGTAAGCTATCGTGATGCGCTGGTTTTTGGGGAGAAGGCGCAATGGGGAGAGAGAGAGTGGACACGATGCAGTGAGCTGGCCGACGGGACAGACCCTGAGCTGGAGTCCGAGGTCCGGGGTCTTCGGCGAGGAGAGGAGACGAAGACAGACTCGTGGAGCATCTGGTCGACCACCGTGGTTGGTCCCAGGCGGCAGGTCGAGGTGGTCGGAGGGGATCGAATGGTGAAGAGAGGACCATTACTAGAGCTCCAACTGGTGTGCACGAAGAGGTTGAACTTTGATAAGTTTGGCGCCTTTTACTTCCCTTTTATATTTTATCACTATTTATTATGTAGTTCCAGTAATATCTATAAATTGTAATCATTAAATCGTATATGGTGTATTGTCTGTTATTTGGCGGGGTGAGGTACATCACACAGCATCCACACAAACTTGATTACCCAGTTTGGTGGGGCTGAAGGCTACTTCCCCTAGGTGGTGGATGGTCGTACGAGCAGCTGGTGCATATCACAAATCCTGGTTATGCGACCACTGATGCCAGGCAGACAATCTCTGAAGAGGATTGATAAAGCCTGGGGTCACCTGTCTTGTAAAGGCACTGCCCAGAAGAAGGCAGTAACTGAATATGTGAAAATGTTATGTTGCAAGAAATTATATTTATTTCATCACTGTACTGGATGCCCTATCTCTGAGAGAAGTCGCGTAGAAACTCAAGAGAACAACAATACCTTGCTCAAAAAACAGGAACAAATTGCAGCATCACTATTATCATGCAATTGGAATTGGTTTTATTATTGTCACATACACTGACACACGGTGAAAAGCTTGTCTTGCATACTGTTCGTACAGATCAGATCATTACACAGTGCAGTGAGTAAAACAACAGCAACACAGATTAAAGTGTAACAGCTACAGGGAAAGTGCAGTACATTAAACAATGAAAAGTGGTGGAAACGAACTCCCTCGAAACCATGAAATAACAATCTTTAGGGAGGTTGTGTATAGAAACTTGTAGACAGTCGCCCGTGCTATATGTATGATAAAGTCAATTTTGGAAGCACAACACAGGTATAACATTACGAGAATTTCTGCAAATGCTGGGAATCCAAGATAACACTCACAAAATGCTGGAGGAACTCAGGCAGTATCAGGCAGTATCTCTGGAAATGAATGAAGAGTCAATGTCTTGAGCTGAGATCCATCATCCAGACTATTAAAGGGTCCCGAGGAAGTGTATCAGTCTGAAATGTGGACTGTTTGTTCATTTCCATGGATGCTACCTGGCTGCTAAGTTCTTCCAGCAATTTTGTGTGTGTTGCCTAGGGTATAACATTATGTCTAAAGTATACCTGACAAAACAAACTCTGGACTTGGCAATCAATTACAAAATAGGCCTTTCAATTACTTATGCCTCAGTTTAACAGGCATGAGAAAAGTGTACATCTTCCAGCCTTTGAAATAAAATATCGCCAGGCATTTCGTGTGATATTCCAGCGATTCAGCACCCAGCAGGTGACTTGGTCATTCATTTTTAGCTGCCTCATACATGTACACATTAAAGAGTGCTTTTAAAAATCTGCCATTTAACATATGCTGTACTATAAATATAATTCAGAATATCTAATTTTGTTAAAATTTCTGTTACAAGGTTAAGCATTTATTTTGTAGCCTCTGTAGTTCTGAAGTATGGACTGTTTTTAAATTCAATCTCAATATCTTTCCAATATCACTGCTTTCAAAAAAGGGTTTCTGTGTTTTAGGAAACTAATACCATCCTGTAGGTTAAAGAATGTCACATTAGAGTACAGTTCACCAATTATTTATTTTTTTGTAAAATAAATAAATGTTTACTCAGGACTCTAAATAAATGAATTTGGTGAATGTGCATAATTGAACTTGATTCATTCCACTGAACTCTCCTGGCTTCAACATACAAAACATTTTCTGTTAACCTTAAAATAGAAAGAGTTTTTTTATATCCCATTTCACATGAATGCGTTCAACAGTTTTCAAACATCCTCCTCAGTTTGTGGCATTTGCAAAAATAATTCCGTATACTTTTTTATCCCAACCATTAAAAAGACAGATATATGAATTACATCACATTGCAGGGGAAAAATTGAAATATTTCCACCTGTTCTTGGAATGCTTATTTAGGAACTTCCCAGACATTCCCACCTTGCTCTAAACTATACCTGCAGTCTTCATAGGGTTAAACTGCAAGCTAAAACTCTTTCCATATTTTAAATATATCCCTGTTTAATTTATTTAACTTCTGGAATTCTTGTTCTTATAATATTTGTCTGTATCACAGTTATAAAAGCTCACCTATCAACCTCTAGGATAAAATTAGTCCAAATTATGGCCTGAAATGTAGGCACTTTAAATGGGTTAATGGAGTGTCACACTTTTCATAAAAATTATAATTAAAAGGGCCATTTTGTCTTTGCTGAAGAACAATTTTCAGTTGGTGTGCTCCAGAGACATTATATAGTAGTGTAAATGTGCCCTGTAAATGTTGACTGTCCATAAAGCCTCTCTGTCTCTTTCCCCTGTATAATTCTCAAGTCTATATATACTCCTTTCACTCTCTGCTCAGGTATCAGTCATCGTTTGCCTTGACTTTTATTGCCTCTAAGTGGCAATGAACCCCGTCATCAGCAACTTGGATGGCACAATTTAAATAGTGAGGGTAAAGCTCCGCCATTTTCTTGTTCCTGCAACTTCTGACAGATACGACCGCGTGCTTCCACAATAGTAATTATCATCTACTACTCTCTACTCTACTGCTTGTACTCCGCTGCCGTTTAGGGCCGCAATAAAGGTCCCCCATGTTCAGGGCAGTGTTTAGGGTTTCCTTCAACACGTCAGTAGCCTCCTCCCGGTTTTCACTACTGTCAGTCACGCAAGTCCCAGATGGAATCTCTGGAATACTGTCACACTCGGATGTAGAAGGAATTTTCATTGCTGTTTCCGTGACAATTTTGCTTTGATCAGTCAAGTTTGTTAGCCTTGAGCTGAACCCCTGAAAGTGGAGGACTGGTAGAGCACTCTTAATCCGCCCTCTTCCATTTGTACTGTTTGACATGTGTGTCCCTACCAAGAGCCAAAGCATAAAGCCCTGACTCCAGCCAACAGAGCTCCAAACCATACAACAATATTGTGGTCCTCTTGGAGGACCATCTACTGCTGATGCAGTGGTAATCCACACCTATATCTGATCTGCTTCCTGTCTCAATGTGAGGATGTTTAGCAAACACACACACACAGGTCAGCTCACAAGCACAGGAAGGAAAAGAAAGGATTGAATAAATTTGTTTGGATTCAACTGGTTTTGGTTCAGTTTTAAAACCAACAAATCTCAAGCTCTAGCCCAAACATTTTTTTTTGTACTTTTTCATGTCCCAAAAGTGAAAACATACAAAATACTTCTAAATATTCCACCTGCCAGTCCTGTGTAAGAAGTTTCAAAAGTACTTGTGAATCACATATATGTACATTGATTTCCAAGAGGTGTTCCTCTTTTTCAAAATGGATGTAAACACCTTGGCTTGAGTTCCTCCAGCACTTTGTGTGTGTTGCTCTGGATTTTCTAGCATCTGCAGAATCTCTGGAGCTTTATGGCTTGTTCCAGGTTTCAGACATGCGAGACAAAAATTCCAGGATCATCTGGAGGAATGCAAGAGAATTTCACTTGAGGATGCATCAGAAATACTTGGGCTGGCTGATGGATTAGGTTGTTGAGATCAATATTCCATATTTACTCACACCAAAAGACACCTCAGTCTCTCACCCAAAAGACTGCTGAATGCTTTCTGTGGTATGCAACTACAGGTTTTTAGATCAAACCAACTGGTTTCCTTTTAACAGGAATTCCAGACTCTGGTGAACAGAAACTCGTTTTCAGCCAGATTGTTTGGACTTTGTTTTGTTCCTTTCTGCACTAATGGCAGACGGGATTAATTCTTGGGATGGGAAACGGGCTGTCTGAATTGTGTCATTTTTCTTTAGTGTTATTGGAGCTGTACTCATCCTGACGAATGCAGGACACTCCTGACTTGTTCTTTATGGATGGTGAGAAACATTTTGAGGTGTCAGGAGGTGAGTGAACTCTGCCATGGACGGTTCCAAGCCCGGCTATGGATGGAGGAGAGTTGGGCATGGGGCTTTCTGTATAAACCCAGAACTGTGGGGGCACCAACAGAAGCTCTAAAAACCTCATCCCTGGGAGAGGAAGGATTGTTCGAGGATAGGCTACACCTGGGGACAAGTTGAAGTACTGACGCAGAACAGAGGATCTGGTGAGTTGCTGTCGGCAGCCTATGCCCGGTAGAGGTGATGGGCTTAAGCAAGGAGGTGAGTGACGTGCTGCAGGATAGCCAGTGACTGAGCTGCCTTAACACTGAGTACGGTTTTTCCAGATGTTTGTTGAGCCATAACCTTGGAAGAATGCACTCTCTGCCCCGGTTAATGAGCTCCTCTTCATTTAGGCCATTTCAGCATTTTTCAATAGGTCGTTAATGCGAGTGATGATCGGTTGTTATTTGTCACAGGAAACAAAATCCTATTTTTGGGAATAGTAGCTTTTAAAAGCTATGCATTCCCGTAGTTTTAATAACAAGTCGTAAATTTCAATTAATAAGGAATTTGTGCACCTTCCAAAGAAAAAGCTGTGGTATGGTTGCTCTAATTATGCATGGCCTTTTCCACACTTTCTCTTTCAACCACTCTATGACCCCCTTAAAAGCATCTTACATAGAAATAATGTCCCCTAGTGTTGTCATGGGGTACAGGCATCCACCAAAGTAATTGTTTCCATTTTGAAGTCAAACTGTTCACTTGGGAAACCAAAGAAAATTCATTAAATATATTTGGCAAGCCGGTTAGAGAGTCTGTCTCTCAGGCCTGGGCCAGCAATCATCGAGGTGTGAACTGTTGTTCGGCTGATCTGCACTGTCCAGAGACACCTGCTTTTCCAGGAGTACTGCAGTTTCCTGAGTGTGGTGGGATATTCCACAGAGTCCTCATCTGCTTCAACCACTCAACAACATGTCAAAGACACAAACCACACTTTGAAGAAATTACACGGAAACACTCCAAACAGGAAACGATTGAAGTGCTCGACCATCTCTGGAAATATACTTCATAAAAAAGTTTCTTTCGGAGCCTCTATGCATTCTATGTTTTTGGAAACGGCTATTATTGGAATGGTTCATGACAATTCCAAGCACGTTTCCATTCTCATTGATTCAGTTTAATTGTGTTAGTACCTGGAGAGGATTCAAGAAACAGATCACCATTTTGTGTAATAACACGCTCAGCATTGCTATGACTTGAGAATGGAGAATAATCTGAAGAAGAAAGTGGGCCTGCACAGAAAAGAGTGTGACTTAAGCACAATGTAAATTGTGAGTACTGTACCCTTGCATAAGGTGATAGTATAGTTAAAGTAACTCCCATTTGGAGACACCCAACAGGTACTGGAAGCATAGTAACCTCCCAACCTCTTGGGAAGGGTAAGTGTCTCAGTTATGAAATTTTCAAATTATGGTTCAGATATTTTATGTAAACATACAGATCAGGAACAGAAGTAGACATGTGTCCCCTACATACACGATCCCGGTGCCAGTTAATATGCTCTTCATGGATCTGAATTCCAGATTCCATTAAGTAAATCACAAACATGAGAAAATCTGCAGATGCTGAAAAATCCAGAGCAATGCACACAAAATGCTGGGGGAACTCAGCAGGTCAGGCAGCATCTATGGAAATGAATAAACAGTAAGCACTTCAGGCCAAGACCCTTCTTCAGGACTAAGAGGGAAAGAGGGAAATGCCTGAATTAGAAGGTGGGGGGAGGAGAAAGAGGCTAGCCAGAAGGTGATAGGTGATGGGTGGGGAAGGTCAAGGGCTGGAGAAGAAAGAATCTGATAGGAGAGGAGAGTGGACAATAGGAGAAAAGGAAAGGGGAGGGAACAGAGAGGGAAGCAATCGGCTGGAGCAAAGTAGTAAAAGGTCAGAGTAGGGAATAGAGGAGGGGTGGGAGATCTTGTTCACTGGAAGGAGAAATTGATATTCATGCCATCAGGTTGGAGGGTATTCAGACGGAATACATGGTGTTGCTCCTCCTCACTAAGGATGGCTTCATCTTGCCACAAGAGGAGGCCTGGGACCAACATGTCTGACGGGGAATGGGAATAGGAATTTAGATGTTTGGCCACCAGGAAGTCCCACTTGTGGCAGATGATGCAGCGGTGCTTGATGAAGTGGCCCCCCAATTTATGACGGATCTCACCAATGCAGAGGAGGCCGCATTGGGAGCACCAGACACAATAGACGATCGCAGAAGATTCACAGGTGAAGTGTTGCCTCTCCTGGAAGGACTGTTTGGAGCCCTGAATGGAGGTGAGGAAGGAGGTGAATGGGGAGGTGTAGCATTTAAGCTGCTTGCTGGGATAAGTGCCAGGAGGGAGATTAGTAGGAAGAGACGAATTGACAAGGGAATCCAGGAGGGAGTGATTCATGTAGAAAGCGGTTGGTCGGGGTGTTGGTGGGGAGGTAAAGATATGTTCAGTGGTGGGGTCCAATTTGAGATTTACGGAAGTTGCAGAGAATAATGTGTTGGATATGGAGGCTGATGGGGTGGTAGGTAAGGACAAGCAGGACTTTATCACTATTATGACAGCGGGAAGATGGGCTGAGGGCAGATGTAAGGGAAATGGAAGAGATGCGAGTGAGGGCAACATCAATAGTAGAGGGAGTAAAACCCTGTTCTTTAAAGGAGGAGGACATCTCGGATGCCCTGGAGTGTATTAACCATTAAGGAATTATCTACCTCTGCCTCAAAACTACTCAATAACTCTGCTTCCAGCACCTTTTGTGAATAAAGTTCCCTGAAGTCTCCGGACCTCCCTGAGAGAGAGAAATGCTCCATCCATGTCTTAAGTGAGCAATCCTTATTTTTAAACGACCCATCATTCTATCTTCTCTCATAAAAGGAAGCATTTCTTCACATTTGCACTGCCAAGGTTCCTCAGGACCTTCTGTGATGGAATCATGTTTCATTTACGTGTTAATTAATTCCAGTTTATCTGCAGATGAGTGGTGAGGCAGGCTCAAGGCCATGAAAGACCTCTTGCTACTTACAATCCTTCTGTGGACACATTCCGAGTTTGCAGGTACAGGACCACGTTTGGTTTTCCCTCCTTTCTCAAAGAAACCTGGCTGGCAGTGCTAATCCTGTTCATGGGATGAAGAAAGACAAGGCATGCTGAATCCCACAGCTGAGAAGCCACCATGCTATGAAAAGCTTAAGGTAGGAGACGTGAGATCGCAGATGTTCGGATCTGGAGTCAAAAACAAGCTGCTAAAGGGACTCAGTGCATCAGACAGCATATGTGAAGGCAAAAGGACAGTCAGCATTTTGAGTTGAAACTCTCCATCAGAACTGAGAGTGCAAAGGGGAGATGGTCGGTATAGCAAGGTGAGGGGGAGCGGGGAAAGCAGGTACTGGCAAGTGACTGGTGGATCCAGGTGAGGGGAGATAGTAAGCAGATGCTGCCAGGTGGGTGAGGGAGATGGCCTTCAAAGCTGCAAGACAATAAAGGGTTGAATATTATGGAATTTGATAAGAAAACCACATAGTTGCCTTGCTTCATGATTAATTCTCTTAAGTTCTGCCAGGACAAATTAATTCTCTTAATTCTGCCAGGATAATCAAGGACACAACCCACCCAGCCAACACATTTTTCGTCCCTCTTCCCCCGGGAGAAGGCTCAGGAGCTTGAAGACTCGTACGGCCAGATTTGGGAACAGCTTCTTTCCGACTGTGATAAGACTGCTGAACGGATCCTGACCCGGATCTGGGCCGTACCCTCCAAATATCCGGACCTGCTTCTTGGTTTTTTTGCACTACCTTACTTTCCATTTTTCTATTTTCTATTTATGATTTATAATTTAAGTTTTTAATATTTACTAGTGATTTGTATTCCAGGGAGCAGGAAGCGCAGAATCAAATATTGCTGTGATGATTGTATGTTCTAGTATCAATTGTTTGGCAACTATAAAGTATGAAGTATAAAGTACTTTAAGTATGTTTTATTCCAATAAATAGAATATGAAATTAGACTATTTATGACAATGGTACTTAATCCTCTCCTCACTTGATTCCTGCTATGTGGATTGGTTTAATGCCATCTCCCATATCTTTGGGTGCTGGAGAGGTTGTTGTGTGGTACAGTGGAACTGGCATTGGCCTCCACTTCCTCTGGGAATGAGGCTTAAGTACATCTTGGGTTGAAAGGTCCTGACACTGTTGCCTGAACCTACTAGTTTCTTTGTAACTTCCAAGTGTGAAGACTCTCCATCCAGTGCCAAAAGGGCAGCAACCTACTGCACACATCTGCTCACCATTTGTCACTAATCACCTCTTCTGGGACTGTAGCCAGAGAGGTCAGTGAAAGACAGATATAGGTATTTGCAAAAACATTGCTGAGGTGCAGGATCTGAAATGTTGTTATTGTACATCTCAACAAAAGAGTGGACTGAGTCAAGCTGAGACAAGTGGAAGCCACTTGTCCCTCAGCAAGTCTCCCACTCCGCTGGAACAAGTGTGGAAGCCTGGAAAAAGACTTCATGTGAACCAGACATCCTGAATCACTGCTGGACCCTTAGCACCAGCCTCAGCATTATAGGCATCCGTTGGTCTCGTGAGACCATGGACTTGCGCCTTGGAAGGTTTCCAGGGTGCGGGCCTGGGCAAGGTTGTATGGAAGACCGGCAGTTGCCCATGCTGCAAGTCTCCCCTCTCCACGCCACCGATGTTGTCCAAGGGAAGGGCATTAGGACCCATACAGCTTGGCACCGGTGTTGTCGCAGAGCAATGTGTGGTTAAGTGCCTTGCTCAAGGACACAACATGCTGCCTCAGCCAAGGCTCAAACTAGCGACCTTCAGATCACTAGACGAATGCCTTAACCACTTAGCCACACACCCACACAACATTACACTATGACTACATGGAATAAGAGCAATTGGTCTTTCAGCAGAAAGGGATGAAGGGGAGAAAAGCTACGTGCTTGAGTAATATTGATTTCACTTCACTTTGCTTTGATCTTATTTAAAATATGTTTAAGTTTTCAGCTAACTTATAAACAATTTAGTGTATATTATTTAAGTGTATATTAGATTAAAAAAATGAGCAGGACGAGGCAATATGTCCCCTCAAACCTGCCTGGCTAGTCAATATAAGACCATAAGATATAGGAGAAAAATTAGGCCATTTGGCCCGTCAAGCCTGCTCTGCCATTTCATCATGGCTGATCCATTTTTCTCCTCAGCCCCATTCTCCTGCCTTCTCCCAGTTTCCCTTCATGCCCTAAACAATCAAGAATCCATCAACCTCTGCCTTAAATATACGTAAAGATTTGGCCTTCACAGTTGCCTGTGGCAAGGAATTCCACAGATTCAGCACTTTCTGGCTCAAGAATTTCCTCCTCATCTCCATTCTAAAAGGACCACCTCTATTCAGAGGCTGTCTCCTCTGGTCTTAGACTCTCCCACCATAGGCAACATCCTCTCCACATCCACTCTATCAAGATCTTTCACATTTGATAGGTTTCAATGAGGTCACCCTCATTCTTCTGAATTCCAGTGACTACAGGCCCAGAGCCATCAAACGCTCTTCGTATAAAAATCTATTGAATCCTAGAATCATTTTCATGAACCTCCTTTGAACCCTCTCCAGTTTCAGTGCATCTTTTCTAAGGTAAGGGGTCCAAATCTACTCCCAATATTCCAAGTGAGACCTTACCAGTGTTTTATAAAGTTTCAACATTACATCCTTGCTTTTATATTCTAGCCCTCTTGAAATGAATGTTAACATTGCATTTGCCTTCCTCACCACAGACTTAACCAGCAAATTTAACCCTTAGGGAACCCTGCACAAGGACTCCCAAATCCCTTTGCACCTACTGATCATACTGATCTGCCCTAGGCCCCAGCTCCTCTGCAGCACACACAGAATGCTGGAGGAGCTCAGCTGGTCAAGCAGCATCTATAGAGAGGAATAAACAGTCAGTCTTTCAGGCTGAGACCCTTCTTCAGGACTGGAAGGGAAGGGGGAAGATGCCAAAATAAAGAAGTGAGGGGATGGGAAGAAGGAAAAGCTAGAAAATGATAGGTGAAGCCAGGTGCGGAGGAAAGATAAAGGGCTGGAGAAGAAGAAATCTGGTAGTAAAGGAGAGTGGACCATAGGAGAAAGGGAAGGAGGAGGGGACCCGGGGAGGTGATAGATAGGTGTGGAGGAGAGAAAAGAGGCCTGAGTGGGGAATGGAAGAAGAGGGGAGAGAAATACTTTTACTAGAAAAAAAATTGATCTTTAGGCCATAAGGTTGGAGACTACCTAGACAGAATACAAGATGTTGCTCCTCTACCCTAAGGGTGGCCTCAGCCTGGCACAAGAGAAGGCCGCGGACCGACATATCGGAATGAGAATTAAAATGTGTGGCCACCGGGCAATTTTACTCTTGGTGGATGGAGCAGAGGATCTCGACAAAGTGGTTCCCCAACTTACATTGGGTTTCACCAGAGGAGGCCGCATCGGGAGCATCGGGTACAAAGGTAACTCCAACAGATTAGCAGGTGAAGTGCTGCCTCACCTGTGAGGGTTGCCTGGGAGGAAAGTAAGTAAGTAGGGGTCGTATTTCAATAGTTTACAGGGATAAGAGCCAGGAGGGACGAATGTGCTAGGTAATCATGGAGGGAGCAATCCCTGTGGAAAGTGGAGAGTGGGTGGAGGTAACGATGTGTTTGGTGGTCAGATCCCGCTAAAGATGGCGGAGGTTGCGGTGAATGATGTGTTGAATGAGGAAGCTCATTGGGTGGTAGGTGAGGACAAGAGGAACTCAATCCCTGTAAAGGCAATGGGTAGATAGGGTAGGCGCAGATGTCTGGGAAATGGAGGAGATGCCGATGAGCGCAACATCAATGGTGGAAGAAGGGAAACCCTGTTCTTTGAACAAAACAGACATCTCTGATGTCCTGTATAGGAAAGCCTCATCCTAGGAACAAAGGAACTGAGAAGGTAAAATTTTAGCATTCTTCCTTTCCAGTCCTGGAGGGTCTCAGCCCAAAACGCCAATAGTTTACTCTTTTCCATTGATGCTGCCTGAGCTGCTGAGTTCCTCTTGCATTTTGTGTGTGTGGCTTTGGATTTCCAGCGTTTGCAGAGAAGGGTCAATATAGCAATTGGAAATGGTAGGTTTATGAAAACTGTCAGTAGACAGTCTGTCTCCAGAGATGGAGACAAAGATATCGAGAAAGGGGAAAAAGGTGTCAGAAATGGACCAAGTGATTTTAAAGGCAGGGTGGGAGTTGGAACCAAAGTTGATACAATTGATGAGCTTAGTATGGCTGCATGAAGCAGCACCAATGCGGTTGTCTGTGTAGCGCAGGAAGAGTTGGGGAGTATTACCATGGAAGGTTTGGACATGGACTGTCCTACAGAGCCAATGAAAAGGCAAGCATAGCTGGGACCCACGCAGCCGTCCATGGCTACCCCTTGGGTCTGGCAAAGTGGGAGGAGCTGAAGGAGAACTTGTTGAGAGTGAGGACCACTTCTTCAGACAGAGGAGGGTGGTGGATGGGAACTGGTAGGGTCTTTTGTTGAGAAAAAGGCTGATAGCATTAAGGCCATCTTGATGGGGGAAATTGAAGTGTATAGGGACTGGACCCCATGGTGAAAATAAGGTGGTCAGGGCCAGGGAGTTGAAAGTTGTTGAGGCAGTACCTCTTCTGTGTCAGTTCCCAATATCCCTTAATTCTTCAATCTAATAGAGATTCATCTACCATCTCTAAGTAACTCGAGTGATCTGGCCTCCACAATATTCTGGGGAATAGAATTCCATAGATTCACCACTATCTATGGGAAGAAATTGCTACACACCTGTTTTAGATAAATATTCCCCTAATTTTTAACTATGTACCCTCTTTCAGGACTCACCCACTAACGAAAACATGTCAGCGTGTACCCTATGATACTCCTTAGGGTCTCATAGCTTCTTAACTCCAAAGAACACATATTCAACAGGAGGACAGTCTTTTCATGTTCTGACAGGTAATCCTTAACAGTAGTCTGCCTAAGTCTCTCCCCTGCAGTCATACTCTGCTGTCCTGCCATTTATGGAGGTTCAGCTCTTGTTCCCTGTGACTCAAACTGAGCACACATGGATGGCGAGCTTTGGCACAATGTGTTGCTGGTCACATGAACATAGACCACGCTCCTGCATTAACCTCCCCCAGAGCAGAAAATGCTGGAAAGACTAGCTTTCCTTCCAAATGTCCACCCTTGTAGTGAAAGCTAACAGGCTTCTGATAAAGGCATTCTGCTTGTCTGCGTATTCTTCAGGTGCTGAAGGTAATTCTACCCATTTCTATTTTTATTTCAATTTTTTTTCCAAAATTTGCAGTTTTATTTTGCATTCTGATTATCTACCCTCACCTTTATGAACCCAAAATTTGCCCTAAATTGGTCTCAGAAGAATTATTTCATGAATGCATGATTTTCACACTTATAAATTATTCCAGTGGGTAGCTGCATTACCAATCACTGGGACGGAACATAATTAAGTCTGCGTTAACCACGAAGGGAAGTGTGATTTCCAATAGCTTCAGTTCTTTCATTTCCACCCTTTCTTTTTTCCAAGCACTGAACAACATTATCAAACTAAGTGTATAGGGAGCCAACCTAGTCCTAGGCCTCTGCCGAAACAGCTGCTGCTACTGGCTGCTTGAAGATGCATGAGAGCAGCATGAAATGACTCACCCTGCAAGCATCTCTGCCTCCCTCAGGAGCAGCAACTCAGCAAATCAGAGAGACAGGGGCTATTTTCCACAAGGATGTCTCTAGTGTAAAACTCTAAGAAGATTCACATTCTCTTGCGCCTAATAGACTGTCCCTAAAACAAGTCATTAGTATCAATAATTTAATTTTGTTATTCCAAAACAGCATTTCCTCAACTTCTCTAATCATCACGCTTCTAGTAACATACTGCGCAGCTTGTTGTAAATGTTGTCAGAAAGGTCAAAGTTCAGATTAAACCCAAATCCTTTTTTGTTTGTACATGTTCTTTCTGTTATTGCTGTGTTGTTTCAGGCAATGCACTAATCTTGAATGACAGGCCTGGGGTAAGACATTTTTGCGAAGATTTTTTAGAGGTGGGGGGGTAGGTGGGAGGCTTTTTTTTGAGCAGGTCAAGGTTCATTTAAAATGCTCAGAATGGGCAGTTTGAATGATGTTTAAGGCAGTGAATTTTTATTCGGAACCTTTGAATAGTTATTAGTGAAGGATATCATAGCTTTGCTTTAGAACAAGGGAATGGCAAAGAAGCCTTTTTATCAAATGGTATTTCTTTGTTAGATTTGGATTGCGCTCCTGTTAAATTTGATGAAAATTATGTATATAAACAAGGAATTTAGCAAAGCATATGATGAGACGTTTGTTAAATCAGACAAGATGTTTTCTTGAGTACAATAGTGAGTTTCAAATCTGTTTCATGTATTTCAGAGCAGCAAAGTTCAAATTACAAGTGGCATTCTGCTGAACTGGAACTGACCAAAACTATTAACTTCCCTTCTCTCTCTCTACTGGTGCCGTCTGACCTGCAGAGCATTTTTCATCATTTTCTATCTTTATACTACAGCATGCTTTTATATAACTTTATATTAATTGTTTGCCAGGAAATATCTCCCAGTCCAAGGTCAATAGAATTCCAGGAAGAAAATGTAAGCTTCACATGTTTACTGAACAAGCTTGAAGGTGAGCTGAGCACTTGACCATCAGGCATGCCTCGCACATCACTTGCTGCTTCTGGAATTAGCCTTCGACAAGCAATTCAAAGACAAGGTGGTTCAATGTACACCAGCTGCTGGAGGAGCTCAGCAGGTCAGGACGTATCTGTAGAGGAAAACGAATAGTCGATGCTTCTGGACGAGACCCTTCATCAGAACAAGGTGGTAGCGATGGAAGCCGAATAGATTCCTGGAAATGCCATCACAATGACCTTCCCACCTCACTTGCACCATTGATCAGCCCAGCCAGCCATTCCTGCCTCCCATCCGATTCCTATGTCTTTTAGAAGATGAACTTAGAAATATCTTATTGAAGACGTATGAGTTTCAATCACAACACCATTTGTCTTCTTCCCCATCTCCAGAAATGAAAACTTCAAAGAAAATTAAAACTTGTATTTAAGTGTTTCTAACAGTTTTTCACTTGGACTGTTGGGAACAATGTGTGTGAGGTTCATTGGAAAACCCGCATTCCAATGATGTTAAGTAATGTAATTTATTTCAGCTTAGTTTGGGGTAATAACATCATAACATTTTTCAACTTTATAGCCATGCATGTATTTTTTTTTGCTTTTTGTGGGATATTAGTGTTGGTAAGTGAGAGAGTTTCAGCAGCAAGCAGTCCCGGATCGAGTACAGCAGTACTCTGAATAAAGCTTCCTCCAACACTGCCCCAGCAATGTGTTTTTGTTTAACCTTAGAAGTGATTGCCTCCCTCCCTGCATTAGTCTAATATTTCCATTACAAATAATCAGCCTACAGCCATCTCAGAAACAGACTGTCAATTTACTGACATTTAAAGTGGTCCATCAGATCTGTGTTGCTTTCTGAACATGCAGTGGTTGGAGATACAGCTGTAAGATATAGAGCAGAAATAGGCTACTTGGCCCATCAAGTCTGCTCTGCCATTTCATCATGGCTAATTTATTATCCTCCTCAACCCCATTCACCTGCCTTCTTCCCATAACCTTTGATACCCCAACTAACCAAGAACCTATCAACCTCTGCTTTAAATATACTCAGTGACTTATCCTCCACAGCCAACTGTGAGGATAATACCATAAGACAAAGGAGCAGAAGTCGGCCATTCGGCCCATCGAGGCTGCCCCGCCATTTTTATCATGAGCTGATCCATTCTCCCATTTAGTCCCACTCCCCCGCCTTCTCACCATAACCTTTGATGCCCTGGCTACTCAGATACCTATCAATCTCTGCCTTAAATACACCCAATGACTTGGCCTCCACTGCCGCCCGTGGTAACAAATTCCACAGATTCACCACCCTCTGGCTAAAAAAATTTCTTCACATCTCTGTTCTGAATGGGCGCCCTTCAATCCTTAAGTCATGCCCTCTCGTACTAGACTTCCCCCATCATGGATAGGTTGAGAGAGCTTGGGCATTTCTCTTAAGAGTGAAGGCGGATGAGAGGTGAGTTGATAGAGGTGTATAAGCTGATAAGAGGCATAGACAGAGAGGACAGCCAGAGATATCCCCAGGGTGGAAATGGTTAATAAGAGAGGGCATAACTTTAAGATGTTTGGGGGGGGAATGTCAAAGGTGAGAGTTGTAGGTTCATAGTATGTGCTACGAGGGATGGCAGTATGTAGGAGAGAAGAGTTAGGTTGCACTTAAAGTGGTTAAAAGGTTGGGATGAAGGGCTTACACTGTGCTGCACTTTCTAAATTCTATATTCTAAGAACATAAATTCTCCAATGTAGATAAATAATTGGGTGGTGAAGTTCTGTGGTAAAGTCTGGGAAAGGTAGTTTCTCTTAGTATTTGGTGACATGGGAAGGGAATTCATTGCTGCCCACTAGCAGCTACTGGAAGATTTAGACTAGAGTTGCGTTTAATTTCCAAGTGAGCCAAGGTGCAAGTCTTTCCGCCCAACTGCTTCAACTGGATTTAAGTGTTAATCCTAAGAGTAAAGATATCATGTTCAGGCCCACTGCATCACTCAAATTTTGAAACTCATAATCTATAAATATATTATTTTCATCCTGTTTCTGAATTTCCAAACCAGATGCCTGAAGTCAGCCTTCCTTCTCCCGTTGTGGTTGATGAGGCTATTTCTTCCCAATATCGAGACATAGAGACATGGTGCATTTCATCATAAGCATGATGTTTTGGATTAAAATTAAATGTTATTTCTAATTTTGAAGTGCAGTTCACTACTCTAGTCTTGGTTATAAAATGGAAAAGTCTCTTTAGAAAAATAGAATCAATGCGAGATTTTTGTTTTAACTACAGATTTCTTACAGAGACAGCATCGGTATGCAAGCAGCCAAGAATATATCTGAGTGGTTTTAACATGCAGGAACAAAACCTCTTTGTTTTAAGAGTTAGATTTATATGTTTGTTGAAATGGTGAGTAATAACATTGCTGGTTCAATGAGGAGAGAAAGACAAAAATCTTTGGGTTCAGAGGACATCGGGCTGCTCTTTTCCCCAATCCCTGCTCTATCATTTGTTCAATCACAGTTGCCCTCATTTTTATTCCCCTTTCACAAATAATGCAGATTGTGTTTCTCTATCACACTTTCGGGGACAAGATGAATGATGTAGAAAGCCACGCCTTTCAACCCCATATGACTTTAATGACTTCTTCCCTTGGTGACAGATATATAAACCTGTGTTTTAATTCAAGGTGACAATCATGTGGATAAGGGCCAAGGGTACTGAAAAACCATCCCAATTTTAATAATATGAGACCATGGAGATTTAAACATGCAGTTATCACCTGAATAGAATTAGCCCATCCTTTAGCAGAGCCAAAAGTCACCAAGGATAAACAATCCATCAGCTTTCTCATAATTAAATTATGCTTGAAGTGTCGGGTAAGGTACAATACCCTACAGAAAGCATATTTCTATATTTGAATACCTTTCTCTCTTCCCCCACCTTTCTATGAAATCCAAGCACTCTCTATAACATTTGTCAGCTATTTCATTATGACCATGTGCAAATCACTAGGGTATACTGAAAACTGATTATGTTGAGAAATTGTGGGAAACCTGATAACAAAAGTCCAACTTAAAGGAGAATGACTCGTCATGTAACATGGATGTATAATTGTTCTGGAAGATAGATGAGGCAGAGCAATGTCCCTTTAAAGCTGCTTCAATACGCACAGCATTCAGCTCTTCACCAACTCTCCCAAAGGAGGCTATAATAATGATGGTGACACATGAGCTTATTTGACAGCTGTCAACATAGTCTGTGTGGTGCATACACAATCATTGAAGATCCCTCTGCTGCTGTGTTGTGCTTTTATGTTGTACGTCAGCACCACCTGCTGTTTTCTGCCATTAGTTCAGTGTGGTCAGAGAATGGCTGATACAATAAATAACCTGTTATTTAACCTGAAAGTTGTTAAACAAGTATCAGGTAGATTTGGGGAAAAAAAAAATCAGCATATTTTTATTTTGCAATCAATGACAAGGGTGTCCAGTGGGTGAAATAAAACATTTAAATAAAACTAGTATTCAGCAGTAGAAATGTTTCATTTACTTAAATTCGCTCGTTCGTTATGTGCCGTGTTGTATGAGCTGGGCGATCATGGTCTTTCTATGACCATGATTGTTCTTGGCAAATTTTTCCACGGAAGTGGTTTGCCATTGTCTACTTCTCCCCAGTGCCTTTACAAGATGGGTGACCCCAGCCATTATCAATACTCTCAGAGACTACTGGGTGTCAGTGGTCACATAACCAGGACTTGTGCTATGCACCAGCTGCTCATACGACCATCCACAACATGCTCCCATGGCTTCTTGTGACCTAGATCAGGGGTCTAAGCAGGTGCTACACCTTGCTTAAGGGAAGGAGCATCTTACAGCTCCTTTGGTAAAGATGTATCTCCATCCCACCATCTATTGCTTAAATCTTGGATTGCATATTTAAACATAAATTTTCTTCATTCTGCATTGAAATAGCAATCTAGTTTTAAAATTTGAATAGCTTCACAAGTATTTTAAGGTGAATTATCAGTGGCAGGATGGCTGGATATTTTCACCAGCTGGACAACTGGGTGAGCTGTAGGTATTTGATACTGCTCCCTGCATTTCTCTTGGAAAAGATGCTTAGTGAAGTCTTATTCTACCTCAGTGTGCACGAATCCACACTGTACTTCAAATTCGACTGGAGAGGTTGGGGGTGGAGGTGCTGCTTGAAGAGGGTTCTGGCAATGTATTACTCTGTGCCAGATAGCAGGGAGATTCCTCTGTGGTTAGTGCAATTGGATTTATCTCGATTCTGAAGCCAATCACAATTACATTGCATCTCTGGCCCCTGGCATGTTCTTCCATTTCCAGACCAGACTGATGGTGAACTTGTATCAAAGGTTTCTCCCACCAGGTATTAGAACTTTAGCAGGGTTACTGCCTATTCCTGTCACACAACTGGAATTTTTTTTTAGACCATAAGACCATAAGACATGGGAGCAGGATTAGGCTACTTGTCAAAACAAGTCTGCTCCACCATTCAATCACGGCCGATCCTTTTCTCCCCTCCTCAGCCCCATTCCCCAGCTTTCTCCTGTAACCTTTGATGCCATTTCCAATCAAGAACCTAACAACCTCCACCTTAAATATACCCAGTGACCTGGCCTCCACAGCTTCCTGTGGAAACGAATTCCATAAATTCACCACCCTCTAGCTAAAGAAATTTCTCTGCATCTTTCCTTTAAATGGATACCTCTCTATCCTGAGGCTGTGCCCTCTTAACCTAGACTTCCCCAACATAGAAAATGTCCTTCCCATATCTACT